>NW_024423319.1:55601419-55614776 GCF_017311325.1 Ursus maritimus
TAAACTAATTAATAAATAATATTTATTTTTTAAAAAATTTTATTTGTCCACTTGTCAAAGAGAAAGAGAGAAAGAGAGAGTGAGCACAAGGAGGGGGAGTGGCAGGCAGAGGGAGAAGCAGGCCCCCCACTGAGGAAGGAGCCTGACACAGGACATGATCCCACTGGGATCATGACCAGAGCCAAAGGCAGACACTTAACAGACTGAGTCACACAGGTGTCCCCATAAATAATATTTAAACACACAACCCTAGTCACTTCATTGGATTTAACTTCACTTGTTATTCAAATTTACTTGTTTATTTGTTCCTAAATTTAATCCTCTCACATTTTTCCCCTTTACTATATAGGTTACTTGTCATCTCAGCAATCAGTGCCATTAAAATTTCCATTGGTCAATAATTGGAAATGGTACTTTCTTAATACGGGAAGAAAACAGAAGCCAGGATCCCTGCTTTTATCTGGGCAGACTGCAGTCTTTGTGCAACACTACTCCAGAGGATGCCATTTACATAGATCACAATGTGAATGGTGCCTCCTAAAACTGAGCAATGTGGTAGACTTGATAAAATCTTCTTTGGTGTCATTGTCATTCTCTAATTATCTAGGGTTAAGTTGGACTTCTCTTTGCTTATCCTCACATCCATGCCACTATATATTGACTGGTTTGTCATTTCTACTGATAGGTCTCCCAAATTCATTCTTATGCCATTCTCACTGCCACTGCTCCAGTTTCATCACACATTTTCCTTTCCTAAAATATTACAACAGCCTCCTAACTGGTCTTTCTACCTCCTGTTTTCTACTATAGACTTCATACCATGAGTAGAATTTTCTTCTGAAGATATAATTATGCCTTTCCCCATACAAAAAGCTCAGTGTTTTGGGGCGCCTGGGTGGCGCAGTCGTTAAGCGTCTGCCTTCGGCTCAGGGCGTGATCCCAGCGTTCTGGGATCGAGCCCCACATCAGGCTTCTCTGCTAGGAGCCTGCTTCTTCCTCTCCCACTCCCCCTGCTTGTGTTCCCTCTCTCGCTGGCTGTCTCTCTCTGTCAAATAAATAAATAAAATCTTTAAAAAAAAGCTCAGTGTTTCCATTCACATATAAAGTCCACAATTATTCTTCCATTCCAAGTCCCTCATGATCTCATCATAACCTACTTTGCAAATATCATTTTTTAACAATTCCTCATGATCCATACTACAACCACATAGGTCTATACTCTGCTTCTCTCAAAGTCGCTGTGAATTGGCTACAATCATCTACTTAATTCACAACACTTGCCAGGTGGCCTTCTCCATACAGCTACCCTCTCTGACCACAGCTAACTCTTCTTGCCTCTTACCTCTTCTGGTCCAGAGATGATAACAGCTCTCCTCTGTTGTAACTGCTGCAAGATTCTTTGTAGATTTTCCCATACTCTGACAACAAACTACCTAGGTTGAAGGTGCCCTCGATTTCTGTTGGGACCCTGATGATAGGATCAGGGACTATTCTTACATATGGACCTGGGGAGAAATGGAGAGACTCTCTACTTTTAAATAACAAACTATAAGGATTTAAGATGTATCTTTCTAACAGCTATTTTCCCCAACAAGGAGACTGCCTATGGTATTAAGGAAATCTTCACAGGTAATCAGGGAAGCAGGACCAAGAAATGGGGAGACAGAGACAGAGAGAATTAATGACATTGTTTGAGTCTCGGGACCCAGTCATAGTTAAGCCACCTCAATACCTTGTTATGTGAATCAGTAAATGCCTTTAAAATTGTTATTTTAATTCCAGTTAACAATGTATGACATTAGTTTCATGTTTACAATATAGCGATTCAACACTTCCATACATCAGCCAGTGCTCATCACAAAAAGTGCACTCCTTAACCCCATCACCTGTTTAAACCATACCACAACCACCTCTCCTCTGGTAAACATCCCTTTGCTCTCTATAGTTAAGAGTCTATTTCTTTTTTAAAAAGATTTTATTTATTCATTTTAGGGAGAGAGAGAAAGGGAGATGGGGAGAGAGAGAGAGCATGTGAGCAGGAGTAGAGGGAGAGAATCCCAAGCAGACTCCATGCTGAGACTGAGCCCAAAGAGGGGCTTGATCTCAGGACCCTGAGATCATAAACTGAGTTGAAATCAAGAGTCGGACACTTAAGCCAACTGAGCCACCCAGGCACCCCAAGAGTCTCTTTCTTTCTTTGTCTCTCTATTTTCCCTTTGCTCGATTGTTTCCTTTCTTAAATTCCACATATGAGTGAAATCATATGGTATTTGTCTTTCCCTGAATTATTTAGCTTAGCATTATACTCTCTAGCTCCATCCATGACATAGCAAATGACAAGATTTCATTCCTTTTTATGGCTGAATAATATTCCATTATAAACACACACACACACACACACACACACACACACACACACACACACACACCCACACACACACACACACACACACACACACACACACACACACACACACACATACCACAACTTCTTCAGCCATTCATCAACTGATGGGCACTTAGACTGCTTCTGTATCTTGGCTGGTATAACAATAATATTGCTGCTATAAACATTGGAGCACATGCATCCCTTTGAATTAGTGTTTCCGTATTTTTGGGTAACTACACAGTAGAGCGATTGCTGGATCATAGGGTAGGTCTATTTTTAACTTTTTGAGGAACCTCCATACTCTTTTCCACATTGGCTGCACCAGTGTGCATTCCCACCAACAGCACAGGAGGATTCCTTTTCATATTTTCACCAAACACCTGTTGTTTCTTGTGTTGTTGATTTTAGCCATTATGTCAGGTATGAGGTGATATCTCATTGTAGTTCTCATTTGCATTTCCCTGATGGTAAGTGATGACGAACATCTTTTTATGTGTCTGTTGGCCACATGGATGATTTCTTTGGAAAAATATCTGTTCATGTCTTCTCATTTTTCAATTTGATTATTTGTTTTTGGGGTATTGAGTTTTAGAAGTTCTTCATATTTTTGGATACTAACCCTTTATCAAATATGTCATTTGCTAATATCTTTTTTACAGCTGATGTCAGAGAAGTTACTGCCTGTGTTCTCTTCTTGGATTTTTATGGTTTCAGATCTCACATTTAGGTCTTCAACCCATTTTGGATTTACTTTTGTGTATGGTACAATAAGGTGCTGCAGTTTCACTCTTTTGCATGTTGCTGTCCAGTTTTCTCAACACCATTTTCTCTCTTTTATTTTAGAGGTGGGGGAGGGACAGAGGAGAGGGATAGGGAGAATCTTAAGCAGGTTCCATACCCAGTGTGGAACCTGATGCGGGGCTCGACCTCACAATGCTGAGATCATGACCTGAGTTGAAATAAAAAATTGGACACTTAACTGACTGAGTCACCCAGGCACCCCAACACCATTTTCTAAAGAGACTTTTTCCCATTGGATATTCTTTCCTCCTTTGTCAAAGATAAATTAACCATATAATTATGGGTTTATTTCTGGGTTTCCTATTCTGTTCCATTGATCTATGTGTCTATTTTGGGGCCAGTACCATACTGTCTTGATCACTACAGCTTTGTTATATAACTTGAAGTCCAGAATTGTGATGCCTCCAGCTTTTCTTTTCTTTTTAAGGTTGCTTTGGCCATTCAGGGTCTTTTGTGGCTCCATACAAATTTTAGGTTTGTTTGTTCTAGTTCTGTGAAAAATGATGTTGGGATTTTGATAGGGTTGCATCAAATGTGTAGACTGCTTTGGATATATAGACATTTAAAAAATATTTGTTCTTCCAATCCAGGAGGATGGAATGTCTTTCCATTTCTTTATGTCATCTTCAAGTTCTTTCATCAGTGTTCTATAGTTTTCAGAGCACAGGTCTTTCACCTCTTTGGTTAGGTTTATTCCTAGGTATCTTATTATTTGGGGTATAATTGTAATTGGGATTATTTTCTTAATTTCTCTTTCTGCTGCTTCATTATTGGTGAATAGAAATGAACAGATTTCTGTACATTGATTTTGTATCTGACAACTTTACTGAATTCATTTATCAGTTCTAGCAGTTTTTTTTTTTGTTGGAGTCTTTTGGGTGTTCTACATATAGTGTGTTATCTGCAAATAGTGAAAGTTTTACTTCTTCCTTACCAATTTGGATACCTTTTATTTCATTTTGTTGTCTGATTGCTGTGGCTAGGACTTCCAGTACTGTGTTGAATAAAGGTGGTAAGAGGGGACATTCTTGTCTCATTACTTACCTTAGGGGAAGATCTCAGTGAGTTTTTCTCCATTAAGGATGATGTTGGGCTGTGGTTTTTTCATATATGGGCTTTACTATATTGAAGTATGTTCCCTCTAAACATACTTTGATGAGGGTTTTTACCATGAATGAATGTTGTATTCTGTCAAATGCTTTTTCTGCATCCACTCACAGGATCATATGGTTCCTCCTATCCTTTCCCTTATTGGTATGATGAGTCACGTTGATTGAATCACCCTTGCAACCCAGGAGTAAATCCCACTGGATTGTGGTGAATGATTTTTAATGTATTGTTGGATTTGGTTTGCTAGTATTTTGTTGAGGATGTTTGCATCCGTGTTTATCAGAGATCTTGGCCTGTAGTTCTCTTTTTTTGTGGTATCTTTATCTGGTTTTGGAATCAGGTTCATGCTAGTCTCATAGAATGAAGTAGGAAGTTTTCCTTCCTTTTCTAGTTTTTGGATTAGTTTGAGAAGGATAGGTATTAACTCTTCTTTAAATGTCTGGTAGAATTCACCTGTGAATCCATCCGGTCCTGGACTTTTATTTGTTAGGAGGTTTTTTGGGTACTGATTCAATTTCTTTGCTGATTATAGGTCTGTTCATATTTTCTACTTTTTGCTGTTTCAGTTTTGGTAGTTTATATGTTTCTAGGAATTCATCCATTTCTTTTAGTTTGTCCAACTTGTTGGCATAGGGTTTTTCATAATATTCTCTTATAATTGTTTGTATTTCTGTGGTCTTGGTTGTTATTTCTCCTCTCTCATTTGTGATTTTATGTATTTGAGTCCTTCCCCACCCTTTTTTTTTTGATAAATCTGGCTAGATGTTTCCCAATTTTATTGCCTTTTTCAAAGAACCAGTTCCAGGTTTCATTGATCTGTTCTATTTTATTTTAGTGTCTATATAATTTATTTTGCTCTAATCTTTATTATTTCCTTTATTCTGCTGGTTTTAGGTTTTGTTGTTCTTTTTCTAGCTCTTTTACACGTAAGGTTAGGTTGTTTATTTGAGATTTTTCTTGCTTTTTGAAGTATGTCTATATTACTAAAAACATCCCTCTTAGAACACTTTTGTTGCATCCTAAAGGTTTTAGACCATTGTGTTTTCATTTTCATTTGTTTCCATGGATTTTTTTTATCTCTTATTTTCTCATTGATCCATTCATTGTTTGGGAGTGTGTTATTTAACCATCATGTATTTGTGGTCTTTCCAGATTTTTTCTTGTGGTTGATTTCTAGTTTCATAGGATTGTGGTCAGAAAAGGTGCGTGGTATGACTTTGATCTTCTTGAATTTGTTGAGGCTTTTTCAATTTTATTTTTAAGTATTCCTACACCCAATGTGGGGCTTGAACTTAGAACCCTGAGATAAAGAGTTGCTTGCTCCACCAATTGAGCCATCCAGGCATCCCTGTTGAGGCTTGTTTTATGGGCTAATATGTGATCTGTTGTAGAGAATGTTCTGTGTATGTTTGAAATGAATGTGTATTCTGCTTTAGGATGGAAGGTTCTAAATATATCTGTTAAATCCATCTGGTCTAGTGTGTCATTCAAAGCCATTCTTCTTGTTGATTTTCTGTTTAGGTGATTTGTCCATTGATGTAAGTGGGGTGTTGAAGTCCCCTACTATTACTGCATTATTAGCCATTATATCCTATACATTGTTATTAACTTTTTATATATTTGAGTGCTTACATGTTGGGTGCATAAATATTTCTAATTATTATATCTTCTTGTTGGATGTCTCCTTTATTATTATATAATGTCCTCCTTTGCTTCTTGTACTCTTTGTTTTGAAGTCTATTTTGTCCAATATAAGTGTTCCCTCTCTGCATTGGACATTCGTTGCATGATAAATGTTTCTCCATCTCCTCCATTTCAAAATGCTGGTGTCTTCAGGTCTAAAATGAGTCTTTGTTAGGCAGCATATAGATGGGTTTAATTTTTTAATCCATCTGTCACCCTATGTCTGTTGACTTGAGTGTTCAGTCCATTTACATTCAAAGTAATTATTGATAGATATGTATTTATTGCCATTTTATCACTTCTTTTGTGGGTGTTACTGAAGATTTTCTCTGATCCTTTCTTGTCTTTCTCTTTCATGGTTTGTTGGTCTTCTTTAGTGATATATTTGGATTTCTTTCTCTTTATTCTTTGCATATTTATTATTTTTGATTTGTGGTGACCATTAGGTTTGTATATGACATCATCTGCATATAGCAGTCTATAGTCATTTGAAGGTCATTTAAGTTTGAACCCATTTTTTTACTCCTCACTTCCCCACGTTTTACATATATGGTGTCATCTTTTACAACCTTTTATTTTGTGAGTTCCTTGACTGACTTTTTATAGAAATATTCTTTTTTATGGCTTTTGTGTTTTCTACCTTTGTACTGTCACTTTTCGTCTTTCCATTCAAAGTGTCCCCCTTAATATTTCTGCAGTGCTGGTTTACTGGTCATAAACTCGTTTTTTGTTTGTCTAGGAAACTCTTTATTTCTCATTATATTCTGAATGATAGCCTTGCTGGAGAGGGTATTCTTGAGTGCAGATTTTTCCCATTTAGTACTTTGAATATATCATTCCACTCCCTTCTGGCTCAGAAAGTTTCTGCTGAAAAATCCACTGATAGCCTTATGAGGTCTCCCCTGTATGTTATTGTTCCTCTGTCTTACTCCTTTTAAAATTTTTTCTCTGGTGCGCCTGGGTGGCTCAGTTTGTTAAGCATCTGCCTTTGGCTCAGGTCATGATCCCGGGGTCTGGGGATTGAGCCCTCTGTCAGGCTCCCTGCTCAGCTTGTAGCCTGCTTCTCCCTCTCCCTCTGCCCCTCCCCCCGCTCATGCTTGCTCTCACTCTCTTGGTCATTCTCAAATAAATAAATAAATAAATAAATAAATAAAATCTTTAATTTTTTTTCTTTATGAGTGTATTTTGTCAATGTAATTATCATACATCTTGGTGTGGATCTGCTTTTTGAGTTTGTTGGGGGTTCTCTGTGCCTCCTGGATCTGGAATATCTGTTTCATTAATCAGATTAGGGAAGTTTTTACCTATTATTGCTTCAAATAAATTTAATGTCCCCTTTTCTCTCCTTTCTTCTTCTGGGACTCCTATAATATGAATATTATTACATTTGATGGAATCACTCAGTTCCCTAAGTCTATTCTCATTTTACATAATTCTTTTTTCTCTCTTTTGTTCAGCTTGATTACTTTCCATTACTTTGTCTTCTAGGTCATTAACACATTCCTCTGCTTCTCCCAGACTGCTGATCATTCCATCAAGCATATTTCTTATTTCATTTATTGAGCCCTTTATCTCTGCTATGTTATTCCTTATCACTGTATTAAAGGTATCAACGATGCCTTCCACTTTTTTCTCATGTGCAGTGAGTACCTATGGTCATTATTTTAAATTGTCTCTCTGTCATGTTACTTATATCTGTTCAACTTAGGCCTCTGGTTGTGGACTTGTCCTGTTCTTTCATTTGGGACAAATTTCTTGGTCTTCTCATTTTGTCTAAGTCTCTGTGCCTGCTTCTCTGTGTTAGGAAAGTTAGCTATGTCTCCTGTTCTTGAGGGTAATGGCCCTATGGAGAAGAGGTAGTGTCCCCTGTTCTCCTGGTCCTGGTGCACCAAAAGTGTCTCCATTGTGTGCTGCATGCACACAGCTGGCTTCTTTATCCTTCAGGCTAGTCATCTGCAAAGGCTCTCTTTGCTTATTGTGGGCAGTGTTGGATCTCTGGCCTGAATATGGTGCATTTTAACTAGGTGTGCTATGGTCGGCTTATGAAATGAAACCAGTTGTCACTGCTGCTGGAGCCAAGGCCCTGCAAATCTCCTGAGTCAGGAGATGAGGTGTGGGCAGGTGTTTGGGCTTGTTTTCTGGGGGAGGAGTCCTGCCATGCTGGGACTGAAGCAAGTGTGACTGGGAAGGGGAGTTCCACTAGAGTGTGAGAGGTAGGGCTTGGTGTAAGCAAGTTAGGTGGTAAGTGTCTGCTCTGTGATGGTTCCCACAGGTGGTCCTATGCTTATGCCTCGAGGCAGGGGAGGCAAATGGCACCTGCCAGTTCCTTTATTCCCAGAGGGATCTCTCTATGAATGCTGCCTCTCTGGGACATGATCTGAGATGAGCAACTAACCTCCTTACTGTGTGACCCAGGCACCCTTCTGATTGTTGTTTCCATACTGTACATCCATGGGCTGTTTGCCCTGCCTTCTCTCCAAGAGTAGCTCCAATGCTCTCCAGGCTCTATCCAAGCCAAGCCTCCTGACCTTTAGAACTTCAGGCTTTAAGCCTCGCCGGTTTCAAGAAATCATAAAATTCAGACCCTCTTGCTTTCCAAGCAAATTGCTATGGGGATTCATTTTCCCCATGCATTCCCCTGTGTGCTAGTCTTTCTCTTGCCCCTCTCAACTGTCGCTCCCTCCCCACTACAGTGGCCATGATCCATTTCTCTCTCAAACCACATCTGTGCACTTCCTACCTTCTTTAATGTGGCCTTTCTCTACCTTTAGTTGTGGAGTTTGTTCTGCTAGTCTTCAGGTCAATTTCTGGGGTATTTAGGATGACTTGAGAGTTGTCTAGTTGTATTTATGGGATGACATGAGCCTAGTGTCCTTCTATTCCACCACTATCTTCCCCTCTGGTAAATGCCCCTTTTGCTTGAGCTAGTCTGAGTTGGGATTCAGTCACTTGCAATTAAAATAGTCTCCAATAACACAGGGCTTAAAACGAAGAAGATAGATCTTCCAATTTCAGAGATCTGTAAAGTTTGCATGAAGCAGACGGCAGCTTAGAGGGATTCTGAAGGAAATGTGTGATTTTACAGCAAAGATAGGAAAAATAAATGCTTTTTAGTGAGAGGAAACAATTTTAAGAAAGACATGGAGACATAAAAATGCTCAGGGAAGAGTGAATTGACCAGTTTTGCTGAACCAGAGTATAGGTAGTGGAGAAGTAGTGGTATATAATGCTAGGAAGTAACCTTAACGATTAGGGTTTGATTTGACTAAAGTATTTGGGATGGGGTGGGGCATAGATTTCTTGGATGTAGCAGTATCAGTTCTCTCCATGAGATAGCATGATGGAAATATCATCTTCAGATGGATTATAGTGCTTTATTTTTCTACTAGCTACCAATTGCTGAATAAGAAGTCACCTAGGAAATGCATGTCATAAAACAGTAAACCTTTATTATCCACAGTTTCTAAGAGTCAGGAATTCATAAGCAGCTTGGCTGAGTGGTTCTGTTTTGGGGTCTTTCATAAGGTTGCAGTCAGGATGGCAACCGAGGCTGTAATCATCTGAAGGCTTAACTGGAGATGGAAGATCCACTTCCAAGATGGCTCAATCACTCACATGGCTGCTGGCAAGAGGTCTTGGTTCCTTGCTGCATGTGTGCAAAAGCTATTACCACATACACCTCTCCAAAGAGTTGTTGGAATTCCTCATGAACTGACAACTGGCTTTTCCCAAAGCAAGTGATCCTAGATAAAGTGGAAATTGCAACTTCTTAAATGACCTATCTTCTAAAGTCACATTCTATCATTTCCACAAAATCCTGTTTGTACACAGGTCAGCTGATTTTATGGAAGGGACTGCACAAGGGCATGACTGCCAGGATGTGAGGCCCACTGATGCCCTTTTAGAGGCTGGCTGGGTGCCACAGTTTCGATTTTCCTATCTTGATGAAAACTTATAATTTGTATATTACTGTAGAGTTATTAGGACTGAAACTGAGGTTTTACCATTAATGCAGCTACTTTCATGTATTTTGATAGTTATAAAATATTTCTCACAAACTCCATATGATATTATGATTATATTGGGACCACTATACGGAGGTTTTGAATGTTGGGCTGAACTGGCATTAGTTGTTTTATATTCAGTCATTTCATGATGTCATATTAATATGTTAATACATCACTTAGAACCCTAAATTTAATATTTAAAAAATAGAGAAACCAATATTGCAGTCACAGAGATTCCTAACCATGAATAAATGGGCAAAAAAGAATTGAAATATGCTTCCCCAGAGGTATTCAAAATAGAATAGCTTTTTCCAGTTGCTTGGAACAATTTGGCTATGAACTGGGCTGAAGGCAAAAGATAGATCATTTCTAAAAATCTCTTTTCATCCTATGATTTCTCAATCACGATTTGGATTTGAATTAGTATTTCTAGTATTTGAATAGTGCTAATAAAAACCTCTTTCAGCTGTAATTTTCAGGTGGAGAAATAGTTTACAAAAAACTGTCTGTAATTGCTTCTTATTTTGTAGGGTCTGTGTGCTAATATGTTCTTGGCTACATGAACATTTTAAAATCTTTAAATATTTAAAACAAAACTTTTTGGTCTCAATATTAATCCAGGCTACCTGAAGAAAACAGGGTGTTATTGTAAGGCTACACTAGAGTTTATGGGAATTGAAGGATAAAAAAACAAAACACAATTGATCTTCTTGGGACAGAGATCACAACTCTTCTCTCACAAGAGCAGGAACTTGCCCTTACTCTCATGGTACCTGTACTCTTTCTCTCCAGATCTTCTCTACTCTCCTTTCTCTCTACCAGTTGACTTCCTCTTGTACTTATCTTGATTATGTCCATACAAAAGACAGATGCCTCACATAATGGCCACTTCAACCCACTTTACATCAAGACAAATCAGTATTTTGTTTCAGATTTTGTTATACTGCTTCTTCTATGTCATTTATTTAGAATTTCCTGAAAAGGGAATCTGATTGGCTCAGGTTACCTTTTTAAAACAGGCCTCTGGTTCAGGCATAAATATTTGCAAGCCATGGTTTCTCTTGGGTCAGCTTTTTTCTTTGTCCTCCAATCAACTATGGCTGGAGGCTTGAAGTCATGTAGCATTTAAAACATGAATGCTGCCTTTTGGCAGGTGTAGGAGGGGGAGCACCCCTGAGAAGGTACAGTTGCAGTAGTAGACATTAGTACTACAGAAATACAGAGACAATTCCTGGTTTTTAGTAGGCATTCCTCTCCACACTTCCATTTTGTACCTTTATAGAATAAAAAATATAGTACAAATGACCTCATTATAGTCAATCTTGTCACAAAGTTAGTCGAAACATGAAATGACTTTCAATTCCTAATGTTTTGAGTCATACATTGACTTAATAAAACATTATCCTTGAGGATCAGAATAAATAAAAGCTCTGAACCTTAGGTTATTCGATCATTTCCTGATAAAGACTAATTAATTGAAAATGCTTTTGCATTGAAATACAACACAAATGCATTATAGTAAGAACTGTACTAATAAAATACAAATAATAGGAGAGACTATAAGTACAAATTATAGACTATTTGAAAATTTTACTATGAATAGCTATGTTAAAATTTTTTTTATTTTGCTTTATTTTATTTTATGTATTTTTTTCAAGATTTTTTTTATTATATTATGTTAGTCACCATACAGTACTGGTTTTTGTGCCTCCCCCCCCCCCCCCCCCCCCCCCCCCAGTCTCTCTCTCTCTCTCTCTCTCTCTCTCTCTCGGACAAATAAATAAAAATCTTAAGGGGGCCTGGGTGGCTCAGTGGGTTAAGCATCTGCCGTCAGCTCACGTCATGATCCCGGAGTCCCGGCGTCAAGTCCCGCATTGGGCTTCCTGCTCCGCAGAGAGTCTGCTTCTCCCTCTGACCCTCCTCTCGTGCTCTCTCTCTCTCTGTCTCTCTTAAATAAATAAATAAAATCTTTAAAAAATTTTTTTTGATGTGCGGTTTTGTCAGCAAATTTGGGGGGAATAGTGCACCCCCTGAGATTAAATATATCTTTATTTTATTTTATTTATTTTATTTTTTTAAGTAGGCTCCATTCCCAGTGTGGAGCCCAATATGGGACTTGAACTCATGACCCTGAGATCACGACCTGAGCTGAGATCAAGAGTCAGACACTTAACTGACTGAACAACCTAGGTTCTCCTAAATATATTTTTAAATTAAGAATTTTTTTCTTACCAAAAGTGAAAAATAAAACATAATTAAAATGTAAAATCATCCCATATTGTAGATTTCCATGTGGTTGTCTGAATTTTTTACTTGTGCAACCATACAGAAAATTTACTACAAACTTTGGGGATAATAAAACAAATTAATTTATTGGATGATGAAATGCAAATGAATAGTGCTTATACTTAATCTTTTCAATATGTGTGCTTGAATATGTTTAGACAATTCTAATTAACTGGATGTTAGTATAATAAAATATAGGGAAATTTTGCAATCAGGCCATTGAATATTCAGTTAAATTATGTTGGTATGCACTTCTATTTGCTTCTAATGCCAAGGATCCATTTGGTAAGATAAATGCCCATTTTGTGGTCTGTTATGCAGAAAATGTTTAATCCAGTATTTGATTTACTCTGTTTAATCTTCCTTATTGAATGTGCTTATTCATCCATGCAAAATTCGGTATGCTGCTTTCTATTACTATGACATTACAATTAAACAGCTAAAGGAACAGCAAGACTATCTATAAACATTCATGAAATTCCCACAAAATTATTCATAGTTTTTTTGTTTTGTTTTGCAAGGACTATGAAAAAATACAAATGTATTCTGAATATTTTTGTATTGACTAACTTGACAAACACAATAGTTAGTACAAATCATCATTTTGTTACTTAAACTAGTACTTAAAACATATTTCTAATATAGTGGAAATGATTGTTGTCATGACATTGATTATATTTTAAAGGTAAAAATGAACATGAACTCAAAGAACCTGAATTTTATACAGAAAATGGTATGATGGGATAATATCTGTATATAGTTGAAATGGAAAAGTCCAAGTTGACTTCAAGTGGGTATACTGTAAAACTCCTTAAAGAGTATGCATGCTTACAAAAGTGCTATTTTGGGTAGTTTCAGGTTGTTCTCCAATGGACTGGATTTTCTCCACTTCCAGCTATGTTTTACTGTCCAGAATACATGTGTTTATGAATTTTCATTACCACTACCACCACAGCTTTAGAGACAGAAAAATTTTAACTCAAAGTAAGCTTAAATATTAGCTATGCATTTAGGGGCGCCTGGGTGGCACAGCGGTTAAGCGTCTGCCTTCGGCTCAGGGCGTGATCCTGGCGTTACGGGA
>NW_024423319.1:55614786-55643295 GCF_017311325.1 Ursus maritimus
GGTGTAGGAGGGGGAGCACCCCTGAGAAGGTACAGTTGCAGTAGTAGACATTAGTACTACAGAAATACAGAGACAATTCCTGGTTTTTAGTAGGCATTCCTCTCCACACTTCCATTTTGTACCTTTATAGAATAAAAAATATAGTACAAATGACCTCATTATAGTCAATCTTGTCACAAAGTTAGTCGAAACATGAAATGACTTTCAATTCCTAATGTTTTGAGTCATACATTGACTTAATAAAACATTATCCTTGAGGATCAGAATAAATAAAAGCTCTGAACCTTAGGTTATTCGATCATTTCCTGATAAAGACTAATTAATTGAAAATGCTTTTGCATTGAAATACAACACAAATGCATTATAGTAAGAACTGTACTAATAAAATACAAATAATAGGAGAGACTATAAGTACAAATTATAGACTATTTGAAAATTTTACTATGAATAGCTATGTTAAAATTTTTTTTATTTTGCTTTATTTTATTTTATGTATTTTTTTCAAGATTTTTTTTATTATATTATGTTAGTCACCATACAGTACAGCCCTGGTTTTTGATGTAACGTTCGATGATTCATTAGTTGCGTATAATACCCAGTGCACCATGCAATACGTGCCCTCAATAGCTATGTTAAAAATTTTGATGTGAGGGCACCTGGGTGGCTCAGTGGGTTAAGTGTCTGCCTCTGTCTCAGGTCATGATCCTAGGGTCCTGGGATTGAGTCCTGCATCAGGCTCCCTGCTCTGTGGGGAGCCTGCTTCTCCCTATGCCTCTGCCTCTCTCTCTCTCTGTCTCTCTTAAATAAATAAATAAAATCTTTAAAAAATTTTTTTTGATGTGCGGTTTTGTCAGCAAATTTGGGGGGAATAGTGCACCCCCTGAGATTAAATATATCTTTATTTTATTTTATTTATTTTATTTTTTTAAGTAGGCTCCATTCCCAGTGTGGAGCCCAATATGGGACTTGAACTCATGACCCTGAGATCACGACCTGAGCTGAGATCAAGAGTCAGACACTTAACTGACTGAACAACCTAGGTTCTCCTAAATATATTTTTAAATTAAGAATTTTTTTCTTACCAAAAGTGAAAAATAAAACATAATTAAAATGTAAAATCATCCCATATTGTAGATTTCCATGTGGTTGTCTGAATTTTTTACTTGTGCAACCATACAGAAAATTTACTACAAACTTTGGGGATAATAAAACAAATTAATTTATTGGATGATGAAATGCAAATGAATAGTGCTTATACTTAATCTTTTCAATATGTGTGCTTGAATATGTTTAGACAATTCTAATTAACTGGATGTTAGTATAATAAAATATAGGGAAATTTTGCAATCAGGCCATTGAATATTCAGTTAAATTATGTTGGTATGCACTTCTATTTGCTTCTAATGCCAAGGATCCATTTGGTAAGATAAATGCCCATTTTGTGGTCTGTTATGCAGAAAATGTTTAATCCAGTATTTGATTTACTCTGTTTAATCTTCCTTATTGAATGTGCTTATTCATCCATGCAAAATTCGGTATGCTGCTTTCTATTACTATGACATTACAATTAAACAGCTAAAGGAACAGCAAGACTATCTATAAACATTCATGAAATTCCCACAAAATTATTCATAGTTTTTTTGTTTTGTTTTGCAAGGACTATGAAAAAATACAAATGTATTCTGAATATTTTTGTATTGACTAACTTGACAAACACAATAGTTAGTACAAATCATCATTTTGTTACTTAAACTAGTACTTAAAACATATTTCTAATATAGTGGAAATGATTGTTGTCATGACATTGATTATATTTTAAAGGTAAAAATGAACATGAACTCAAAGAACCTGAATTTTATACAGAAAATGGTATGATGGGATAATATCTGTATATAGTTGAAATGGAAAAGTCCAAGTTGACTTCAAGTGGGTATACTGTAAAACTCCTTAAAGAGTATGCATGCTTACAAAAGTGCTATTTTGGGTAGTTTCAGGTTGTTCTCCAATGGACTGGATTTTCTCCACTTCCAGCTATGTTTTACTGTCCAGAATACATGTGTTTATGAATTTTCATTACCACTACCACCACAGCTTTAGAGACAGAAAAATTTTAACTCAAAGTAAGCTTAAATATTAGCTATGCATTTAGGGGCGCCTGGGTGGCACAGCGGTTAAGCGTCTGCCTTCGGCTCAGGGCGTGATCCTGGCGTTACGGGATCGAGCCCCACATCAGGCTCTTCCGCTATGAGCCTGCTTCTCCCTCTCCCACTCCCCCTGCTTGTGTTCCCTCTCTCGCTGGCTGTCTCTGTCTCTGTCGAATAAATAAATAATAAAATCTTAAAAAAACAAAACAAAACATTAGCTATGCATTTAAAAAAATTTCCTTTGTAAGTCTGGAACTTGTATTAAGGAGTTAGTAATCTACTTTTAACTGTTATCGCTTGTTTTTCACAGTGTTAAGAGATACACATTCATACAGACATAATGTTTTCTAAGAAGCTCTTTTTAAATTTAAAGAACTCAGGGTATCAATGGCTTATTTGGCACTCTTACTTTAGTTTATACTAGAAGATCAGTGTCTGGTAAGTTTGGCTGTTTACAATAGGGTAAGAATGAGATTCCATGGTAGTGAATTCAATTTGTGTGTGTGTGTGTGTGTGCGTGCCCACACGCATATGTGTATAAAATTACGTGGCTGCTGGATCATAAACTATTAGTAACACTGACAGCTGGAAAGAGTATGTAACAGTTCTGCTCCATCTGGCCCCATTACTACTCCTAGAAAATTTTTTGCTGTGTCATAATGGTGATGGAGCAAAAACATCATCTATGAAAACACGAGAAATTTCATTCTGAGTCAGGCCAATGGTCCAGGCTAGAGTTTCCCAAAATACGTTCTGCGCTTCAAAAGTTACTGTGTTGGGGCACCTGGGTGGCTCAGTCAGTTAAGCATCCAAATCTTCATTTCAGCTCAGGTCATGATCTTGTGGTCATGAGAGAGAGCCCCACTCTGGCTCCCCACTCAGTGAGGAGTCTGCTTCAGATTCTTTCTCCCTCTGCCCCTCCCTGCTCATGTGCGTCCTCTCTCTCTCTCTTTCAGATAAATAAATATGCCACTTAAAAGAAGTTATTGTGTCAACTATACTCAAGTAAAAAACATTTTTGAAAGGTTATTATGAAATCTTCATAGTTCACATATGTATTATAAAATATCTGAAGAGTCTTCCAGTAAAGAAACCATTTGATTTTAATTGCTCTCTAAATGTATTTGATCATGAAACCCCTATTAACATCCTACAGAATTACTTTTCCCCAGAACACACTTTAGGAAAAGGGCTGACCATGGCACTGAAAAGGGTTTCATAGGGGATTATTATAGATCTCCACTCCTTTAGCATTCAAGAAATATTTATTAAGCTCTTACTCATTACAGGCATTCTTCTAGATGCTTAGGAGTCAGTGAACAAAGACCCCTACCCTCATCCTTGAATTTAGGGAAGCCTTTCTTAAATATGTTTGTATGTTCAATTCTTAAATGTGTTTGTATGTTCAATTCCTAAGCCATTATGGAGGGAGATAATTTATATTTTATTTAAGAACAAATTATGTATTCTATAGTACTGCATGACAAAATAACTATTAACATGAAAAGTTATTTTTTGGTCACAAAAATTTAAAACCCAAAAGTTAGAAAAAATATTGAAATGATCAATATGGTATCAATCATTTCAACTAAGAATAAAAAATTCACTAGTCTGCAGGATAAATTTCAAATGAGAAAATGCTAAATAACCAAATATATGCGTTTAAAATGTTGACAGATACTGCCAAATTGCCATTCAAAGAAGTTATATCAGGGGGCGCCTTGCTGGCTCAATCAGTAGAGCATGTGACTCTTGATCTTGGGGGTTGTGATTTGAGCCCCGCGTTGTGTGTAGAAATTACTTAAAAATAAAATCTTTGTGTCAAAAAAAGAAATAAAGGGATTACTGCTTCCCTTACACACACACACACACACACACACACACACACACACACACACGCATATGCATACACAATCTCCAGCCAGATTCACAAGAAACTGATAATAGCGCTTATCTCTGCGGAGGACAACCTGGGGGTGGGGCTGGGAGGGTATGGAGACTTCTTAGTCTTACGAGTCTTTGCATGACCTTTTGTGCTAGTTGGATTGTTTATTAACCACATGTGTATTGTTCAATTATAAACACAAAACCAGCTGATCAAATAAGTTTACTGGGCAATCAACTCATTTTATTCCCACTTAAAGTAGTACTCATGTGTTGTTTCCTGAAGACTTCCTGTACCTTATTATTTACCCATTCATTGAACAGATTTAAAAAAATATTTATTTTTGACAAATAAAAATTGCATATATTTTAGGTATACAATGTAATGTTTTGATATATATGATGTGAAATGATTAGCACAAACTAATTAACATATCTACCACCTCCCATAGTTACCCTTTTTTTGTGGTAAGAACACTTGAGATCTACAATCTTAGTAAATTTCAGAAAGTATACGTTTTTGGCTATAATCACTATGCTGTACATCAGGTCTCCAGAACTTATTCATATTACAAACAGAAATTTTGTACCCTTTGATCAATATGTTCCCCTTTCCTCTACTCCCATCCTCTCTCTGGTAACCACTGTTCTATTCTGTTACTACGAGTTTGACTTAAAAATACATATTTTTTAGATTCCACAAATAAATGAGATCATGCAATATTTGTATTTCTGTGTCTGGCTTATTTCACTTTAGCATAATGTTATCTAGATTCATCCATTCATTCATCATCACAAGTGGCAGAATTTCTTTTTAAAGGCTGAAAAGTATATATATGTATATATATATATATATATAATCTCCATTCATGTGTTGATGAACACTTAAGTTGTTCCCATATTTTGGCTATTGTGAATACTGTTGCAATGAACATGGGAGTGCAGATATCTCTTTGAGATAGTGATTTTATTTGCTTTGGATATATACCCAGAAGTGGGATTTCAGCAGATATTTTTGAGTGCCTATTTTGTGCTAGGCACTGAATAATGTATTGGAAATACAATATATAATATTATATCGGAAATATAAAGGCAACAGTCCCTGCCTTTGTGTAACTTACGTCCTAGGAGGATAACAGATATGAAATAAGAAATTGCATAAGTAATTTGATATTTCCAATCATGAAAAGTTCAACAAAGGAGGAGTATAAGGTGATAGGAGACTTAAGGCAGATTGAGGACTACATGAAGACTTGCCAGAGAAAGCAATGTTTTGAATGAACTGCAAAATGAGTAGGATTGAAGTAGAAGAAAGGGAGAAGGACAAAAGTGCACCTCAGGCACGTGGAAGAACATGAATGAAGACCCTGAAGCCGGAAGGAGCATGGGGTATCAGACAAAATGGAGAGACAATATGGCTGGAGCTTAGAAAGAGAAGGGTGAAAGGTATGAGATGAGCCTAGAGAGTTCAGCAGGGACTTTTAGACCACGTTTAAAATTTTGGAGTGTATTTTAAGAGCAATGGGAAATCATGCAAGTTTTAGGGAGGGGAGGACATAATTAGATTTGAAATTTTTTAAAAAGATTTTATGTTTAAGTAATCTCTACATCCAATGTGGGGCTTGAACTCATAACCCTAAGACCAAGAGTCACATGCTCCACCAACTGAGTCAGCCAGGCACCCCTATATTTGAGTTTTTAAAAGGTTACCTGCAGTGTAGACAGTGGCCTGAAGAGAAGCAAGCATAAATGAGGGGTGCAGCTGGGACCTATTGTAGTAGTCTAGGGAAGAGATTATGCAGGCGGTCCAGATTGTGAGGTGGATATATTTCCAATATAACTTTGAGATAGAGCTGGCAAGAGTTGGAGATGAAATTGGTTTAAGAGTGAAAGAGAATGATGTATCAAGGATGATTCTTATGGTTTTTGACTTGAGCAACCGATTAGTAGGTGGTACCGTTTCTAAGGTGGGGAACACTGGATAAAGGGGTTTGGGAGTAGGGATGAAATGCTCAGGAGTTCGGTATTGGACATGTTCAGAAGAGATGTTGAGTAAGGGCTTGGATATATGGATCTGGAACTCAAAGGAAAGCCCAGGAATAGAGCCCATTAAATAACTTGTTTGTAAAAAGGTGACACATCAGATCCCACAGTTAAGTAAGCTTCTGAATGCAAGGTAAATGTTCAGGGAATCATGGTTTTTCAACTCAGGAAACCATTAAGTACAAAATTAGGATCACAGTGATTTAACAGGGTAAGTCAATTTGCATCCCTCATCTCACTGTACTCTGACTTATCCAAATAAAATATTTCAGTTTTCAAAAATAGATGTCCTTAGAATAATAGAATAGACAGCAATTAAGCTGCTTTGCTTCATGCTACTTTACTGACATTATCAACCCCTATATTCATCTTTACTTTACAGAAGATCTATAAAAATACATTTGATGGAAAAGGTATTTTAAGCATTTTCTCCATGCATAAGGCTTTAACTTTTTCTGATGTAATCATATTTTTCATGCTCAGAGAGGGTGTGATAGAGGACAGCTACATGCAGGCTGGCAATTTTATCTTTCCGAGGGTCCTGCTTTCTAGCTTCAGAATAAAAGGGATTTCCTATTTGGGGCAAAACATATTGGAAAACTAGCACGGCAGAGTAATATTACTTGTTTATTTTGTTTTACACCCCAGTAGATGTAAACTTTATGAAGTCAGGGCTTTTTGTATGTTTTACTCATTGCTGTAATTCCAGCATCTAAATCAGTGCCTTGCACATAGTAGGTATTCAATAAATATTTAAGGAAAATTGAATGAAATAATAAGTTGTGTCCTCACATTGTGTCTATGTTAGAAAATATCTGAGTCCATAGAAAGTTAGATATACTCATATTGAAAAAGATATATATATATATGCACACATATATACATATCGCCAAAGTAAGATAGAGCTACCTTAATTTATCATGTTTTTAACCACCCATCCATAGCTTCTCACTGTTAGAGGAGATTTTGAAGTTTCCTGTGCTTACTCTGGGAAATCTATTAATTTTCATTTCCACTGGTGGTATTAAGAGTCTCATAGATAAGATCTATTTCACTTCTGATAGTACTCAAAACTTTTCATGTGAAGGCAAATGGCAGAGTGATTTACTGAACAATACATTACACTTCCCAGAAGAATATCTTACACAAAATATTCATCAGAGGACCATATCACAAGAGAATTGTTCAACAAATCCAGAGAGTCCATAAAAGAAATTAATGAAACATGTAAAATATTGCTAAAGATTATGGCAAAATGCAGCAAAACAAAACCCAATCCGAGTGAATACAATTTTAAAGAATTTTCATGGAACCTAAGTAACAAACATGTGTTGAGCTTCTTCAATGTATAAAACATGATAGTTATGGGCAGATATAAAGATGAAGATTTAGTCCCTGTATTCATTGTACTTACCACCTATTAGGGAAGTCAGAACTAAGCTCAGTTCAGCAAACACTTATTGGCAATCCTACTAAGCAACAGGCTCATATTAGATGCAGGGGGGTAAAAAGACAAGTAAGGCCCAGTCCCTGTCATAGAGGGGCTTATAATTTAGGACGTTATGTATCTGGGTGTATATTTTTGTATGTGTGGGGATGTGTGTACTGTATAGGAACCAACATAAATGCAAATAATTTCAGTGCAGTATGGGAGGCTATGACAGGGTGTTAGCACTACATAGGGAAATTTAACCCAATATAGGGTGGAGATAAAAGGAGGAGGTGGTAGAACCTGAGCGGAATATTAAGGATATGTTAGCTGGAGAATGGGAATATCATTCCATGCTGAAGGAAAAACAGTGTGACTGGGAAACCACAAACAGTTCAGAGTCCAGGTGGTTTAAGGGACCGTCCACTACTGGCACTTTCTCTTTTGAAATTATTTCTCTTGAATGATTTTGAAACTCTTGTAAAATAAAATAACTACAGTGAACCCTAAAGCCCCTCATCAAATCAATCACTTTAATATAAAGGCCATTTTACCTTGATCATTTCTGCAGCAGTTTATCAGAGGAACCTTGTATACGTATAAAAAACCAGATTCATAACCAATAAACGCTTATTAAGCAACCACTATGCTCTCATATCTTTTTTTCCCTCCTGTAAAGCAAAGCTAATTTTGTAAAAAATACTGCCGGGTGGCTGCTTGGACTAACTAGAACAAATACAGACGCAATTTAGGTTTCATTGCGGCGAAACTAAGGCGAGAGGTTTTTCATGGGTTTTCACTGGGGAGACATGGAGACGAAAAAGATACGGGATTCAGTTTGAAAGAATTGGTGCGAAAAATTATGCCTCGGGGGGCCAAAACGAAAGTACATTGGGGAAAACAAGTTTCCAGGCTGGAATGAAAATTTCCTTTGTTCACAGACCAATCCCCTTTCAATTTCAGTCCGCCCTTCATCTATCCCAGCAATTCTTGCTTCATCATTGTCAAGGGGCACCCAGGTTTTCCCACTCATCCTAGCTAGCAGAGCAAAAATCTCCATCTCATTAGTACCCCAAACCTCCAGGCTAAATGCGCTACTGCACTCAGCCTGGAAAATAAACTGAGCTTTTAACATTTGCGTAAACATTTCAAATAAAATGCTGTAGCCGCCTACCTGGACCGACCACTCAACAACTACAATATCCAGAATGCACTGTTTTTCCTTCCGCCTTCTACCAGGGCAAGGCCTCACTAGATCTCATTTCCACAAGGCATAGTCACATGACACGTTTTCTTTCAAGATGGCGGATAATCTCCCTTCGGAGTTTGATGTGATCGTAATAGGGACGGGTATGTGTGGCTCTGGTACTCCCCGAACAGAGTGTAGAAAATCTGTCTCGTTCCTACCTTCTCTGTCAGTGGTGAGGGTTGGAGCGAAATGCCGGGGGTTGAGGATGGGAGGGAGGGTGGGAAGGAAGTGAGGTAGTGTGGAGTCAGCGCGGGACTTGGCAGCTCCAGGGAGGGGCTTGGACCCACGGTACTTAGCGCCATTTGAGTAGGGGTCGATCTGGTCGATGCCGATTGCTGAGGTTGGTTGCTGCGGGTGATTCTGTAATTTCCTTAGAGGGAGGTGGGTTTGTAGTATCATGAGAACGGAGGTTCGGGATTTTATCCAAGGGGACGCCTTTGGCACGACATGATTCCCTCCTTGTTGATTTCAAGGTGATATTCCCCATCATTTTGTCTCGCCCTTTCTTAGGAATTTTTCATATATTTAAGTAGTCCTGGGGTGTAGTGCAGCTCGGAAACAGCTTAGTCCTTAGGTTTTCGAGAAAGATGCTCAGTTGTTTCCCGTGTGCATATTAATTTACTGGGACAAGGACACGGATTCTTTTCTATTGTGTTGACAAGCCTAGGGAGTTGTATTTTGTTGAGGTAGCCATTTCTGCTTTATGATGCTGAAAGATAGCGTTTTGCTTTCCTTTATCCACCTATCTACTCACAACTAAATGAGCTGAGAAGAAGCTTCTGTGAATTCCATTTCAGGTGTGTGACCTTATCTTCCTCTCGTTTACCCATCATTCATTCTCCATGTTTTGGGTGGAGCCAGAAAAATCCCCTGCAATTTCTAGTTGACAAATTCAACGTACAACACGTGGCAGAAGACATTGGCAGCAGTTGGTATTTTGTTTTTCTTAATAGATAAAGGGCGGATTTTAAATGGCGTGAAGTAGGTTGTTGAGTGGGGTTTTCTCCTGTTTGCAGAATGTGGTAGGTCGGAGAAGCTCTGGTGGATGAGAACCTGTCCGTTGTGTTTAATAGAGTTCGTTGTCTTCTCAAACAGGGGCAGCCATGTTCGCAGGGCGGGAGTAAAAATAATAGCTACCTGGTTTTGAATGCTTATTATTTGCTAATTGATGTGCTAAGCACTTAGAAGCTGTTTGTAATCCTCACAACATCCTCCTTAGAGTAGGTATTCTCTACACTTTACAAAAGAGGAAAAGGGGGCTTAGAAAGGTTGCTGTGTGCTCAAGATGACGCAGCTGGTAAATTTCCAAAGGCCCATTTCATCTCAGAAGAGGAATCAGGGCTTCAGACCTTCAGAATTAACCCGTATTAATAGATATAATTGAGAACAGTTGTTTCTAGACCTTGTGTGGCCTTTAAATAGCTGTTTGAATTGCTAGGGCACTTAATCTCTCTGAGCCTCAGTCTTCTTGTTTTAAAATACAGAGAGGGTACTGGATAATCTTTCAGGTATTGTCTAACCAAAAATTCTCTTATTCTAGTTGCGCCAGGGTAATTGGTCTTAGGACAGCAAAGACATGTTTATTCCCATTCTGAAAATTGCATGGCTGCAGATAACTTGGCTGTAGCTGCTGTAAACAGATACTGGATGAGAGCTGGAAGGAGTCAATAGACTGACTATTCATTTGTTCTCTCCAGTTTCTCCTAAAACTGAGAACAACATCCATTTTTGAATAGTTGTTATACCATGCTTGGATTCTATATTATTGCCTTTCTTTTTTGTTACCTAGGAACTTGGGGTGTTTTTAAATTTTTTGAATCATTATAAGATTTTTCTTATCTGGATTCAAATTTTAATTGATAAGAGTGTTAATTCCTATTATTAAATGCCATGAATTCTTAAATAGTTGCTTTCTGGTTCAGTTCATAATACAGACTATATTCATCTTGTTAGAATGTGTTCTGGTAGATATAGGAAGATACTGTGAGTGATACAGAAAATTGCATTAGGTGGCATCTGGTGTATTTAGGAAAAGATTCATTTTAGACTTATTCCGGTGAGGGTGATAGTGTTTCTCAAAGTATGGGAAGAACTTATTTGAAGTTAATTGTAAGTTACATTTTTCTTTTCTCTTAATGGTGAGCATACTCTGAGTTATCAAGCACGTTGCATAAATTTATGCTATGAAACTTTGTTCTTAGGTATGTTGAAATGGAAAAATTGAATAAAAGTCATTTCCCAAATGATTTTAATAATTCCAATCATTACTTAATTGGAATTACTGTTAATGTGTTTGGAATATTTTTCTTCTGAAATAGTTTGCTGAAAGTAGCCTTAAAAATGTTTGCATTAGGGGCACCTGTGTGGCTCAGTTGTTTAAGTGTCTAACTCTTGATCTCAGCGCTGGTCTTGATCTCAGGGTCGTTGAGTTCAAACCCCACGCTGGGATCCACATTGGGCATGGAGCCTACTTAAAATTAATATATATATATATATTTGCATTACTAAATACTAGCCTGAGTAAATCTTAGGAAAAGCATTTCTTAGATTGTTTTACTGACAAACGCAGAATTAATCATGTATATATCACAGACATGAAGAAATAGGCTATGAAATGTAATTTTTCGTTTAGTAGATTTAGCTCTTTGTCAAGAGACAATTGCTTCAAGTAAAAACATCTGTAGATAATATTTTAATCCCTTTGTCCTTGATTAATTAGTGTGTGTGTATGTGTATATATATATTTACTTTTCATATCACAAGATTTTCCTTAAGGTCATGTTTTGAAGGGATTGTGGGAAGATAAAGTTTTCTATGTATTTTCTTAGTTACATCCATTTCTTTCTGATGACAAAATACAGGAAGTATCTGTCAAATACCCAAAGGCAGAGGAATAAAATAAAGTATTTGAGCTGTGAAAAATATAGAAGAAAATGGAATAAGGAAGGGGGGCCATCTGGAGAGGACAAAACTGGATGTAAGTGATGTTCCAGAAAGTGGCTTTCAGTTTGGGTACACAGTTTTCATTTTCAAGACATTTTGCCATTTAAAAAGACATTGGAATGATAATTTTGTGGGTTGTAGAGAATTATCATTGGTTTCAGGTTAAAAATAGTCCCAGTATCATAACACCTCGCTGGAGGTGGCATCTGTGTAATCTGCAATCTGCATCAGAGCCAACAGTTCAACAGAAGAGCAGGCAAGATGGAAGTTAGGAGAGCTGTGATAATACTGGCATGCTCCTTACATAGTGGAATCCTTCAGGCCCTCACTTAGAGCATATTCTTATTTTAGAAATAATATGCTCAGAGCATATTAGAAACATCCTCAACTTCTGCAAAAGCTGTGTTTGGGGGATGTCATTAGATGTAAGTGATGTTCATATCCTAATGGGAAAGGGAAGAGACAAACACCTAAAGTGCAAGCCTACCTCAAACAGTAAAATGGCCTGGGACCAGTTTGTACAGTGACAAACACTCATTTTTCAGAGTATTCAACCAACATTTACTGAGAACCTAGTCGCTGTCTTTGTGAAGTTTACTGTATTGCCTGTTTTCAGAGACTGGGGTTCCTGATAGTCACATTCTCAGAACTGTTCTTAAATGTGGGCTTTCCATTGTATCCTTTTTGCTTTCTGAAGACCACATAGGGATTCAGTCTGTAACCCTTTCCTTTCTGAAGTACACCACACAATTATATTTTGGGAGTTCCTTCCCTAAAATGGGCTATGGAGTGGGATAGCTTGAAATTTTCCTGCAGAGGGTAAACACATAGATCCTTTTTAAGAGTTTTATTGCTAAAGATTACGGGGAAAGAAATGAGATAACCAAAATTACAAACATGGGAGAAATTACAAAGAGTATTGCTTCTAAATTGTGACTACTTTCCTAGATAGTGTTCGACATAGTACGATAATAACTGTGGCAGCATGGTGTAATGGGACTCACTTGACCTTTTTACTGGGTGACTTTGGGCAAATTGCATCACCTCTTGGGATGCCAGTTTGTTTATCTGTGAAGTGGGAGATTTGAATTAGGTGACCTATCTACCAGTTCTTAAGTTTACCATTGTGGGTGCGTAAGTATGACCCTGGGTCCTTGAAAAGGCTAAATTCTGTATAGTCCTTTTAAGGAGCCAGGTCAGTGTTTAATATACTTTAGAAATTTGGGTATCAGAATGGCTCATAAAAAGTCTTCTTGCAAACGGTAATGCCGGGAATGGCCAGCTATCCCTGTACCGATGGATGAAAGATTACTCCAAACTTTGCTGTGAAAGAGAGGAGACGGCAAGGGGGTCAATGCTCAGAGACGAAGACTCTGCTCTTCTTTGCTCCCACTTTTATTGGTCCTTCAGGATAATCACAAATCCTTATCACTGTTTCTCTGAGCAGGTGATGCGTGACAAGGGATCTTACTGGAACTAGGAGGATCTGTTTACAGGAAAGATACAATATGTTAATCTGTGTGTTCTAGGAGTTCTAGCTAAACATAGCCTTAGGGACAATGTATACATCTCTTAGATCACAGGCGGCTGTTTGGGCTAAGAAAGCTTGTGTGTGGGGGGGAAGCTACCGGGAAGGCAACCAACAGCAGAGTGGTCACGCAGGCCTTGGCATTCGAAAGGCCTTTGGCGTTCTCTGAATTCCAAAACCTTCCATCGCCCCCAGCAGCCTCTATGTTACATTTTAGCAAGCCAGGTATTATGGGCGATTTCGTGCTCTACATTAACCCCAGCACAGTAAGCTGCTTTTATCAGGGCAGTATGTAGGTAGCATGCTTCCATTCTTTGATGTTGGTTGAGAATCTTAATGTCAGCCTTGGCTGGCAGCTCATGGTCTGTAATGCTTATGATAGTGGTGGTATAACTTCACTTGTCTAAATGTTGGGGAATAGTAGTGCTGCTGGAGGTTTTGTGAAAACATATTTACCAAGTACCCCATATGTGATTTCCCACATATATATCTTCCTTACTCTTCTCCCAGGATGCCTGTATATGTTTCTGACATGACAGGATGCCCATACTTCCTCTGTCTGTATTTCCAAGCATACATACACTTATCGTCCAGAGCTGAGTTGTGATTTTTTTTGTGTCGTAATTGCAAGATGCCACCTATTTGTGGGTCATGAAATCAATTCCAGCATTAAAAAAAGAGGTAGAGAAGAATGTATCAGAATATATTACATGTACTAAGGATGAAAGTAGTTTTATGAAACAAATATTTCATGTGTGTATAATAGAGCACTGTGTAAAATACATACATCTGTATACATATACATATTTTTGGGGGGTTGTCCAGAGCGAAAAGTCTTAAAGTCTAGAGAATATTAACTGAATAACAATGAATAGTAATGAAAATGGTATTTCAAAAGTCCTTTAGTTTACAGATGCTATACCATCCATATATTTTATTTACTTTGACATGTATGTATCTCATTTGAGCAGTGTAGTGATAATGTAGTGATTGACAGTGTGGTTCTGAAATAAGACAGATTTGGTTTGAATCAGCTGTGTCTCTTTTGCCACCTTACACATGTCCCTTAATGTCTAAATTTCAATTTTCTCGTCTCTACATAAGAATAAACCTCACAGGGCTGTGTTGAGAATTCAATGAAATAATTCCTGTAAAATGCTTAGTAAGTGCTCAGAAAATGTAGTTGATTTTTATGCCCCATAATGCCATTCCCAGGTGCTTTTATCATCACTATTGCTACTTGAATGCTTCCCAGGAAGGGCTTTCCATGAAAAGTAATAGAAAGGTTCAGGTGTCTGAGTCCTCTTCCTCCTCTTCCCATTGGCGGGTTGGTCGGAAAAACCTTTGTGTGTCTATTACCACTATTTCTAATGGATTTCTTGTAAGTTTAGAGGTTTTCTACTTTTTTCTCTTTCGTTCATCAGCTTGAATTATTTGTCATTTTGTTTTGTCTAAAGGTTTTGAAGAAGTTTATCTTATTTGGGGCGTAGTGTGAAACTCTTCTTTGTCAGTGTAAGAATGCTGAAGGAGCTAAAGAAAGCCCACAGATTTTCCTGTTCCGAAAAATGCTTTGCAATTCTTAAGGCATTTATTGATGGGAAAGTATGTCTTTTCTGCTCTCAGGTCCTAGGAAAATAAAGGGAGTTATCTAACTCCGAAGAAGACTTGTTGGGAGAGGCTTACCCTTCCCTGTAAATCGTAAGTTTGAGCCAATTCCTCAGAGCTCCATCTGTTACCAGAGTTCCCTCTGCAGCATCATTTTCATCTCCTATGCCTCATGTCATTTTCTCATTTTCTCTAGTGTTCTCATGATGTTTTGGATAACTCAAGCTGCAGCAATTAAAATCAAATACGGCTGCTCACCATCACATTCTCATGTTTAGCATAAAATCCCAGTGCACAGAAATAATTATAATTCCATATAATTGACCTGTTACTCATGCTAAATCACCTGCTATTCCGTTTCAGTGGAGTCTTTTAACTGAAACGTTAGGTTGTGCCTGGTATGGTTTTAAAAGTAGACTAAAGTCCCTATCAGTTTGTATTAACATATATACTAAAAACTACATATATATATATACATATATATATATATATATATGTATATATATATAAAATGTTAGGGAGATTGGAAACATTTTGAGGATATTTAGTTGTAGCCAACAAAACAGGGATACTTTGAAAGATTGATTTATTGTCTTTTTGCTTTTCTTTTCTTTTTTTTTTTTTTTTAAAGATTTTATTTATTTATTTAACAGAGACAGAGACAGCCAGCGAGAGAGGGAACACAAGCAGGGGGAGTGGGAGAGGAAGAAGCAGGCTCACAGTGGAGGAGCCTGATGTGGGGCTCGATCCCATAACGCCGGGATCACGCCCTGAGCCGAAGGCAGACGCTTAACCGCTGTGCCACCCAGGCGCCCCTCTTTTTGCTTTTCTGATAATCTTATTAAAGGGCAGTGTAAAGAGAGATGATTATTTATCACAGATAGTGATTTTCCAAAGCATGATTATGAGAGCCATCATGTTATCATATTGAGGCTGTTTAAAAAAATAGTTTGCAAATAAGAGACCGGGGGCAAAAAAGAGAGAGAGACAGAAAGGCAGACAGACCGGGGGCAGCTTGGCCAGTGTGGTCCTTAATGTAAGTATTTCATCTCATAATGGGATTTTACCAAGAGTCTAAGTCATACTACTTGACTGGTTTGGTTTATATCACATTTAGAATAGTACCAACATCTACGTTTTTTGTTTGTTTGTTTTTTTTTCCCTGAGTAGTATTCTAACATCTTTTTTGTCCAGCCTAGTGTTCACATTGAGTTACAATGGCTATTAATTAATGGAGTTTTAATCATTTTATATTGCTTTGAAATGTTTGGATCATATGTCTGTGATCCAAATTTGCACATTTGTTAAATGACTTTTCTATATATGAGCTTAAGGTAATTATTATGGAAAAATTTACACAAGCTAAAGTATAGAGGAACAGGTTTTACATACAGATAAAAGGCATATATTAGGAAGATGCTGAGTTGTGAGTTCTTTTTCAGATAAATTTTACTTGAGTGTAGTTGACCCAGTTACATTAGTTTCAGATGCACAGCTTCGTGATTTGACAAGTTTATACGTTATATTCACCACAAGTGTAGCTACCATCTGTCCCATTACATTGCTGTTACAATATCATTGACTGTATCTTTCATTCTCCTGACTGAGTTGTGAGTTCTAATCCTTATTTTTCTATGAACTGTGTTACTTTGGCATGAACTAGCTAAGTCAGATAGATGACAGAGAATTAGTTCTAGTACCTACAACACACTGTTAAAAAAATATATATGAGAAATATTTACTACATGTGAGTACTATTCTAAGCTCTTAAAATGCATTATTTCATCTGATTCTCAAAATAACCCTGTCTGTGGTAGATATAGTTATCTCCATTTTACAAATATATGACCTATAAGGCTTAGTTAAGTTTGACCTAGGTCAGACTATTAAGACTAGAGTTGTCCTAGCTAAAACTGAGTTATTAGAATGAGCTTGTGGGATTCTTCCAAGTGAAAAAATGCCTTATACTATCAATATTGTATTAATGTGCCCTGGCTTTGTGGTTCGCAATCGCTTCATTTTTGGGAGTCACGATTGTTGACATTAAAATCCAGATGCCAACAGAGTCTTGTAGTGTTAACTCATCGTTTACAACATCATGGCATCTGTGTTAGCTTGCAAACTTTCTGATGAAGGTGAACTGCATGACCTGGTTGTGTTTATCCCTTAAAACTGAAAATAAAAATCACAGCCACTCAAGTAATGGTAGAAAATGGGATCAGAGAATATAGTCTTATTTCAGGCGATAATCTGTTTTCCCCAGGAATTAATTATTCATTGATTTCAAGATACTTCAAGATACATAGTTTCCCACTGTAATAAAATTATTATTAAAAATAACAAATAGACTGCTTGTGCATATGCTGGAGTTTGCCATTTTAGGGGTTTTTGTTTTCTTCACTTGCAAATTAAATTTTCAAGATCAAGTATTGGACTCATTGTCCTGTTTATGAAACTTGTGTTTTTTTGGTTGACTGTTCTTTTGGTTCTTACAATTTTCAGTATTTGTCAGCACTTAAAATGGATGCATCTTAATAGAATGAATATGATAATACCTTTTTCCTCCAAGGGCTGTGTTATTAACAAAGTAGCACTTTTATGTATGTACTTCCAGATGTTTTCTCACTATGTGTGTATAGATATATGTCTACTTTTCTGTGTTTATAAAAGTGTATCATAGATGCTGTTTTGAAACCTATTTTTCACCTCACAGTATGTCATGAACATCATTCCATGTCAACCAAATATTCTTTCCAGTGCCCTTCTTAAAAAGGTTTTATTAGAGATAATTGTAGACTCACCTGCAGTTGTAAGAAATAATATGGGACCATCCTGTATACACTTCACCCAGTTTCCCCAGTGGCAAGTAACATCTTAGATAACTCTAGCATAACCAGGAAATTGACCTTACCCAATGACTTTATTCAGATTTCATCAGTTTTACATATACTTGTGTTACTTTTGTTAACTGCCTTTGGAGATATGCATAGATAGCTTTCACTTCCAAGATTAAGTAAATATTAACTCTTAGTTTATTTTTTAATATTTTATTTTTTACATTTAAATTTTAATTCACTTGAAATTAACTTTGTTGTAATGTATGAGGGTTTTTTCCCCCCATGTAAATCACCAGCCAGTTTTTCTAACACCATTGATCTGATAATCTAGTCTTCACTGAGTTGAAATTAAATTTTTTTACTATAAGATCAATTTTTGAACTTTCTGATCATAATCTGAGTGTCTCTTTCAGTGTAGTCTCTTTCAAAGTGGGAACGATAAATTAGGAATAGACTGGGTCATCTGCTATATAGAGAAATAATTTCTTTGAAATCTCAAAAAACAAAAGGTACTATTTGAGTATATAAAAAATTATAGCATCTACTCTGAAAAATAGAAAACCAAAAGAAAAAAAAACAATGAGAATATTTGCAACTCATAACAGGACTAATTACAGAAAATGAGTACCTCCAAATTCATGTGAAAAACACCAAATCTCTTTAGACAAATGGGCAGAGAATATAAAGAGAAGATAGAAATAGTCAACAAACTGCTGGGAAAATATTTTTTCTTAAGTTGAATGCAAGTTGAATGCAAAATAACCTAATTAAAAACATTGAAAGAGTAATAACTAATTTGTTGATGAAGTTGTATTCAATTAATATGATGATATAAATTGAGCTAACACTTGAGCAAAGTAATTTGACAGTGTATACTAATTGTAAATATGTTTATTCTCTTACACTCAGTAACTCCAGATCTGAGAATTTATTTTGAGAAAATCATTCAGTAGAGTTAAAAGCTACAAGAGTGACACCTATTTTAAAGCTGCTTATCATAGTGAAATTTGAAAATATAAATATATATTAAAAGTGCTCTGAAAGCTCACAGGAGGCCAGTTAACTGGTGGAGTAGGCAGTCTTACAATGTGGCCTGGGATCTGGTCCACAGCTTTCATGTATATTATAAAATAATATGTACAAATGAAATATGTGTGTATGTGTGTGTATATTTATTTCAGTGAACAATAATAAAGTGAATGGTGTGTATGTATGACCCAGTTAAAGAAAAAGAGCATTACCAGAACTTTAGAAGCTCCTTGTGCATCCCTATCATCTGTCTTCCCTTCCTTTCCCATAGATGTAACAATTATGGTAAATTGTATTGTTCCCTTATATTTTTAAAAGTGTCTTTATTACGTGTGTATGCATTTCTAAAAAATACATTGTTTTACCTGCTTTTGACTGTTGTCTAACTTTTGGACTTCTGTTGTATGTATTCTTTTTGTGACTTGCTTTTTGTGACTTGACCAGTGTCAATGCTTGTGAGATTCATCTGTATAGACGGGTACAGATGTAATGCCCCCTCCCCGCACACTCCCATGTACACACACACTGCTATTGTATTATATACTAGGTTTGCAAATTTTCAGCTTCAGTAGGTTATGCCTATTTACCAAGGTAATTGTATTTATTTGCCCTTCGGTTTACAGCTTTTCAAGCCTCTCCCCCACCCCAGGAAATTTGTAATGTCATAAATATATTCATGACAAAATAAGGTCATCTGTACATACCATTCTGCAACTTTTTCAGTCAATAATACTCACCTTTCTATCCGTTCCAGTTCATTTTTATCTCCAGTAGACAGACCATATTTAACTTCCTACAAACACCCACCCCAAAATACTCTTTATAGCTGATACTTACAAATTTGTGTCCAGTTCAGTATTATGTGCTGCTGGTTGTTAATGTCCTGTAAGTCTGTTTTGTCCTCGCATAGTTCCTTTTTTTTTTTTTTTTAAATGATGACTGAAATGTTGAGACTGGGCCAGTGATCATACACAATGTTCTGCCTTTTAGATTTGGCTGCTTTCTTCATTGTGGTATCAGTTACTTTATTACTCTAGCCTATGTGTTTCCTGTAAACTGAGAGTTATATCTAAAGGCTTGATGGATTTAAGGTTAATATTTTTGGCTAGAATTTATCTTTAGTGATTGGATGCCATGTTGGATTATGCCAGAACACACATCATATCTGGTTGATCCACCATGAGTGTTTCTAAGATTAACCCTGGATTAGAATGATGATAATCTGATGCTTCCATTGTATGGATATATTTCCCCTGTGTATTGAACATAACTTGTGTACTGCTAATTTGGCACTGTACAAATAGTCAATTTGATACCAACTAATCACATAATTGTTTTAACATCAGTAGGTAGTTCTTGTAGAAATAAGTATTCTCATTAGGGCTTGCCAAAAATGATGTTTTTTCTTTGATTCTTAGTTCTTTGATTCTTTCTACGCATAGTAGCTGCCACTGAATGCCAATTTATTAATTCACAAAAGGGAACATACCTTTCTAGCATTATTGGTGTCTACCAATTACTCATTTCTGAGAATCAAGTAATTCAGAAAATGGAATTAATTGTAAGGTGGTTTGGTGGGGATGGACAAGGAGATTTAGATGTCATGAAAGTGTATAATACTTAAGAGCACAGACTTGAGCCAGAGTGGCTAGGTTCCAATATTAACTCGCCATTTACTGGGTATATGACTTTGGACAAATTACTTAACCCTTCTGTGTTTCAGTTTCTGCCTTATGAATACAAGTGGACAAAGACGAGAAAGTAAGGGGGAGAGAGAGACAGCATGAGCTCTCCTCTGGTAAACCATCCCTTTGTTCTCTGTAGTTAAGAGTCTGTCTTTTGGTTTGTTTCTCTCTTTTATTTTCTCTTTGCTCATTTGTTTTGTTTCTTAAATTCCACAAATGAGTGAAATCATATGGTATTTCTCTTTCTCTGACTTTTTTACCTTGCATTATATTCTCTTGCTTCATCCATGTCTTTGCATGTGGCACTATTTCATTCTTATTTATGGCTGAGTAATATTTCATTGTGTGTGTATATATGTAAAAATACTTATATATATATATATATGTATGTATGTTTATCCATTCTTCAGTTGGGGGGCACTTGGCTGCTTTCATATCTTGGCTCTTGTAAATAATGCTTAGGGTTTTATATATATAGTATCATGTCATCTGCACATAGTGAGAGTTTTACTTCTTTCTTACCCATTTAGATGCTTTTTAAATTTCTTTTTGTTGTCTGTGCTGTGGCTAGGATTTCCATTTCTGTGTTGAATACAAGTGGTGAGAATGGACATCCTTGTCTTCTTCATGACTGTAGGGGAAAAGCTCTGTTTTTTCCCCATTAAGGCTGATGTTAGCTGTGAGTTTTTCATATATGAACTTTATTATGTTGAAGTATGCTGCCTCTAGACCTACTTTGTTGAGGGTTTATTATTTATTTGTTGAGGGTTTTTATCATGAATGGTTGTTGTACTTTGTCAGGTGCTTTTTCTGCATCTATTGAAATAATCATATGGTTTTTATTCTCTCTTACTGATGTGTCACATTGATTGATTTGCAGATGTTGAACCACACTGGCACCCCAGGAATCAATCTCACTTGACCATTGATTAATGATTTTTTAAATCTGTTGTTGAATTTGGTTTAGTAATATTATGTTGAAGATTTTTGCATCTGTGTTTATCAGAGATATTGGCCTGTATTTTTGTTGTTGTTGTCTTTATCTGGTTTTGGTATCAGGGTAATGCTGGCCTCGTAGAATGAATTTGGGAGTTTTCTTTCCTTTACTATTTTTTGAAATAGTTTAAGAAGAATAGGTATCAACTCTTCTTTAAATGTTTAGTAGAATTTGCCTTTGAAGCCGTCTGGTCCTAGACTTTCGTTTGGTAGGATTTTTTAAATTATTAACTCAGTTTCCTTGCTGGTTATTGGTTTGTTCAAATTTTCGGTTTCTTTCTGTTTCAGTTTTGGTAGTTTATATGTTTCTAGAAATTTATCCATTTCTTCTGCAATGTCCAATTTGTTGGTGTATAGTTTTTCACAATATTCTCTTATAACTGTTTGTTTTTTGTGGTGTTGGTTTTTATTTCTCCTCTCTCATTTGTGATTTTATTTGAGTCCTTTCTCTTTTTTTCTTGATAAGTCTGGCTAGAGGTTTATCAGTTTTATTATTTTTTTTAAAGAACCAGTTCCTTGTTTCATTGATCTGTTCTACTGTATTTTAAATTTCTGTATCTATCATTTATTACTACTCTATTCCCTACTTCTGCTGGTTTTAGGTTTTGTTTGTTCTTTTTCTACCTCTTTCGGTGTAAGGTTAGGTTATTTGAGATTTTTCTAGCTTCTCGAGGTAGGCCTTTATTGCTATAAACTTTCCTCTTAGAACCACTTTTGCTGCATCCTAAATGTTTTGGGAGTCTTGTGTTTTCATTTTCATTTATTTCCGTGTACTTTTTTATTTCTTTTTTGATTTCCTAGTTGACCCGTTCATTGTTTCGTAGCATGTTGTTTAACCTCCATGTATTTGTGGTCTTTCCAGATTTTTTCTTATGGTTGTCTTCTAGTTACATAGTGTGATCAGAAGAAATTCGTGGTCTGACTTTGATTTTTAATTTGTTGAGGCTTGTTTTATGGGGTAATTATGTGATCTGTTCTGGAGAATGTTCCATGTGCACTTAAAATGAATGTGAATTCTGTTTTTGGATGGAATATTCTAAATATATTTGTTCTGCCAGTTCCGTTATTCCTGGAGGGTTCTCTGTGAATGCTGCCTCTACAGGACATGCTCTAAAATAAGCAAATAACCTTCCCACTCGTGTGCCCCAGGTGCTCTTCAGATCGCTCTTTCCAGGCTGTTTGTCCACAGGCCGTTTGCCCTGCCTTCTCTCTAGGAGTAGCCCAAATGAAATTCTTAATGCATTAAAACTGTAATTTTCATTAGATAAAAAATTATCCTTCAACTGTTTTAATAAACTCAATGTAATCACTGTTCAGCTTTTTAATAAGCAGGATAAAATAATTATTAATGTTTCCTAAATGATATGTTGCCAGTTTTCTCTTAAATACCTAATGAGACTACGTTTAAAAGTTAATTTGAAGTGTTTTTACTTTATGGAATGTTGTATGGTTTGAAAGAAGAAATTCAGAAGCCCTTTCAGATTTAATTTATAAGGCTCATTGTTTTTCTCTACTTTTTAAAAAAGTGGATTTCATGGTAAGATTTTAAATAAGGGAAGAAGGTTATTTCATGATTATAGCGTTATTGGAATGAGTACACAGTCTCTTTCATCTGTTTTAGTCTCATAGCTTTATAGGTAATATAATAAATTTCACTTTTCTTCTGTGGCACAGAAATAAAATATGTGCTGAACAAAGAAACTATTTTTTCATCACAAGTTAAATATTATTATGATGTCTGAAGGGAGCTCGCTTGGGATATTCTTTGCTGTGAAAAGATCCTTTTAATAAATTGATAAAACAAATATTATTGTAATGAAAAGTAAGTAAAAATCAGTTGTAGTAGAATCTGCTTATTTCATTTCCTGGCATGGAATAAGTCTTCAGCAAATATTTACATTACTTAGTAAAACTTTCATTAAGAGAGTTTGAGTTGATACATTTTTCTCTATGTAGGTAAAAACAATACTAAATCTCTGCTTTCCAAGAGATTATTTATTTGGTAGAGTCCCCAGCTTTCATTAGCTGTCCAAAATTTGGTATTAAATTTTTTTAAAACTTTTTATTATGGAAAATTTTAAACATAAAAAAGTAGACTAAAATAACCCCCTTGTACCAATCTCCCAGTTTCAGCAGTTATCAATTTATGGGCCATCTTGTGTTCTCTGTACCCCAGCTCCCCATCTTCTCATTTCACTGTCCAGCCCTATTATTTTTAAGCAAATTCAAGATATCATATTCTATTTGTAAATATTTGAACAGGTACGTAACAGATAAGGCCCCCCTTTTTAAAACATAACTCCAGTACCTTTATGCCCTTGTTTGCATCTTGTTTTTCCTAAGGCATTTATCTATTGTGTTTGCTCTAGTGCTCTTTCTAGATTAATTTTTATTTCTGAAATAATTTTTTCTTTAATTTCTTCTTGAGTCATTTCACTCTTTTCGAATGTTACTATTCTCTAATCACACTTCTGAGTTTTTCTAATTTTGATTTATGTTGTTCTTTCAGAGCTTCTATCATTTTCTTATATTTCTTTGTTTTTTTTAAGCTTCTATTACTGTAGTTAGGTTATAGTTTTTATCTAATTTGTGAGCGTGTCTTTCTGGCATGCTTTTATTTCATTGTCTCTCGGGATATTATTTCACTCCTTATTCTGTATCTTTTTTTTAACTGTACATTGAATAGGATTCAACCAAGATCCTTTTGTGTTGCTCATTTTTTTTTAAAGATTTTATTTATTTATTTGACAGAGAGAGAGACAGCCAGCGAGAGAGGGGACACAAGCAGGGAGGAAGAAGCAGGCTCCCAGCAGAGGAGCCTGATGCGGGGCTCGATCCCAGAATACTGGGATCACGCCCTGAGCCGAAGGCAGACGCTTAACAACTGAGCCACCCAGGCACTCCTGTGCTCATTTTTAAGTAAAATTTTTCTATGTGCTTTTAAAGGGTAGTGTGGGTCAGGATAGCTTTTCTAACATCACTGTTTGATATTTATCTTTTTTCATTTTCACAAAGTAATAAAAAATGTAGCCTGAGATCTGCTGGCTGTGTTACCCTCTCCTAGTTTTGTATGGAGCTTCTCTTTCCTTTGTGCCTATTTTTCCTGTTCTGCTGACTTTGGATTAGATTCCCAAGTTACTCCTCAGTTCAGGTATTTATCTATAGGGAGAGTTTGCTTCTTTGGTTTCCTAAATTTATAGGGCCCAACTCCACTCCCATTCTCCCCACCACTCTAGCCCTCCCACGGGTTCTTTTGCACTCATCCATAGGTTGGAGCCTGCAGAATTCCTCCCAATTGTGGCTGCTGTTCTCAAATGGCCTGCTAAGTTTCCAGTGAATGCTTAATAGCAGTTTTGGGTTTCTTTGGCTTTCAGTGCTGTCACAAATTTGTCTTCCGTTTATTTTCTTACAGACACTTTCTGATAACATGTGGATCTTAGAGCTATTGATGATTTGTAATGATCCACTTGTATTTTGGAGTTCATCATACTTTGTCACCTAGCTTTGTTGCCCCTACGTGTTTGGTTTTGATATTTTGGTTATATTCTCTGTCTTTATGGGAATCTTGGGGGGAGATTCAACAACTTTGCTGCTCATATCATCTTCCCCAAAATTCTGTTTTCATTTTTTAAGTTAAAGACGTTTGCCCAAGAACAGAGGCCAAGTTGTTGATCACCTTTAACATTCACCTTTGAGAACTTGCCACAAACTTGTCATTTATTTCAAGCCCTTCATTTTACCTAAAAGAACATCTGTAAGGAAGCTGAATTCCAAAGAGGTTAAATGACTTTTCAACTACTTAGTATAGATCTGAAAACAAGAATCCAGTTTTCTGGATGCTTAGTTCAGTACCCTGAATATTAGAACAGTGTTCTTGTTATTTAACACTCAAAGTACACACTATATTGAATTTTAAAATGTTAACATAAATTTTGTAAGTTAATATTTAGTGGATAATATACACTTTTGTAAATTCTAAAAATTACTTAGGCATTAATAACTATTTTCTCCCAGGAGGAAGAAATCCATAGCTACTCCATTAGTACACTTATTTATATGTTCAGTATTTTGTATGAGACATAGTGAATTAAGATAATTGTCAATTTAAGAACTATTTTTATCTGTACTTCTTGGTCGTTCCTTGGGCTGCTTCACTGACACTTTTTTCTCTTTTTCAGGTAACTGCTAAAAAGTAAATAAAAGAAACTTTTAATTAGAATTTAATAGAAATGAACAAAACTACTTGAACCTTGGTTGAAATTCTATTTCTGTTTAATTTTGTGATGTCATTTATTTGAGTGACTGCTATGTGAGTTACACATGTAGTTTTACTTTGCGTTGCTCATTTTAGTCAGTTTACTCAGTTCTAATGTTGTTTGTGCTTTTTTACGATGGTGCTGCAGAAAGTCTGTACGTAGGGTTAAGTAGTAAGGAATGTGGCTCTCTAAAAGCTTGTCATGCCCACAAATTTTTCCTTGCCAGTACAGTAGTTCTGTATTTTTTCCTAAAAAAAGTTATTCTTTGTAAAAAATAGTTACAGTAAATTTTCTAGTTCTATGTAATTTTCTTTCCATTCTGGTCTTCACTGGTTATAGATAACACATGAAATGACTTTCAAGGTAGAAAGCAGGGATCCATTTTGAAATGTTCTATAAAGTAAAGAGTGATTTATGGTTTCATATGATTTGGGCTGAAAGCACTTGGGCTTTGCCAGGTCATCAAAGTTCTGTCAGGGGAATCTATTATTTATTGTTCAATATGCTGGGAGTGGTGTAAGTACTTTATTTTATGTTTATCTTATGTAAGTATAGCATCAGGAAAAATCAATTCCAGACACTAATACAGTTTTAAGAGTAGATCATAGAAAACTAACCTAAATTTTATAGTTGTAAAAGATGAAGTTCAACATTAAGCATTTGGATTAAAAGGGGATTTTGAAAAATGAATGAATAATGGTTTCATTCCTATAAAATATTTTAGATAAGATTCTGGAAAATAGGGTGCCTGGGTGGCTCAGTTGTTAAGCTTCTACCGTCTGCCTTCTGCTCAGGTTAGGACCCTGGGTCCTGGGATCGAGCTCTGCTTCGGTCTCCCTGCTTGGCAGGAAGCCTGCTTCTCCCTCTCCCACTCCCCCTGCTTGTGTTCCCTTTCTCAGTGTCTCTCTCTGTCAAATAAATGAAATCTTTTAAAAAAAAGATTCTTGAAAATACTAATTTCATACCTTTTTGGTTCTGATTTTAGCCTAGCTCCTTCATTTGAGAATGAAACATATCTATCTTATCTAGACAGGTTTTGGAAAATTGCAGAAATCTGGGACTATACATGTTTGTATATATGATCGTATAACATTCCATAAGCTTTTAATGTATTTTTTCTAGCTGTCAACTTTACACAGAATCTCAACTGAAAAAGACGTGAAGTAACAAACCTTAATTTCCCCCATTATAAACTTAAGAAATGCTAATATTTACTTGGGTGGTTTGATAAAAATGACTGGCTAGTAAAAGGTGTTGGTCTTGAATCAGAATTAGATATTTTTTCTACAGTCTTTTGGCAGAGTTATGTGATATGGCCTCACAAATGAATTTAATAATCATATTTAATGTGGAATATTTAAATGATACTAAGTGTTGGATGAACTTCTTTAGTGAACATATGGAAAAAGCCTGTAATGTACATATAGGAAAGGCTAATGGACTTCTTTCCAACAACTTTTAAGTTTTTCAATCTTTGAAGATAACTTAAGTAAATAATAAACAAGTGATTTTTCCCCCCTCTTCAAACAACTAATCTTACTGAAGGGGTTGGAAGAGAAGGGAATAGAACCAGTGTTTATTGAATGTCAGTGACATGCTAAGAAGCACTGCGTAAAGTGTTTTATACTACTTTGTACCTATTCCTCCCTACATTCCTGTGAGATATGAGTCCCATGTTGTAGTTGAAAACATGGTGATTGTATATTTGTACTCACATATTTTACAGTGTGTTTCCAGTGTAATGCTTTGTGATTTGACCCTGATTTAGGTTATCTGTTTCTAACTCATGTCTGGCTTTTCCTTGTGGGAGAGACTATATAATTCATTGTAAGCTTATGCATGTTTTGTATAAAAGCCTCACAGGACATTGTGTGAATTTGAGTAATGATTCAGAAGTAGTTCACTTTTTATGGTGCCAGGTGTTAAAAAAAGGTTTCATTTTTTAATCAGTCAAGGGTTTAAATGCTGTTAAAATCGAACTTATAAATATGAATTTAAACAAAACAAGCAGTTATTTTACTTATTTTGCTAAATTATCGATAAGACCAAGAAGTTTAAATATGTTAACTTTTCCTAAACAATAATTAAGAAAAAACCCCTGAAACTTAAACCTCCAATTTTATGCAAGTTCATCCTTCGTGCTGTTACTAGAATTATTTTTTCTGAAATACTGATTTCACCATGCTGTTCTGGCTAAACTCCTTTCGAGATTCCCTGTTGCTTACAGGTTCCAAGTTCAGACTCCACAGTTTGGCTCCAGATACTTTTTTGAACATCACCTTTTGGTTCTCCCTTCACCCTTTGCCAGGAATACTCCCTTCCACTTTCCTTTTTTCTTTCACTTTTCCTTCGATACTCTTCAGTTGCGTTATTACAGATCTTGAAAGATGCAGCTAGTGTCCTCTGCTGTTCGGAGCTTTCAGTGACTGCTCCACAGAGGAACTGCATCTTTCCATTGTGTTCCTATAATAGCTTTAATTATTATTTTAATCCCTTTAAATTCCTTTTCAAATTAATTAATTAATTAATTTGTTATTATATTCAGTTAGCTGCTGTATAGTACATTAGTTTTCGATGTAATGTTCAGTGATTCATTAGTTAAGTATAACACCCAGTGCTCATCACAGCACATGACCTCCTCAACACCCATCACTCTGTTACTCTCTTCCCCCACCCTCTTCCCCTCTGAAACCCTCGGATTGTTTCCCGGGGTCCATAGTCTCTTATCATTCATCTCCCTCTCTGATTTCTCCCCTGTTTGGATTTTCCTCCCTTCCTTTTTAAAAAGATTTTATTTATTTATTTATTTATTTATTTATTTATTTATTTATTTGTCAGAGAGAGAGAGAGAGTGTGAGCGTGTGCACAAGTGGGGGGGGGG
>NW_024423319.1:55643305-55662608 GCF_017311325.1 Ursus maritimus
GGGGGGGGGGCAGCAGACAGAGGGAGAAGCGGAGCCTAATGCAGGCTTGATCCCAGGACCCTGGGATCATGAAGTGAGCTGAAGGCAGATACTTAACTGACTAGGCCACCCAGGCGTCCCAATCCCTTTAAATTCTTATTTTTTAGACTGAGATATTTTAGGCTAGGAATTGTCTTAATCTTATCTTTTTTTTTTCTCACCACCTGTCAAAGTCTGCTTCATCCCTCTCTATCTTCCCTTTCCCCATTTTCTCTTTTTTTCTTTCCTTCAGCACATATTTATAGAGAATCTACTACATGCTTCCTCTGTTCAGGGAACTGAGTGTTTATTAAATGGGTGGGAAGAAATACGAGATCTGGGAAGACATTACTAACTGTATTATTTTGTTATTCTCTAAGCATGAAGATAGAAGGCCCTCGCCATTTAATGTAGGAACAACCTGTCAATTTCACAAACTAGTGGGAATGTCTGGATAGAAGTATAAAACACAAAGGATAGTTATTTTGGTGTTGTGTTTTTGGACTCAAACCATGTTCACTATTGAAATCTGTCCCTGGCTTTGCTTTGTCAGCCAGAGATAACGACCTCTGACTGTTGATTGCAGCCATGGAAATAACCACATGCGTATTTGCCTATCCAGAGTAAGAGCTAATAGAGACACATAGAGGAGTAATTTTGTTACTGCTTGCCGTTGGAGTTGTCATCTAGGAAAAGTAGATGTATGTTTGGAGTAGTATTTAAATGAAAATGTATTGCTTCTAAAATATCTTACTGAACAATAATAAAAGTAGGTAGTTTTTATAGAGCAAGTATCCTCCAACAACTTAATGGTCCTGTGAGGTAAATGGTGGTATTCCCATTGATGGATGAAGAAACAAAAGCTCAGAGACGGCAAGTGACTTGTGTGAGGTCACATAGCTAGTTAAGCAGCAAAATTAAGATTCAAGCCTAAGTCTATCTGATTGAGACCATGCCCGTTTCCTTATGCTGCTGTCCTTCCCTCGAATCCTCATGCTCAAACTCATGTTCAAGTTGAAGAGAGTGAATTTACCATGGTAATTGGAATTTGAGACATCAAATTACTGAATTACTTGATCTTTGGCAAGTTATTTTTCTCATCCCGTTTTCTCCCATGGATAATAATACCTGCCTCCCAGGATTATAATGAGGAATAAATGAGGTGATGTATGTGAAAAGATATTGTGAACCATAAAGTCCTATACTAATGTTTGGTGATATATTATTAATGCTGTCATTATTACATGCATTAACGTATTGATTCTACTGCCTGAATATATCTTTCCTATTGTCCTTTTTAACTATGATGTTTAGCAGCTTTTGAAATACCACAGTGACTGTTTCATTAGTAAGAAAAGTTACTTCTTTAGGTGTAAAAAGTTCAGATAGTCTTAAGGTAAAAGACGTTAGAACAATACAGTTTTAACTATTTGACGAACTAAGTATGTTAACTATTTAAAACTAACTTTCTCCTAGTTCCTTCTACATCACAAATTCTTAATATGTTTTCTCTTTGAATTATTATCCAAAGTTAAGGTTGAAAGTTTATGATGGCTTATTTCCAGTAATTGATACTTAATGGTTGTCTTCAGTACATTTAGTCAGAACTTTGTGAACCAAACACTACACACCCACAGTAGTTACCACTGATGAACTCTAGTTCTTCTGTGAAAGCAGCTGGAGCTTGTGTTTAATGTGGTTTTTTAGCTAGATTGTGTCAATTTCTTCCATATGTATATACTGTCACTTTTCCTGAAATCCTTGATGCTTAGTGTGTAGTTTTAAATCCTTGACAAAAAATGGTGCTGTTTCTTTTCTACTACTTAAAAATCCAAGAGGATCAGTGTACTTCATTTAGTTAAAGAGTCAGTGGTAGTACTATAGAATTACACTAAATTTTCAAAACATGCTTTGTCTGATATAAATGATTCTTAATAGTTTCTACTGAAATGGTAGATTTTATAATACAAAGTTATGGAATGGTCTTGAATGTATAATATAGTGTATTGACTATGGTGAGCATCTGAAATTTTTATCTTATGAAATCATCTTTGGTAATTTGTGATTTTTTCTTTGTTAGTACTTGTAGTAGTAATGTGTATTACCTTTGTGATAACCAACTTTATGTTGTGGCTCAATTTGATTCCAGAACACTAATGTTCTTTTTAAACTGCTGTATTTTTTTTAATGTTTTTTTATTATATTATGTTAGTCACCATATAGTACATCCCTGGTTTTTGATGTAAAGCTCGATGATTCATTGGTTGCATATAACACCCAGTGCATCATGCAGTACGTGCCCTCCTCACTACCCATCACCAGTCTATCCCATTCCCCCACCCCCCTCCCTTCTGAAGCCCTCAGTTTGTTTCTCAGAGTCCATAGTCTCTCATGCTTCATTCCGCCTTCTGATTACCCCTCTTTCTTTATCCCTTTCTTCCCCTACCGATCTTCCTAGTTCTTATGTTCCATAGATGAGAGAAACCATATGATAATTGTCTTTCTCTGCTTGACTTATTTCACTTAGCATTATCTCCTCCAGTGCCGTCCATGTTGCAGCAAATGTTGAGAACTCGTTCTTTCTGATAGCTGAGTAATATTCCATTGTATATATGGACCACAACTTCTTAATCCAGTCATCTGTGGAAGGGCATCTCGGTTCCTTCCACGATTTAGCTATTGTGGACAATGCTGCTATGAACATTGGGGTGCATATGGCCCTTCTCTTCACTACGTCTGTATCTTTGGGGTAAATACCCAGTAGTGCAATGGCTGGGTCATAGGGTAGCTCAATTTTTAAATACTTAAGGGACCTCCACACTGTTTTCCAGAGTGGCTGTACCAACTTGCATTCCCACCAACAATGTAGGAGGGATCCCCTTTCTCCACATCCTCTCCAACAATTGTTGTTTCTTGCCTTGTCTATTTTTGCCATTCTAACTGGCGTAAGGTGGTATCTCAGTGTGGTTTTGATTTGAATTTCCTTGATGGCTAATGATTTTGAACATTTTTTCATGTGTCTGTTAGCCATTTGTATGTCTTCATTGGAAAAGTGTCTGTTCATATCTTCTGCCCATTTTTTGATTTATTTGTTTCTCGTGTATTGAGTTTGAGAAGTTCTTTGTAGATCTTGGATACCAGTCTTTTATCTGTAGTATCATTTGCAAATATATTCTCCCATTCCGTGGGCTGCCTCTTAGTTTTTTTGACTGTTTCCTTGGCTGTGCAGAAACTTTTAATCTTGATGAAGTCCCATAAATTCATTTTATCTTTTGTTTCTCTTGCCTTTGGGGATGTGTCATGAAAAAGGTTGCTTTGGCCGATGTCGTAGAGGTTGCTGCCTATGTTCTCCTCTAGAATTTTGATGGATTCCTGTCTCACATCGAGGTCTTTCATCCATTTGGAGTTTATTTTTGTGTATGGTGTGAGATAGTGGTCAAGTTTCATTCTTTTGCATGTAGCTGTCCAATTTTCCCAGCACCATTTATTGAAGAGACTGTCTTTTTCCCACCGGATGTTTTTTCCTGCTTTATCAAAGATTAGTTGCCCAAAGAGCCGAGGGTCCATTTCTGGGCTCTCTATTCTGTTCCATTGGTCTATGTGTCTGTTTTTGTGCCAGTACCATGCTGTCTTTGTGATCACAGCTTTGTAGTACAGCTCGAAATCCGGCATTGTGATGCCCCCAGCTTTGTTTTTCCTTTTCAACAGTTCCTTGGAGATTCGGGGCCTTTTCTGTTTCCATACAAATTTAAGGACTGTTTGTTCCAGTTCTTTGAAAAATGTCCTTGGTATTTTGATCGGGATAGCATTGAAAGTGTAGATTGCTCTGGGTAGCATGGACATTTTAACTATGTTAATTCTTCCGATTCATGAGCATGGAATATCTTTCCATCTTTTTATGTCTTCCTCAATGTCTTTCAAGAGTGATTTATAGTTTCTAGAATATAGGTCCTTTACGTCTCTGGTTAAGTTAATTCCAAGGTAACGTATGGTTTTTGGTGCTATTGTAAATGGGATGGATTCCCTAATTTCTCTTTCTTCGGTCTCGTTATTCGTGTATAGAAATGCAACTGATTTCTGAGCATTTATTTTGTATCCTGCCACGTTACTGAATTGCTCTATAACTTCTAATAGTTTGGGAGTGGCTTCTTTTGGGTTTTCCATATAGAGTATCATGTCATCTGCAAAGAGAGACATTTTGACTTCTTCTTTGCCAATTTGAATACCTTTGATCCCTTTTTGTCGTCTGATTGCTGTTGCAAGGACTTCTAGTACTATGTTGAATAATAGTGGCGAGAGTGGGCATCCTTGTCGTGTTCCTGATCTTAAGGGAAAGGCTTCCAGCTTTTCCCCATTGAGAATAATATTTGCAGTAGGCTTTTCATAGATGGCTTTTATGAGATTGAGAAATGTACCTTCTATTCCTACACTCTGAAGGGTTTTAATCAGGAAAGGATGCTGTATTTTGTCAAATGCTTTTTCGGCATCGATTGAGAGGATCATATGGTTCCTGAGTCTTTTCTTGTTGATATGATGTATCACGCTGATTGATTTGCGAATATTGAACCACGCTTGCATCCCAGGTATGAATCCCACTTGATCGTGATGGATAATCCTTTTAATGTACTGTTGGATTCTATTAGCAAGTATCTTGTTGAGGATTTTGGCGTCCATATTCATTAGGGAAATCGGTCTGTAATTCTCCTTTTTGAGGGGGTCTTTGCCTGGTTTGGGGATCAAGGTAATATTGGCCTCATAGAATGAGTTTGGTAGCTTTCCTTCTGTTTCTATTTTTTGAAATAGCTTTAGGAGAATAGGTATTATTTCTTCTTTGAATGTTTGGTAGAATTCCCCAGGAAAACCGTCCGGGCCTGGAGTTTTGTTATTTGGAAGGTTGTTTATCACTGACTCAATTTCTTCATAATTAATTGGCCTGTTTAAGGAATCAATTTCTTCCGGTTTCAATCTTGGTAGTTTATAGGTTTCCAGGAAGGATTCCATCTCTTCCAGATTGCTTAGTTTATTGGCATATAGCTGTTGATAAAAATTTCTAATAATCCTTCCAATTTCAATGGTGTTCGTCGTGACCTCTCCTTTTTCATTCATAATTTTAATAATCTGGGTCCTTTCTCTTTTCTTTTGGATAAGTCTTGCCAGTGGTCTGTCAATTTTATTGATTCTCTCAAAGAACCAGCTTCTAGTCCTGTTGATCTGCTCTACTGTACTTCTGGTTTCTGCTTGATTGATTTCAGCTCTAATTTTGGTCAACTGCTTCCTCGTGCGTGGATTAGGCCTGTCCCTCTGTTGCTGTTCCAGCTTCTTGAGGTGAGAATATAAAAACTGCATTTTAGATTTTTCTATTCTTTTGAGTGAGGCTTGGATGGCTATGTATTTCCCCCTTAGGACTGCCTTTGCAGTATCCCATAGGTTTTGGACTGTTGTATTTTCATTCTCATTGGTCTCCATAAATTGTTTAATTTGATTTTTGATTTCCTGGTTTATCAAGTCATTCCTGAGCAGGATGGTTCTTAGTCTCCAAGTGTTTGAGTTTCTTCCAAATTTTTCCTTGTGGTTGAGTTCCAATTTCAGAGCGTTGTGGTCTGAGAATATGCAGGGGATAATTTCAATCTTTTGGTATCGGTTGAGACCTGTTTTGTGTCCCAGAACATGGTCTATTCTTGAGAATGTTCCATGGGCATTAGAATAGAATGAGTATTCTTTGGTTCTGGGGTGTAGTGTTCTATATATATCTATGAGGTCCAACTCGTCGAGTGTCTCTAACTATAGTCTTTAGTTTAAAATCCAATCTGTCTGATATGAGAATTGCTACCCCAGCTTTCTTTTGAGGTCCATTTGCATGAAAGATGGTATTCCATCCCCTTACTCTCAGTCTGAATGCATCTTTGGGTTCGAAATGAGTCTCTTGTAGACAGCAAATGGATGGGTCATTTTTTTTTTATCCAATCTGCAACCCTGTGGTGTTGTAAGGGAGAATTTAAGCCATTAAGACTGAATATTGAGAGATATGATTTTAATGATGCCATGTTGCCAGTAAAATCTTTGTTTCTATCGATTGTGACTTTCTGTTCTGTATCACTCTTGGGGCCTTTTTACCTTTATAGAACCCCACTTAATATCTCCTGTAGGGCTGGGTTCATGGTTACAAAATTGGTCAGTGACTGGCGATTCTGGAAGGTCTTTATTTCTCCATCAAATACCAAATACAACCTCCCCCAACCCTTTCTCTCATTCCAGGTCTGTGTAGACAGGTCTGACGTAATTCTGATACCTTTGCCTTGGTACGTGAGAAATTTCTTTGCCCTGGCCGCTTTCAATACTGTATACTTGGATCTAATATTTGCGAAATGCACTATGACGTGTCGTGGCATAGGTTTGTTGTGGTTGAGCTTGGGACGGGTCCTCTCTGCCTCTTGGACTCGAATGCTTTTTTCCTTTGTTAGATTAGGGAAGTTTTCCGCTACAGTTTGTTCAAATATCTCTTCTAGACCTCTGTTTTTCTCCACCCCCTCACGGATGCTGATGATTCTGACATTGGAACGTTTCATTGAGTCAGTAATCTCCCATAACCTCCATTCTTTTTTTTTTTTTTTTTTTAAGATTTTATTTGTTTATTTGACAGTCAGCGAGAGAGGGAACACAGCAGGGGGAGTGGGAGTAGAAGAAGCAGGCTCCCAGCGGAGGAGCCTGATATAGGGCTGGATCCCAGGCACCAGGATCACGCCCTGAGCCAAAGTCAGGAGCTTAACGACTGCACCACCCAGGCACCCCGTAACCTACATTCTTAGAATGGATTTTTTTGAGCCCAGATTCTATTTTAGCTTTCTCTTCTACTAACCCATCCTCCAATTCGCTGATACGTTCTTCTGCTTCATTCACCCTGGCCGTCAAAGCCTCTAGTTTTGTCTGCATTTGGCTCATAGAATTTTTAAATTCTGACAGATTCGCTGTCATTTCCGCTCTTAGAGATTCTATATCTCATTAACATTTTCGTTAATAGTTTTTTCAAGTCTACACGTCATCTTGACGATTATTACTCTGAATTCCATTTCTGATAATTTGGTTATATCCATATCCATTAGTTCTGTGGCAGAGGCCACAGACTCATTGTCTTTTCTTTGCTGGGGGGGATTTCTCCTTCTCGTCATTCTGATGAGGAGAGGTTGTGGGGTTGTCCAGAGCCCAAATTATTGACCGGGACCCAGGCAGTGTGCTCTTGTTTTATAGGGATCTTAGGGATGTGGGCTTCTTGTTTTTTCAGCCTGCCTTCTGGGGGAGGGGCCTTCCATGCCGATACTCAGGCAACCCTGTTTGGGTAGAGTCTTCGTGTCCCCTGGGAGGGTTGATGGGGATGGGCACACTGTGAGCCGGTATTTCCAGGCTTTTGTTCTCTGGTGGCTTTTTCTGGTGGTTTGCTGTGCCTTTTCTGAGAGTCAGAGCAGCAGTAGCCGAATCTCAGCCTCTGTCTCAGAACAGAGGGATCGCGGACCATTCTCCACTGGTGTTCTGGCCACTTTAACTCTGTTACTGTTGGTGCTGCTCAACCCTGCAGCGTCCCGGGATGTGCGCCCCACACCCGGCGTCCCAGCCCTCACTTCCAGAGCCGGCGTGTCTCTGTCCTTGTGTTTCTAACACCGCCAGCCGCCAGCCGCCCCTGTGCGCTCCGGAGCTCCCGGTCTCAGTCTCTTTCCAGTGGCACACCGGAGTTCCGTGAGAAGTCTGGTGGCATGCTCTCCCGGCTCACGGTCTCAGTCTGCTGTCTCGAGGGTGCCCATCCACGAGTCTGCCCGCTCCCCCGTGCAGGTGGCTACCGCTTCCCGGCGCCCAGACACGGCGGCTCCCTCCCCCTTCTGTTTGTCTTCCGATATCTGTGCGTGGTGTCACGGCTCCCCGCTTCGTACCTCAATACTCAGCACTGGAGATGTTCATTTGTAGAGATCCAGATGTATCTTCCTGCATTTCAGGCTGATTCCGTGTATGTTCAGGATGGTCTGGTACCTATCCAACTCGACTCAGGGGACCAGCTGAAAAAGGGGTCCCCTACTCCTCCGCCATCTTAACTCCTCTCCCCAAACTGCTGTATTAACCAGAAAGTGAGATAATGTATCTTGTAAATGGCCTCTTTTTAAAAATAGTATTTTCTTCTTCATTCATTCAGACAACAGTTACATTATTTTCATTTGTATAACATAGTGATTCAACTTCTCTATACATTATGCCACGCTCACAAGTATAGTTACCATCTGTCATCATACAGTGCTATTAAAATAGCATTGATTATATTCCTTGTGCTGTACCTTTTATTCATGTGACTTATTTCATAAATTGAAGCCTGTATCTTCCATTCCCTTTCACATATTTTGTTCCCCTCCCCTCTGGCAACCATCAGTTTGTTCTCTGTATTTATAGGTCTGATTCTGCTTTTTGTTTGTTTATTCATTTGTTATTTAGATTCTACATATAAGTGAAATCATTTGGTATTTCTCTTTCTCTGTCTTACTGATTTCACTTAGCATGATGCCCTCTGGGCTCATCGATGTTGTTGCAAATGGCTTGACCTCAACCTTTTTTGTGGCTGTGTAATATTCCATTGAATTACTGCCTGTATTCTCTTCTAGGTATTTTATGGTTTCAGGTCTCAAAATAGCTTCTTTTTAAACTAGCTAACCTGTTGCTTAAACTTAAAATGTATGCCATTCCCCCTCATAGGCATTGTGTGGCTTTGGAGTTAGATTTCGATTCAAATCTCAACAATAGGAAAAAATGTTGTCTTTGGGCAGTAAGTTAACATATTTGCCCCTCAGTTATTTCTTTTCTATGCTGATGATGCTTCACTCTCAGTGCAGTTTGCAAAGTGAGATGAGCTAGTATGTGAACATAGCTACTAAATAACAAAGTGCTACATGGATGATATTTTATAGTTGCTTTATGGAAATTTGCATATAAAAAGAATTTAAGTGCTTGATTTAAAAATCTCCACATAATAAAATTTTAGGATAAGTAGTATACATTTAACAAATATCCGATGGTATAATAATATAAATGTTAGAAGTTTGAATACAAGGATGACCCTCTTTTGTTAAACTTTTTTATGCAGTGATGGCATGCATTGAACTAATTGTGTAATATTTATATATATATATTTTTTTTTCCGTACATTCTAAGTGATATAGGTGTGTGTTTTTATAGGTCTGCCTGAATCCATCATTGCAGCTGCATGTTCAAGAAGTGGCCTGAGGGTTCTGCATGTTGATTCGTAAGTTTATCAGTGGTAACATTTAATACTTCCTAAGTATCTCTATGCAAAATGGCAATTTAAATACACACGCATGTATGTATATATGTGTCTATATATGTCATGTATAAGCTAAGTTAGAAAAATGATACGAATTGTTTAATTTTCATCCAAAATATGTGAAATATGTAAAATACAAGTTTCCTACTCTGTGAAATAGTGATCTGCTTTCTTTGAGAAATAACCAAATGTAGCATAATTTTTTTTCTCATGAGTGATTTTGTTTTTTAAGTGATAATTATGTAAGAAACTTGGAAACCTAACACTTGCTTTTTTTCTTACGTAAGTGTTAGGGTGTATACAACCTGTGTGTGCTGTTGTATTTTGGGCTTCATGTTTTCTTTCTTATTGAAGTGTATTTGACATACAGTATTGGTTTCAGGTGTATGACATAATGGTTGGACACTTAAATACATTGGGAAATACCACCACAATAAATCTAATTACCATCTGTCACCAAAATTAAAACACTGTATTTTCTTATGATGGGTACTTTTAAGATTTACTTTCTTAGACTTTCAGATTTGCAATACAACATTACCATAGTCACTGTGCTGTACATTAGATCCCCATGACTTATTTCATAATTGGAAGTTTGAGCCTCTTAATCCCCTTATCTTACGACAGCCCACCCACCCTCCACCCCTGGGCAACCAATAATCTGTTCTTTGTATCTGTGAGATTGGTTTTGTTTCTTTTCTTTCATAGATTATACATTTAAGTGACCTCATAAGGTATTTTGCCTTTCTCTGATTATTTCATTTATTTATTTTTATTTAAATTCAGTTAACAAAAAAGTATAAATTCAATTAGCCAACATGTAGTGCATCATTAGTTTCAGACGTAGTGTTCGGTAATTTTTCTGTTGCATGTAACACCCAGTGCTCATTGCATCACATGCTCCCCTTTGTGCCCATCACCCAATTACCCCATCCCCTCACCCACCTCCCCTCCATCAACCCTCAGTTTGTCTCCTGTAGTGAAAAAGTCTCTAATGGTTTTTCTCCCTCTCTCATGACTTCCCATTCAGTATTCTCTCCCTTCCCCTATGATCCTCTGTGCTGTTTCTTAGAATCCACATATGAGTGAAACCATATGATAATTGTCGTTCTCTGATTGACTTATTTCACTTAGCATAATACCCTCTAGTTCCATCTACATCAATGTAAATGGTAAGTATTCATCCTTTCTGATGACAGTGTAATATTCCATTGTAGATATATATACATACACACACACACACACCCCACATCTTCTTTATCTATTCATTTGTCGATGGATACCTGGGTTCTTTCTACAGCTTGGCTTGGGTGGACATTGCTGCTATTAACATTGGGGTGCAGGTGTGCCTTTGGATCACTACACTTGTATATTTGGGGTGAATACCTAGTAGTGCAGTTATTGGGTTATAGGGTAGCTCTATTTTTAACATCTTGAGGAACCTCCATACTCTCTTCCAGAGTGGCTGTACCAGCTTGCATTCCCAAAAACAGTGTAAGAGGGTTCCCCTTTCTTTGCATCGTTGCCAACATTTGTTGTTTCCTGTCTTGTTAATTTTATCCTTCTGACTAGTGTGAGGTGGTATCTCATTGTGCTTTTGATTTGTGTTTCTCTGATGCTGAGTGATGTTGACCATTTTTTCATGTGTCTGTTGGCCATTCGTATGTCTTTTTTGGAAAAGTGTCTCTTCATGTCTGCTGCCCATTTCTTTAATGACTGCACTACCCAGGCGCCCCTTTGCTGCCCATTTCTTGACTGGATTGTTTTTTGGGTGTTGAGTTTGTAAGTTCTTTTTAGATATTGGATACTAGCCCTTTATCTACTATGTCATTTTGAAATAGCTTCTCCCATTCCATAGGTTGTCTTTTAGTTTTGTCGACTCTTTCCTTTGCTGTGCAGAAGCTTTTTATCTTGATGAAGTCCCAATAGTTTATTTTTGCTTTCGTTTCCCTTGCCTTTGGAGACGTGTGTCTGACAAGATGTTACTGTGGCCAAGGTCGAAGAGGTTGCTGCCTGTGTTCTCCTCTAGGATTTTGATGGATTCCTGTCTCACATCTCTCCTCTTTCATCCATTTTGAGTTTATCTTTGTGTATGGTGTAAGAAAATGGTCCAGTTTTATTCTTCTACATGTGGCTGTCCAATTTTCCCCACACCATTTGTTGAAGAGACTGTTCTTTTTCCATTTCATATTCTTTCCTGCTTCATTGAAGATTAGTTGACCATAGAATTGAGGGTTCAGGGGCGCTTGGGTGCCTCAGTCACTTAAGCATCTGCCTTCAGCTCAGGTCATGATTTTGGGATCCTGGGATTGAGCCCCAGGGAGCCCGCTTCTCCTTCTCCCTCTGCCCCTCCTACCTGCTCATGCTCTCTCTCTGACTCTCAAATAAATAAATAAATAAATAAATAAATAAAATATTTTTAAAAAATAGAATTGAGGGTCCATTTCTGGGTTCTCTATTCTGTTCCATTGATCTATGTGTCTGTTTTTTTTAATGTTTTTTTTATTATATTATGTTAGTCACCATACAGTACATCCCTAGTTTCTGATGTAAAGTTCGATGTATGTGTCTGTTTTTGTGCCAGTACCATACTGTCTTGATGATTACAGCTGTGTAATATAGCTTGAAGTCTGGCGTTGTGATGCCACCAGCTTTGGTTTTCTTTTTCAGTATTCCTCTGGCTATTCGGGGTCTTTTCTGGTTCGATAGAAATGGTAGGATTATTTGTTCCAGCTCTGTGAAAAAATGTTGATGGTATTTTGATAGGGATTGCATTGACTGTGTAGATTGCTCTGGGTAGTGTAGACAGTTTAACAGTATTTGTTCTTCCTAATCCTTGAGCATGGATGTTTTTCCATTTCTTTGTGTCTTTCTCAATTCCTTTCATAAGTTTTCTGTAGTTCTTAAGAGTATAGATCCTTTACCTGTTTGGTTAGGTTTTTATTTCTAGGTATCTTATAGATTTCGGTACAATTGTAAATGGGATTGATTCCTTAATTTCTTTCTTCTGTCTCATAGTGTATAGAAATGCAACTGATTTATGTGCATTGATTTTATACCCTGCCATGTTGCTGAATTCCTGTATGAGTTCTAGCAGTTTCGGGGTGGAGTCTTGGGTTTTCCACATAAAGTATCATGTCATCTGTGAAGAATGAGAGTTTGACTTCTTCTTTGCCAATTTGAATGTTTTTTTTCACCTTTTTGTTGTCTGATCACTGAGGCTAGGACTTCTAGTACTATGTTGAATAGCAGTGGTGGTAGTGGACATCCCTGTTGTATTCTTGACCTTAGAGGAAAAGCTCTCAGTTTTTCCCAATGTATGCTTTCTATATTCCTACACTGTGGAGAATTTTAATCAAGAAAGGATGCTCTATTTTTTCAAATGTTTTTTCTGCATCAGTTGAGAGGATCATGTGGTTCTTGTTCTTTCATTTATTAATGTGATGTATCATGTTGGTTGATTTGGGAATGTTGAACCACTCTTGAAGCCCAGGAATAAATTTCACTTGGTTGTGGTGAATAATCCTTTTAATGTACTGTTGGATCCTACTGGTTAGTATTTTGGTGAGAATTTTGGCCATGTTCATCAGAGATATTGGTCTGTAACTCTCCTTTTTGATGGAGTCTTTGGTTTTGGGATCAGGGTAATGCTGGCCTCATAGAGTGAGTTTGGAAGTTTTCCTTCTCTTTCTATTTTTTGAAATAGCTTCAGAAGAATAGGTTTTAGTTCTTCTTTAAATGTTTGGTAGCCGGGGCGCCTGGGTGGCTCAGTCATTAAGCGTCTGCCTTCGGCTCATGGCGTGATCCAAGAGTCCTGGGATTGAGCCCCACATCAGGCTCCTCTGCTGGGAGCCTGCTTCTTCCTCTCCCACTGCCCCTGCTTGTGTTCCCTCACTCACTGGCTGTCTGTATCTCTATCAAATACATAAATAAAAATCTTTAAAAAAAAGAAGCTAATTCTTAAAAAAAAAATAAATGTTTGGTAGAATTCCCTTGGGAAGCCACCTGGCTCAGGACTTTTTGGGAGATTTTTGATTACTGCTTCAATTTCCTTGCTGATTATGGGTCTGTTCACGTTTTTCTTTTCTTTCTGTTTTAGTTTTTGTAGTTTCTAAGTTTCAGTTTTGGTAGTTGATTGTTTCCATGAATGCATCCATTTCTTCAGATTGCCTAATTTGTTGGCATAGAGTTACTCATAACGTGTTCTTAAAATTGTTTGTATTTCCTTGGTGTTGGTCGTGATTGCTCCTCTTTCATTCATGATTTTATTTGGGACTTTCCTCTCCTTGATAAGTCTGGCTGGGGGTTTATTGATCTTACTAATTCTTTCAAAGAACTAGTTTCCAGTTTTGTTGATCTGTTCTTTTGGTTTTTGGTTCATTGATCTCTGTTCTAATCTTTATTTCTCTTCTGCTTGGTTTAGGCTTTATTTGCTATTCTTTCTCCAGCTCCCTTAGGTGTAAGGTTAGCTTGTGTATTTGAGTCTTCTCTAATTTTTTGATAAAGGCTTGTATTGCTATGCACTTCCCTCTTAGAACTGCCTTTGCTGTATCCCAAAGGTTTTGAACAGTTGTGTTTTCATTTTCATTTGTTTCTATGATTTTTAAAAATTCTTTCTTAATTTACTGGTTGACCCATTCATTCTTTAGGAGGATGCTCTTTAACCTCCAAGTGTTTGAGTTCCTTCCAAATTTCCTCTTGTGATTGAGTTCAAGTTTCAAATCATTGTGGTTTAAAAATATGCAGGGAATAATCCCAGTCTTTTGGTACCAGTTGAGACCTGATTTGTGACCCAGTATGTGATATGTTCTGGAGAATGTTCCATGTGCTGTGTACTCAAGAAGAATGTGTATTCTGTTGATTTAGGATGATATGCTCTGTATATATCTGTGAAGTGTATCTGGTCCTCTGTGTCATTCAAAGCCTTTGTTTCCTTTGATCTTCTACTTAGATGATCTGTCCACTGCTGGGAGTGTGGTATTGAATTCCCCTGCTATTATTGTATTATTATCAGTGTGTTTCTTTAATGTGTTTATTCATTAGTTGACATAATTGGCTGCTCCCAAGTTAGCATAAATATTTGTAAATGTTCAATCTTCTTGTTGGATAGACCTTTTAAGTATGGTATATAGTATACTTCATTCCTTACTACAGTCTTTGGTTTACAAGTGAATTTGTCTGATAATGAGAAATGGTAACCTCCCAGCTATGTCAGAACAGCGTGATCTACTTGGTCCTGGGTGTATTTTGGTTTGTTTGTTAGAAGACACTAAATCCAAAATTGTGAAGAACCCAAAAGTTATATATATACAACAATAAAATTTAATATGGTGAATGGAAAACCAAAAATGCAAAATATCTCTATAAAATGTAAATGTAGATGATGAAAGTTAAAAAAGACTTAAAAACAAAGAGTTGATAAAATAAGAAACTCATTGAAAAGGAAAAAATAAATGGAAAACTTTTAACTGAAAGATAATCGAATCGTGAGAAAAAACCTCGAATTCTGTACACTCTTCCCCTAGCACTGGAGTTTTGCAGTCCTGTGTTCCCCGTAAACTTGGTGTTTGCCAGTTGTTCCAGCTGGTCTTCTTGGGGGAGGATCCTGCTGCCTGATTCTCAGGAGTCTTTGCCTGGGCAGAGTTATAATACCCCTTGCCTGGGGGAGTAGGGCTCAGTGTAAGCCGCTTGGGGTTGCTCTATGTGGCTTTTGTTTGCTGAAGGCTTTCCATGCCCTTTTAGAGGATGAAAATAAAAATGGCCATGTTATGATCTCCAGCCCTGGAGCTGAAAGGTCGAGGCCCCCTCTCTTCAGTAAACCCTCAGGAATAAGCAGTTCTTCTCTTTTGTGTGTGCCAAACTCTGCAGATTCCTGTGGTGCGTGCTGACACAGACCCTCCAGGGAAAGGTGGAGGGTCATTGCCTTTCTGCTCCTTGCAGGGCCCCCACATGGAGAGTGGTCCCCGATGGTGTCTGCACCCCTGCCGCCCCTCCTGGGGGAGGGCGAAGGGTCACTGTGTTTCTGCCCTTGGAAGGGCCCCAAACGAGAGTGGTGTCACGATCGTGCTGCTGTTACTGGTTTATAGCGAACTGAGCTGAGAGCCCCCTTGGGGCTCCCTGACCGTAACTAGTTTTCCCAATTCAGTGCTTGGGAACTCTGCTGGCTCAGGCACCCCCATTCTTTTTATGATCTGGGGATCCTGAGACCACACTGCTCCACATAGGATTCTGCCCTGCTTCACCAGCTGAGCACCTTTCAGGCAGGGACATCTCTCACTGGAGCAGACTTCTAAAGGTTCGATTTTGTGCTTTAGGGCTTTATTACTTTCTGGTAGCTGGCTTACAGAGCCTCCCTCCCCCTCCCTTTTATCTTCTGATATATTCGCCTCAGATTCACTTCTCCTCATCTCCTACCTTGCAAAAAGCAGTCGCTTTTCTATTTGTAGAATTCCAGCAATTCTTTTCTTAGATCTCATGTTGAATTCACAGGTGTTCAGAATGATTTGATAGGTACCTAGCTCAATTCAAGAGACCAGATGGATGAGGTCCCCTACTCTTCCACCATCTTGCCTCCCTTTCCTATGACTTATTTCATTTAGCGTAATACCCTCAAGTTCATCGGTGTGGTCTCAGATGGGAAGAGTTCATTCCTTTTTTATGGCTGAGTAGTATTCCTGTGTGTGTGTGTGTGTGTGTGTGTGTGTGTGTATACATATTTGTCCATTCATCTATCAGTGTGTACTTAGGTTTTCTCCATATCCTGGCTTTTGTAAATAATGTTGCAGTTAACATAGGGGTGCATATAAATTTTTGAATTAGTGTTTTCCGTTGAAGAATACCTGGAAGTGGAATTGCTATATCATATGGTGGTTCCATTTTTAATATTTGGAGGAAACTCCATACTGTTTTCCCCTAGAGGCTGCACCAATTAACATTCCTGCCAGCGGTACATGTGGGTTCCCTGTTATTTATCTTCACCAACGCTTGTTGTTTCTTGATTTAAATTTTTTAAATTTTACTGTTACTAAAACTTCAATTCCAGTATAGCTAACAAACTGTTTTTAGGTTCAGATGTACAATGTAGTGATTCAGAAATACTGTATATTACTCAGTGCTCATCAAGATAGGTGTACTCTTCATCCCCTTCACCTATTTCACCCCATTCCACCATCTCCCCTCTGGTAGCCATCTGTTTATTAAAGAGTCTGTTTTTTTAAATTTGTCTCTTTTTCTTTGTTCGTTTGTTTTGTTTCTTAAATTCCGCATATGAGTAAAATCATATGATATTTGTCTTTGATTTCACATAGCATTATACTGTCTAGATCCATCCATGTTACAGATGGCAAGATTTCATTCTTTTTTATGGCTAATATTCCATTGGCGATATGTGTGTGTGTGTGTGTGTGTGTGTATACACACGCACATATATATATATATATATGCATACATATATATACACACCATACCTTCTTGATTCATTCATGTATATACATGGGCACTTGGTCTGCTTACATAATTTGGCTATTGTAAATAATGCTGCAGTAAACATAGGGTGCGTATATCTTTTCAGATTAGTGTTTTTGTATTCTTTGGGCAAAATATCTAGTAGCGGAATTTCCCGATTATATGGTAATTCTCTTTTAATTTTCTGTGAAACTTTCATGCTATTTTCCACAGTGGCTGAGCCAGTTTGCATTCCCACCAACAGTCCACGAGGGTTCCTTTTTATTCATATCCTTGTCACCACTCGTTTCTCATGTTTTTGATTTTAGTGATTTTGACAGGTGTGGGTGATACCTCATTGTAGTTTTGATTTGCATTTCCCTGATGATGAGTGATGTTGAGCATCTTCTCATGTGTCTGTTGGCCATTTAGATGTCTTTGGAGAAATGTCTGTTCATGTCTTCTGACCATTTTTTAATTGGGTTAGTTTTTTTTTTTTAAGTTGAGTTGTATAAGTTCTTTATATATTTTGGATACTAACCCTTTATAAGGTCATTTGCAAATATCTTCTCCCATTTTGTAGGTTGCATTTTAGTTTTTATTTCCTTTGCTCCACAGAAGCTTTTTAGTTTGATGTAGTCCCAATAGTTTATGTTTGCTTTTGTTTCCCTTGCTTGAGGAGACCTATCTACAATGATGTTGCTATAGCTGATGTCAGAGAAATTACTGCCTGTGCTCTCTCCTAGGATTTTTTATGATTTTGGGTCTCACATTTATGTCTTTATTCCATTTTGAGTTTATTTTTGTGTATGGTGTAAGAAAGTGGTCCAGTTTCATTTTTCTTCATGTAGCTGTCCAGTTTTCCCAACACCATTTAAGACTGTCTTTTACCCATTCAGTATTCTTACCTTCTTTGTCGAAGATTAATTGACCATATAATTGTGGATTTATTTCTGGATTTTATATTCTGTACCGTTGATTTATGTTTCTGTTATTGTGCTAGTACTGTACTATTTTGATTAGTACAGCTTTGTATTATATCTTGAAACTGTGATTGTAATACCTTCAGTTTTTTTCTTTTTGAAGATTGCTTTGGCTATTCAGTGTCTTTTGTAGTTCCATATAAATTTTAGGTTTATTTGTTCTAGTTCTATGAAAAATGCCATTGGTATTTTGATAGGGATTGCATTAAATGTGTAGATTCCTTTGGGTAGTATGAACATTGTAATGATACTTGTTATTCTGTGAGCATGGAATATCTTTCCATTTGTTTGTATTGTCTTCAATTTCTTTGACCAGTGTTTTATAGTTTTAGAATATAGGTCTTTCACCTTCTTGGTTAAGTCTATTCCTAGGTATTTTATTATTTTTGGTAAACGTGTAGATGGGATTGTTTTCTTCATTTCTGTTCCTGCTGCTTCAGTAGTAGTGTACAGAATGCAATGGATTTCTGTAAATCAACTTTTGTATCCTACAATCTTAACTGAATCCATTTATCAGTTCTAGTAGTTTTTTGGTGGAACCTTTAGGGTTTTCTGTATGTAGTATTATGTCATCTGCAAAGAGTGAAAGTTTTACTTGTTATTGATTTGGATGCCTTTATTTCTTTTTGTTGTGGAATTGCAGTGGGTAGGACTTCCCGTACTATGTTAAATAAATGTGGCGTGAGTGGACATCCTTGTCTTGTTCCTGACGTTACGGGGAAAATTTTCAGTTTCATCAGGATGATAACTGTGGGTTTTTCATATATGGCATTTATTATGTTGAAGTATGTTCCCTCTACACCTACTTTTTTGAGGATTTTCATTGTGAATGTAAGTTGTGCTTTGTCAAGTGCTTTTTTCTGCATCTGCTGAAATGACCATATGGTTTTTGTCATGACTCTTGTTGATGTGTTATATCATGTTGATCGCTTTGTTAATATTGAACCATGCTTATATCATTGGCACCAATCCCATTTGATTGTGATGAATGTTTTTTTTTAATTTTTAATTTATTTATTTTTGATGTAAAGTTTGATGATTCATTAGTTGCGTATAACACCCAGTGCACCATGCAATACGTGCCCTCCTTACTACCCATCACCAGTCTATCCCATTCCCCCAGCCCCCTCCCCTCTGAGGCCCTCAGTTTGTTTCTCAGAGTCCATAGTCTCTCATGCTTCATTCCCGCTTCTGATTACCCCCCCTTTCTTTATCCCTTTCTTCTCCTACCGATCTTCCTAGTTCTTATGTTCCATAGATGAGAGAAACCATATGATAATTGTCTTTCTCTGCCTGACTTATTTCACTTAGCATTATCTCCTCCAATGCCGTGCATGTTGCCGCAAATGTTGAGAAGTCGTTCTTTTTGATAGCTGAGTAATATTCCATTGTATATATGGACCACAGCTACTTAATCCAGTCATCTGTTGAAGGGCATCTCGGCTCCTTCCACGATTTAGCTATTGTGGACAATTGGGGTGCATATGGCCCTTCTCTTCACTACGTCTGTATCTTTGGGGTAAATACCCAGTAGTGCAATGGCTGG
>NW_024423319.1:55662618-55669844 GCF_017311325.1 Ursus maritimus
ACTACGTCTGTATCTTTGGGGTAAATACCCAGTAGTGCAATGGCTGGGTCATAGGGTAGCTCAATTTTTAAATACTTAAGGGACCTCCACACTGTTTTCCAGAGTGGCTGTACCAACTTGCATTCCCACCAACAATGTAGGAGGGATCCCCTTTCTCCACATCCTCTCCAACAATTGTTGTTTCTTGCCTTGTCAATTTTTGCCATTCTAACTGGTGTAAGGTGGTATCTCAGGGTGGTTTGGATTTGAACTTCCTTGATGGCTAATGAGTTGTACATTTTTACATGTGTCTGCTAGCCATTTGTATGTCTTCATTGGAAAAGTGTCTGTTCATATCTTCTGCCCATTTTATGATTTGTTTATTTGTTTCTTCTGTATTGAGTCTGAGAACTTCTTTGTAGATCTTGGATACCAGTCTTTTATCTGTAGTGTCATTTGCAAATACATTCTCCCATTCCGTGGGCTGCCTCTTAGTTTTTTGGGCTGTTTCCTTGGCTGTGCAGAAGCTTTTTATCTTGATGAAGTCCCACAAGTTCATTTTATCTTTTTTTATTGTATTGTTGAATTCGGTTTAGTAATATTACCTTGAGAATTTTTCCATCTGTGTTCATCAGAGTTATTAGCCTGTATTTTTCTTTTTTGTGGTGTCTTTATCTTGTTTTGACTTCAGGGTAGTGCTGGCTTCATAGAATGAATTTGGAAGCTTTCCTTCCTCTTATATTTTTGGAAAAGTTTGAGAAGAATAGATATTAATCTTTAAGTGTTGGTAGAATTCACCTGTGAAGCCATGTAATCCTGGACTTCTGTTTGTTAGAGGAGTTCTTTGATTACTGATTTAATTTCTTTACTGGTAATCTTTTCAAATTTTCTATTTCTTCCTGATTCAGTTTTGGGAGATTATATATTTCTATGTAGTAATTTCTTCTAGGTTGTCCCAACTTGTTGGAATATAATTTTTCATGATGATCTCTTATAATTTTTTGTATTTCTCTGGTATTGGTTATTTCTGTTCTTTCGTTTTTGATTTTGTTCATTTGAGTCCTCTCTTTTTTTGATGAAACTAGCTAAATATTTATCAGTTTTGTTGATCTTTTCAGAGAACCAGCTCCTGGTTTTATTGATGTGTTCTATTGTGTTTTTAGTTTCTGTTTTGTTTATTTCTGCTTTAATGTTTATTATTTCCTTCCTTCTTTTGGTTTTGGATTTTGTTTGTTCTTTTTCTAGCTCCTTTAGGTGTTAAGGTTAGGTTGTTTGAGATTTTTCTTGCTTCCTGAGGAAGGCTTGTACCGCTACATACTTCCCTCTTAGAACATATTCCCTCTTTTGCTGCCTCCCAACGAACTTATATTGTTGTGTTTTCATTTTCATTTGTTTCCATTTATTTTTTAATTTTTTCTTTGATTTCTCAGTTGACCCACTCATTGTGTCATAGCACGTTGTTTATCTTCCATGTATTTGTGCTCTCTCCAGATATTTTCTTTTGGCTGATTTCTAGTTTCACAGTGTTGTGGTCAGGAAAGTTTCATGGTATGACTTCCATTTTTTTTCCCAATTTGTTGAGATTTGTTTTTTGGCCTAATATGTGATCTGTTCTGGAGGATGTACCGTGTGTACTTGAAAAGAATTTGTTCTGGTGTTTTAGGAGTGTTCTGAATATACCTATTAAATCCATCTCCTGCAGTGTGTCATTCAAAGCCACTATTTCCCTTATGATTTTGTTTGCATTATCTGTCCATTGTTGTAAGTGGGATGGTTAAGTCCCCCTATTATTAATTAATTAATTCCTTTGTTTGTTACTAGCAGCTTTATGTACATGGGTCCTTCCATGTTGAGTACATGAATACTTACATACAATTATTATATTTTCTTGTTGGATTGTTTCCTTTATGATTATATAGTGTTGTGTTTTGTCTCTTGTTAGTTTTTGTTTTAAAGTCTATTTTGTCAGAAGTGTTGCTAGCCCAGCTTTTTTCACATCTATTTGCATTATGAATGCTTCTCCATCCCTTCACATTCAATCTAAATGTGTCACTGGGTAGGAAATGAGTTTCTTGTAGGGAGCAAAAAGATGGGTTTTGTGTTTTTTTTCTTTTTTTAACCATTTTGTCACCCTATGACTTTTGATTAGAGCATTTAGTCCTTTTACATTCAACATAATTATTGATAGTATGTGTTCATTGCTATTTTGTTACTCATTTTATGGTTGTTTTTGTAGTTATTCTCTGTTCCCATCTTCGCTCTCATCTGTCATGGTTAGTTGGCTTTCTTTCCTAATATATTTGGGTTCCTTTCTTTTTATTTTTTGTATATCTGGTACTGGTTTTTGATTTGTGGTTACCATTCTGTTCGTATAGAACATCTAATTCAGGGGCGCCTGGGTGGCGCAGTCGTTAAGCGTCTGCCTTCAGCTCAGGGCGTGATCCCGGCGTTACGGGATCGAGCCCCACATCAGGCTCCTCCACTATGAGCCTGCTTCTTCCTCTCCTACTCCCCCTGCTTGTGTTCCCTCTCTCGCTGGCTGTCTCTATCTCTGTTAAATAAATAAATAAAAATCTTTAAAAAAAAATAAAAAGAACATCTAATACAGATACCAGTCTATAAGTTGGTGATCCTGTAAGGTTGAACTCAGTGTTAATTCCTTTACTCCCTAAAGTTTTATGTATATGGTATCATACTTTACATCCTTTTACTTTGTGCATCTCTTGACTGATTTTTATATGGATACTTAATTTTATTGCTTTTGTTCTTCCTATTTTTCTTACTCCTGCTTATGGTCTTTCTTTTCCACTCAGAGTCCTCTGTAACATTTCTTGTAGGGCTGGTTTAGCCGTCCTAAATTCCCTTAACTTTCACTTGTCTGTAAAACTTTTTATGTCTCCTTCTGTTCCTATTTATTTATTTTTATACTAATTTTTAATTAATTTTTTATTATATTATGTTAGTCACCATACAGTACATCCCTAGTTTTTGATGTAAAGTTCCATGATTCACTACTTGTGTATAACACCCAGTGCACCATGCAATACGTGCCCTCCTTAATACCCATTGCCGGCCTGTCCCCCCCCCACAAGCCCTCAGTTTGTTTCTCAGAGTCCATTTCCCTCATGCTTTATTCCCCCTTCTGATTACCCCCCCCTTTTTTTTTTTTAAAGATTTTACTTATTTATTTATTCAACGGAGATAGAGACAGCCAGCGAGAGAGGGAACACAAGCAGGGGGAGTGGGAGAGGAAGAAGCAGGCTCATAGCAGAGGAGCCTGATGTGGGGCTCGATCCCGTAACACCGGGATCACGCCCTGAGCCGAAGGCAGACGCTTAACCGCTGTGCCACCCAGGCGCCCCTGATTACCCCCCCTTTCTTTATCCCTTTCTTCTCCTACCAATCCTCCTACTTCTTATGTTCCATAAATGAGTGAAACCTTATGATAATTGTCTTTCTTTGCTTGACTTATTTCGCTTAGCATTATCTCCTCTAGTCCCGACCATGTTGCTGCAAATGTTGAGTAATCGTTCATTTTGATGGCTGAGTAATATTCCATTGTATATATGGACCACATCTTCTTAATCCAGTCATCTGTTGAAGGGCATCTCAGCTCCTTCCACAATTTAGCTGTTAAGGACAATGCTGCTATGAACATTGGGGTGCATATGGCCCTTCTCTTCACTACGTCTGTATCGTTGGGGTAAATACCCAGTAGTGCAATGGCTGGATCATAAGGTAGCTCAATTTTTAACTTTTTAAGGGACCTCCACACTGTTTCCAAAGTGGCTGTACCAAGTTGCATTCCCACCAACAGTGTTAGAGGGATTCCCTTTCTCCAAATCCTCTCCAACATTTGTTGTTTCCTTCCTTGTCAATTTTTGCCATTCTAACTGGTGTAAGGTGTTATCTCAGCGTGGTTTTGATTTGAATTTCCCTGATGGCTAATGAATTTGAACATTTTTTCATGTGTCTGTTAGCCATTTGTATGTCTTCATTGGAAAAGTGTCTGTTCATATCTTCTGCCAATTTTTTGATTTGATTATTTGTTTCCCGTGTACTGAGTTTCTAGTGTCATTTGCAAATATCTTCTCCCATTCCGTGGGCTGCCTCTTAGTTTTTTTGACTGCTTCTTTGGCTGTGCAGAAGATTTTTATCTTGGTGAAGTCCCACAACTTCATTTTTTTCTTTTGTTTCTCTTGCCTTTGGAGATGTGTCATGAAAAGTTGCTTTGGCCAATGTCAAAGAGGTTGCAGCCTATGTTCTCCTCTAGGATTTTGATGGATTCCTGTCTCACATCGAGGTCTTTCATCTATTTGGAGTTTATCTTTGTGTATGGTGTGAGAGTGTCAAGTTTCATTCTTTTGCATGTACCTGTCCAATTTTCCAAGCACCATTTATTGAAGAGGCTGTCTTTTTTCCACTGGATGTTTTTCCCTGCTTTGTCCAAGATTAGTTGCCCAAAGAGCCGAGGGTCCATTTCTGGGTTCTCTATTCTGTTCCATTGGTCTATGTGTCTGTTTTTGTGCCACTACCATGCTGTCTTTGTGATCACAGCTTTGTAGTACAGCTTGAAATCAGGCAGCATGATGCCCCCAGCTTTGTTTTTCCTTTTCAACAGTTCCTTGGCGATTCGGGGCCTTTTCTGGTTCCACACAAATTTAAGGGCTGTTTTTTTCCAGTTCTTTGAAAAATGTCATTAGTATTTTGATCGGGATGGCATTGAAAGTGTAGATTGCTCTGGGTAGCATAGACATTTTAAGTATGTTTATTCTTCTGATCCATGAGCATGGAATATTTTTCCGTCTTTTTGTGTCTTATTCAGTGTCTTTCAACAGTGATTAGTAGTTTCTAGAATATAGATCCTTTACGTCTCTGCTTAATTCCGAGATAACGTATGATTTTTGGTGCTGTTGTAAATGGAATGGATTCCCTAATTTCTCTTTCTTCCATCTCATTGTTCGTGTATAGAAATGCAGCTGATTTCTGAGCATTGATTTTGTATCCCGCTACATTACTGAATTGCTCTAGAAGTTCTAGTCATTTGGGGTGAAGTCTTTTGGGTTTTCCCTATAGAGTATCATGTCATCTGTGAAGAGAGACAATTTGGCTTCTTCTTCACTGATTTGAGTACCTTTTATCCCTTTTTGTTGTTTGATTCCTGTTGCAAGGACTTCTAGTAGTATGTTGAATAATAATGACGAGAGTGGGAATCCTTGTCATGTTCCTGATCTTAAGGGAAAGGCTTCCAGCTTTTTCCCATTGAGAAGATTATTTGCTGTAGGCTTTTCATAGATGCTTTTTATGAGAGTGAGGGATGTACCCTCTATCCCTACACTCTGAAGGCTTTTAATCAGGAAAGGATGCTGTATTTTGTCAAACGCTTTTTCTGCATCAATTGAGAGGATCATATGGTTCTTGACTCTTTTCTTGTTGATATGATCTATCACACTGATAGAATTGCGAATGCTGAACCACCATTGCATCCCAGGGATGAATCCCACCTGGTCATGAGGGATAATCCTTTTAATGTACTGTTGGATTCTAGTAGCAAGATTCTTCTTGAGAATTTTGGCGTCCATATTCATCAGGGATATCTGTCTGTAATTCTCCTTTTTGATGGGGTCTTTGCCTGGTTTGGGGATCAACGTAATACTGGCCTCATAGAATGAGTTTAGTAGTTGTCCTTCTGTTTCTATTTTTTGAAACAGCTTCAGGAGAATAGGTATTATTTCTTCTTTGAATGTTTGGTAGAATTCCCCGGGGAGTCCGTCAGGCCCTGGACTCTTGTTTTCGGGATGTTTTTGATCACTGTTTCAATCTCTTCATAATTAATTGGTCTGTTTAAAAAAATCTATTTCTTCCTGTTTCAGTCTTGGTAGTTTATAGGTTTCCAGGAAGGCATACATTTCTTCCAGGTTGTTTAATTTATTGGCATAAAGCTGTTGATAGAAGTTGCTAATGATCGTTCCTGTTTCATTGGTGTTGGTTGTGACCTCTCCCCTTTCATTCATAATTTTAGTAATTTGGGTCCTTTCTCTATTCTTTTGAATAAGTCTTGCCAATGGCTTATCGATCTTATTTATTCTTTCAAAGCACCAGCTTCTAGTTCTGTTGATCTGCTCTACTGTGCTCCTGGTTTCTAATTCATTGATCTCTGCTCTAATCTTGATCAACTGCCTTCTCGTGCGTGGGTTAGGCCTGTTCTTCTGTTCCGGCTCCAGCTTCTTGAGGTGGGAATATAAAAACTGCATTTTAGGTTTTTCTATTCTTTTGAGTGAGGCTTGGATGGCTATGTATTTTCCCCTTAGGACTGCCTTTGCAGTGTCCCATAGGTTTTGGACTGATGTGTTTTCATTTTCGTTGGTATCCGTAAATTGTTTGATCTCCTTCTGAATTACCTGGTTTACCCGATCATTCTTGAGCAGGATGGTTCTTAGTTTCCAAGTGTTTGAGTTTCTTCCAAATTTTTCCTTGTGATTGAGTTCCAATTTCAAAGCATTGTGGCCTGAGAATATGCACGGCATAATTTCAGTCTTTTGGTATCGGTTGAGACCTGTTTTGTGACCCAGGGTATTGTCTATTCTGGAGAAAGTTCCATGTGCATTCGAAAAGAATGAGTATTCTGTTGTTCTGGGGTGTAGTGTTCTGTATATATCTATGAGGTCCATCTGGTCTAGTATGTCATTCAAAGCTCTTGTTTCTTCGCTGATTTTCTGCTTAGGTGATTTGTCTATTGCTGATAGTGGAATGTTGAGGTCCCCTACTATTAACGTATTTTTATCTATATGTGTCTTTATTCTGGTTGAGAGTTGGCTTGTGTATCTTGCTGCTCCCCTGTTGGGGGCATAGATATTTTTATAATTCTCATATCCACTTGTTGGATACATCCTTTAAGAATAATATAGTGCCCTTCAGTGTCTCTAACTACAGTCTTTAGTTTAAAATTGAATCTGTTATGACAGTTGCTACCCCAGCTCTGTTTTTAGGTCCATTGACATGAGAAATGATTTTCCATCCCTTCACTTTCAGTTTGGATGTATCTTTAGGTTCAAGATGAGTCTCTTGTAGATAGCAAATTGATGGGTCATGTCTTTTTATCTAGTATGCAACCCTGTGGCATTTTATGGGAGCATTTAGGCCATTCCATTGAGAGTGATTATTGAGAGATATGATTTTAATGATGTCATGTTGCCTGTAAAGTCTTTGTTTCTATAGATTGTAACTTTCTGTTCTGTATCACTCTT
>NW_024423319.1:55669854-55747793 GCF_017311325.1 Ursus maritimus
TCCCTAATTTCTCTTTCTTCCATCTCATTGTTCGTGTATAGAAATGCAGCTGATTTCTGAGCATTGATTTTGTATCCCGCTACATTACTGAATTGCTCTAGAAGTTCTAGTCATTTGGGGTGAAGTCTTTTGGGTTTTCCCTATAGAGTATCATGTCATCTGTGAAGAGAGACAATTTGGCTTCTTCTTCACTGATTTGAGTACCTTTTATCCCTTTTTGTTGTTTGATTCCTGTTGCAAGGACTTCTAGTAGTATGTTGAATAATAATGACGAGAGTGGGAATCCTTGTCATGTTCCTGATCTTAAGGGAAAGGCTTCCAGCTTTTTCCCATTGAGAAGATTATTTGCTGTAGGCTTTTCATAGATGCTTTTTATGAGAGTGAGGGATGTACCCTCTATCCCTACACTCTGAAGGCTTTTAATCAGGAAAGGATGCTGTATTTTGTCAAACGCTTTTTCTGCATCAATTGAGAGGATCATATGGTTCTTGACTCTTTTCTTGTTGATATGATCTATCACACTGATAGAATTGCGAATGTTGAACCACCATTGCATCCCAGGGATGAATCCCACCTGGTCATGAGGGATAATCCTTTTAATGTACTGTTGGATCCTATTACCTAGGATCTTGTTGAGAATTTTGGCGTCCATATTCATCAGGGATATCTGTCTGTAATTCTCCTTTTTGATGGGGTCTTTGCCTGGTTTGGGGATCAACGTAATACTGGCCTCATAGAATGAGTTTAGTAGTTGTCCTTCTGTTTCTATTTTTTGAAACAGCTTCAGGAGAATAGGTATTATTTCTTCTTTGAATGTTTGGTAGAATTCCCCGGGGAGTCCGTCAGGCCCTGGACTCTTGTTTTCGGGATGTTTTTGATCACTGTTTCAATCTCTTCATAATTAATTGGTCTGTTTAAAAAAATCTATTTCTTCCTGTTTCAGTCTTGGTAGTTTATAGGTTTCCAGGAAGGCATACATTTCTTCCAGGTTGTTTAATTTATTGGCATAAAGCTGTTGATAGAAGTTGCTAATGATCGTTCCTGTTTCATTGGTGTTGGTTGTGACCTCTCCCCTTTCATTCATAATTTTAGTAATTTGGGTCCTTTCTCTATTCTTTTGAATAAGTCTTGCCAATGGCTTATCGATCTTATTTATTCTTTCAAAGCACCAGCTTCTAGTTCTGTTGATCTGCTCTACTGTGCTCCTGGTTTCTAATTCATTGATCTCTGCTCTAATCTTGATCAACTGCCTTCTCGTGCGTGGGTTAGGCCTGTTCTTCTGTTCCGGCTCCAGCTTCTTGAGGTGGGAATATAAAAACTGCATTTTAGGTTTTTCTATTCTTTTGAGTGAGGCTTGGATGGCTATGTATTTTCCCCTTAGGACTGCCTTTGCAGTGTCCCATAGGTTTTGGACTGATGTGTTTTCATTTTCGTTGGTATCCGTAAATTGTTTGATCTCCTTCTGAATTACCTGGTTTACCCGATCATTCTTGAGCAGGATGGTTCTTAGTTTCCAAGTGTTTGAGTTTCTTCCAAATTTTTCCTTGTGATTGAGTTCCAATTTCAAAGCATTGTGGCCTGAGAATATGCACGGCATAATTTCAGTCTTTTGGTATCGGTTGAGACCTGTTTTGTGTCCCAGAACATGGTCTATTCTTGAGAATGTTCCATGGGCATTAGAATAGAATGAGTATTCTGTTGTTCTGGGGTGTAGTGTTCTGTATATATCTATGAGGTCCATCTGGTCTAGTATGTCATTCAAAGCTCTTGTTTCTTCGCTGATTTTCTGCTTAGGTGATTTGTCTATTGCTGATAGTGGAATGTTGAGGTCCCCTACTATTAACGTATTTTTATCTATATGTGTCTTTATTCTGGTTGAGAGTTGGCTTGTGTATCTTGCTGCTCCCCTGTTGGGGGCATAGATATTTTTATAATTCTCATATCCACTTGTTGGATACATCCTTTAAGAATAATATAGTGCCCTTCAGTGTCTCTAACTACAGTCTTTAGTTTAAAATTGAATCTGTTATGACAGTTGCTACCCCAGCTCTGTTTTTAGGTCCATTGACATGAGAAATGATTTTCCATCCCTTCACTTTCAGTTTGGATGTATCTTTAGGTTCAAGATGAGTCTCTTGTAGATAGCAAATTGATGGGTCATGTCTTTTTATCTAGTATGCAACCCTGTGGCATTTTATGGGAGCATTTAGGCCATTCCATTGAGAGTGATTATTGAGAGATATGATTTTAATGATGTCATGTTGCCTGTAAAGTCTTTGTTTCTATAGATTGTAACTTTCTGTTCTGTATCACTCTTGGCGCTTTTTTACTTTTATATAACCCCCCTTAATATTTCCTATAGGGCTGGGTTGGTGGTTACGAATTCCTTCAGTTTCTCCCAGTCCTGGAAGGTGCTTATGTCTCCATCAATTCTGAATGACAGCCTTGCTGGATAAAGGATCCTTGGCAGCATGTTTTTCTCGGATAGAACTTTAAAAATATCCTGCCAACCCTTCCTCTCATTCCAGGTCTGTGTAGACAGGTCTGACATTATTCTGACATTTTTGCCTGTGAGTGTGAGAAATGTCTTCGCCCTGGCTGCTTTCAATACTGTATCTTTGGTTCTAATATTTGCGAATTGTACTATGACGTGACGTGGCGTAGGTTTGTCTTTGTTGAGCTTGGGAGGGGTCCTCTCTGCCTCTTGGACATGAATGCTTTTTTCCTTTGCTAGATTAGGGAAGTTTTCAGCTACAGGGAAGTTTTCAGCTACAATTTGTCCAAATATCTCTTCTAGACCTCTCTCTTTCTCCACCCCCTCAGGGATGCAGATGATTACTGACTCATTGAAACATTCCAATATCAGAATCTCCTTAATCTGCATTCTTGAGATTGGATTTTTCTGAGCCATGTTTGTCTTTTAGCTTTCTCTTCCACTATCCCATCCTCCAATTCAGTAATTCCTTCTTCTGCCTCATTTACCCTGGGCATCAGAGCATTTAGTTTTGACTGCATTTCATCCCGTAGCATTTTTAATTTCTGCCAGATTCGCTCTCATTTCTGCCCTTAGAGATTCTATATTCTCGTTAATATTTTCGTTAATATTTTTTTCAAGTCTACACATCATCTTGACCATTGTTACTTTGAACTCTATTTCTGATAATTCGGTTATATCCATATCCATCAGTTCTGTAGCAGAGGCCACAGGCTCATCTTTTCTTTGCTGGGGGGGATTTCTCCTCCTCGTCATTCTGATGAGGAGAGGTTGTGTGGTTGCCCAGAGCCCAAATTATTGACCAGGACCCAGGCAATGTGCTCTTGTTTTATAGGGACCTTAGGGATGTGGGCTTCTTGATTTTTCAGCCTGCCCCCTTGGGGGAGGAGCCTGCTGCGCTGATATTCAGGCAACCCTGTTTGGGTAGAGGTGCCCTGTCCCCTGCGAGGGGGGATGAGGATTTGCACAATGTGAGCTGTTATTTCCGGGCTTTTGTTCTCTGGCCGTTTTCCCTGGCCTTTTTCTGTGACTCTACTGAGAGTCAGAGCAACATTGGCTGTATTCTAGCCTCTGACTCGGAACAGAGAGATCACAGTCCGCTCTCCACTGAGCTCTCTTGGCCGCTTTAACTCTTTTTCTGTTGGTGCTGTCAAAATCCCTGCAGCTTCCCGGTTGTGCGCCCCATAGCTGGTGTCCCAGCCCTCACTTCCTGGGCCCGCAGGTCTGTCCTTTGTGTTTCTAACACCGCCAGCCACCCCCAGTTCCCGCGAACGCTCCTGAGCTCCCTGTTTCAGTGTAGTTCGCCCGTTCTCCATTGCGCTGGTTTTCAGTCTAGTCGTGCACACGCTCCTGAGCTCCGGGATTTAGGCTGTTCCAGTGAGCACTCCGGAGCTCTAGTTTTCGGTCTGGTTGTGCGAGTGCTCCTGAGCTCCCGGTTTCAGTCTATTTCAAGTGTGTGCTCCGGAGCTCTGGTTTTTAGTTCGGACGCGTGTGCTCCTGAGGTCCTGGTTTTAGTCCAGTTCCAGTGAGCGCTCTTGAGCTCAAGTTTTCAGTTTGGACGTGCGCGCGTTCCCGGGCTCATGGTCTCAGTCTGCTCTTTGGCGGGTGCTGGTCCGCGAGTCCAGCCCGCTCCCCAGTGCAGGTGACTACTGCTTCCTGGTGCCCAAGAGCCGAGGCTCCCTCCCCCTTCCGTTTATCTTCCGATATCTGTCTGTGGATTCATGGCTCCCTGCTTCCTACCTCAATATTCAGTGCTGGAGATACTCATTTGTAGAGATCCAGACGTATCTTTCTGCTTCTCAGGCTCATTCCGTGGGTTTTCAGGGTGGTCTGGTATATATCCAGCTCGACTCGGGACCAGCTGAAAAAGGGTACCCCTACTCCTCCGCCATCTTTTTCCCTCTCCTGGAAATCACCTGTTTTTTATCCATTCATCTGTCGATGGACGTTTGGGCTCTTTCCATATTTTGGATATTGTGGACATTGCTGCTATAAATATTGAGGTGCATGTGCCCCTTCGAATCACTATGTTTGTATCCTTTGGCTAAATACATTGTAGTGCAATTGGTGTGTTGTAGTTTAGCTCTAGTTTTACGTTTTGAAGAACCTCCATACTGTCTTTCAGAGTGGCTGTACCATTTTGTATTCCCTCCAGTGTTATAAGAGGGTTTCCTTTCTCCACATCTTCTCCAACATCTGCTTTTTCTTGAGTTGTTAATTTTAGACATTCTTACTGGCATGGGTGGTGTCTCATTGTGGTTTTGATAGTATTTCCCTGATACTGAGTGATGTGCATTTTTTCATGTGTCTTTTGGCCATTTGTATGTCGTCTTTGGAGAAATGTCTATTCATGTCTTCTGCCCGTTTTTTAAACTGGGCTATTTGTCTTGTAGGTGTTGAGTTTTATAAGTTCTTTATATATTTTGGTTACTAACCCTTTATTGGATAGGTCATTTGCAATATCTTCTCCCATTCTCTTGGCTGCCTTTTAGTTTTGTTAACTGTTTCCTTTGCTGTGCAAAAGCTTTTTATCTTGATGAAGTCCCAATAGTTCATTTTTACTATTGTTTCCCTTTCCTTTGAAGACCTGTGTAGCAAGAAATTACTGTGGCTGAGTTGAAAGAGGTTGATGCCTATGTTCTCCTCTAGGATTTTGATGGATTCCTGTCTCACAATTAGGTCTTTCATGCATTTTGTGTTTGTTTTTGTGTATGGTGTATGAAAGTGGTCCAGTTTCTTTCTTCTGCACCTGGCTGTCCAGTTTTCTCAGCAACATTTTTGGAAGAGACTGTCTTTTTTCCGTTGGATATTCTTTCTTGCTTTGTCAAAGATTAGTTGACCATAGAGTTGAGGGTCCATTTCTGGGTTCTCTATTATGTTCCATTGATCTGTGTGTCTGTTTTTGTGCCAGTACCATACTTTCTTGAGGATTACAGCTTGGTGACACTGCTTGAAATCTGAATTGTGATGCCACCAGCTTTGGTTTTCCTTTTCAACATCCCCTTGGCTATTTGGGGTCTTTTCTGGTTCCATATGAATTTTAGGATTGTTCCTGGTCTGTGAAAAATGTCAATGGTATTTTGATAGGGATTGCACTGAATATGTAGATTGCTTCGCGTTACATAGGCATTTTTTTTGAGGGATAAAATATCAATTTTTTCATTTCTTTTTTTTAATATTTTTAATTTTTTAGTAATATTTTTTATTATATTATGTTAGTCACCATACGGTACAGCCCCAGTTTTTGATGTAAAATTCCATGATTCATTATTTGCGTATAACACCCAGTGCACCATGCAATACGTGCCCTCCTTAATATCCATCACCAGCCTATCCCATTCCCCCACCCCCCTCCCCTCTGAAGCCCTCAGTTTGTTTCCCAGAGTCCATAGTCTCTCATGGTTCATTCCCCCTTCTGTTTACCCCCCCATCATTCTTCCCTTTCTTCTCCTACCGATCTTCCTACTTCTTATGTTCCATAAATGAGTGAAACCATATGATAATTGTCTTTCTCTGCTTGACTTATTTCGCTTTGCATTATCTCCTCCAGTCCTGTTCATGTTGCAGCAAATGTTGAGAAATCGTTCTTTTTGATGGCTGAGTAATACTTCATTGTATATATGGAGCACATCTTGTTAATCATGGACATTTTAACAATATTTGTTCTTCCAATCCATGAGCATGGAATGTTTTTCCATTTCTTTGTGTCTTCCTCAATATCTTTCATAAGTGTTCTTTTTTTAAAATAATTTTTGTTATATTAGTCACCATACGGTACATCCCCAGTTTTTGATGCGATGTTCCATGATTCAGTATTTGCATATAGCACCCAGTGTGTTCTATAGTATTTAGATTACAGATCCTTTACCTTTTTGGTTAGGCGTATTCGTAGGTATCTTAAGGTTTTTGGTGCAGTTATAAATGGGATTGATTGCTTGATTTCTCTTTCTTCTACCTCTCAATGTATTCATTTTTAAAGATCTTATTATTTTTTTTAGTAATTTCTACACCCAGCATGGGGTTTGAACCCACAACCCTGTGATCAGTAGTTGCATGGTCCACCAACTGAGCCAATTAGGTGCCCCATGTCTCAGTGTATTTTTTGACTTCCTCATTGACCCATTGGTTGTTCAGTAGTATGTTGTTCAATCTCCATATATTTGTGCATTTTTTCCAGGTTTCTTCTTGTAATTGATTTCTAGTTTCATATCATTGTTGCTGGAAAAGATGTTTGATACAATTTCAGTCTTCTTAAATTGTTAAGACTTGTTTTGTGGCTTAACATATGATCTGTTTTGGAGAACATTCCACATGCACTTGAGAAGAATGTGTATTCTGCTTTGGGAATGAATGAATGTTCTGTATATATCAATTACATTAACCTGGTCTAATGTGTCAGTCAAGGCCACTGTTTCCTTATTGATTTTCTGTGTGATCTATCCATTGATGTATGTGGGGTGTTAGTACCTCATTATTATTGTATTGTTGCCATTTTTTCCTTTAGGTCTACTAATATTTGCTTTATATATTTTGGTGCTCCTATGTTGGGTGCATATATAATTATGAATGTTATATCTTCTTACTAGATTGTCACCTCTGTCATTATGTGGTGTCCCTCTTGGTCTTTTATTACATTCTTTTAGTCTATTTTGTGTGATATAAGTATAGCTGTAGCAGCTTTTTGTTTCCATTTGCGTGGAATATACTTTTTCAATTCACTTCCAGTGTTTGTCCTACAAGAAGTGAGTTTCTTGTAGGCAGCATATAGATGGTCATGTGTTTTGTTTTGTTGGTTTTTTTAAAAAGATTTTATTTATTTATTTGAGACAGTGGAGAGAGCATGAAGGAGGCAGAGGGAGTGGGAGAAGCAGACTCCCTGCTGAGCATGGAGCCCGATGCAGGGCTCGATCCTAGGACCCTGAGATCATGACTTGAGCCAAAGGCAGATGCCTAACTGACTGAGCCACCCAGGTGCCCCCAGATGGTGGTGTGTTTTTATCCATTCAGCCACTCTGTGTCTTTTGTTAGGAGAATTTAATCCATTTGTCTTTAAAGTAATTACTGATTAGTAAGTACTTACTGCTTACTAGCATGTACATATTGAGAAGCACTGGACTTGTGAGACCCCTCTCTGTTGTGTGCCCCAGTACCACGGTAGAGTTTTGGCAAGATTGTGTCTCTGCCTCTCCTGCCATCTGGTTTTGGTTTTTTAATTCTTTGTTGTGGAGAAGCAGCTTATCTAGTTTTCAAGTATATTTCATAGCAGCATTGCCCATAATAGCTAAATTGTGGAAGGAGCCGAGATGCCCTTCAACAGACGAATGGATAAAGGAGATGTGGTCCATATATACAATGGAATATTACTCAGCCATCAGAAGGAACGATTACCCAACATTAGCAGCAACATGGACGGGACTGGAAGAGATTATGCTAAGTGAAATAAGTCAAGCAGAGAAAGACAGTTATCATACGGTTTCACTCTTTTATGGTACATAAGAAATAGCAAGGAGATCTGTAGGAGAAGGAAGGGAAGAATGAAGGGGGGTAAACAGAAGGGGGAATGAACCGCGAGAGACTATGGATTCTGGGAAACAAACTGAGGGCTTCAGAGGGGAGGGGGGTGGGGGACTGGCATAGGCCAGTGATGGGTATTAAGGAGGGCACGTATTGCATGGAGCACTGGGTGTTATACGCAAATAATGAGTCATGGAACACTAACATAACATAATAAAAAATTTAAAAATATATATATATTTCAGAGGGAAATCATCCATATGTAGTTGTAGGTTTGGTGTGTCCATGGGAAGAGGTGAATTGAGGATTTTCCTGTGTTACCATCTTGCAGAAGTCCTCTACCTTCTATTATTTAGATAAAGAAAACAGTGGTCTCATGTAGGGGTGAGAAAAATATATATGAAATATTAAAGAATAAGTGTTGCCCTGGTTTTCTCCTTTCCATATTCTCCCACTTTAAAGAGATATCATTATGTCTGCGACACTAATTTATGAGTGAAAGTAATTTTAATTTGCTTAACCTAATCTAGCATTTAGCATGTTGTTTGCTATTTGAGATGAAGTCATATAATAATAATAGTTTCTGTTTATGGAATATTTGCTTGGTACTGTGTTTGGTAGTCTACAGATATTAAGTTATTTAATTCTTATATTTCTCTAAACTGTAATTTTAGAGAAATTTTTCTGAAATATACTTCTCTAAAAGAAGTGTAATGTTTCCCCTTTTGCAGATGAGGAAACAAATTAAGAGAATTGAAATAACTTGCCCAGTGTCACATGTCTATTAGGGGAAGAGCCGGGATTTAAACCCAGGTCCTTTTGACAGCAGATCCTATGCTCTTTGTCCAAGAAAAGCCGTAGCGTTGGAAAACAGACACAAACACTCGATTTGAGGGTCAAGAGACCTGATTCACGTTGTGACTCTGTCAGTGATTAGTTATGTGATTTAAGTTGTTTTCCTCAAGTCTAAAATGTGGCTAGTGTATGACTTACCTTGAAGAGTCACTGCAAGAGCCCAGTAGGATACATGGCGTGGGTAAAAGATAAAAAATTTGTCTTTTCATCATGTAGAGATTAAAGTTAATCAGGGATATTTAATAAACGGAGTTGTCCAGTTAGCTGATGTATTTCCAGCCCCAAATAGCTGTGAGTCTGGAGTTTACCAGAGGTGCTCAGATTGGAGATAGTAATTTGTAAGTCATCAGCAGAGAAGTGATAATTGAGTCAGTAAGAATAGATGAGATCACAGAGAAAAACAAGAATTTAGGGCAATCTGTGTATATTACTTATCTACCTGGTTTGGTTGTCCAAAAATGGATTTGAGTGGGTGGCCTAGTGTCAATGACTAATAACTGTCAACATAGGAGGCTCTCTGTCCAACCCTAATTAATGGGGACTCAGCCTGTAGTATTTCATTCTGGGAGACTGATCCGACTGTCAAAGCAACTTAATGTAGCCTCATGGGATGCTTTTAAAACCGAGTAAGGGCCTGATCTTCCTCTCTAACATTAGAATTGCATCTGCATAGTCTACCAAGGAGGCCCACATACCTTTATCTTGGAACGAGTGGATTGTGAAAGGAACTTGGCTTTCTTGTGTATCAGGTATATGGAGGTTTTAGTAAAGGAGAATTTGTGTGGGGAGTAAATCCGATATATTCCCTGGTCTGTTCTGTTAACCAGGAAGGTAGAAACATGTCTTGATTCTTAATAGTAGTCCAATCAGATTTAAATGGAATAAGTTCTCTTAATGTGCATGGTATATTTGTACTCTTTAATAGCTGGTAAGTCAATAGTAGTAGACATACCACACTGTTATTTTCCTGCTTTTATCATATACATAAAGGTATTTGAACACATTAAAGTTGAGAAATGCAAAAAAAAAAAAAAGGTTGTATTTTAGGTCCTAGAAATGAATAGTCCCTCCAGCTCTGGCATTAGAGTAGATGTAGTCATGAAATTATTTTCTCATTTTCATTATCCAGATGAATTGGAGAAGCAAAACAAAAATTAGACATCGTTCTAATATCTGTAAACAGATTCCATTGCCTTTACTGATAGTAAGTTAGATTCTGGGATTTGTGTTATATGCTTATGTTTATAATTTTAAATATTACAGTGTTGTAGATTATAGAAGACAGTCTTTATAGTGGAAAGAGCTTGGACTTTGGGGTCTGATATGCCCTTGGTTTAAATCCAGGCCATTTCCTAGCTGAGTGAGTTAAATAAACAAGATAGTCAACCTCTTGGTTGTTGTTGTTGTTGTTTTTTCCTAATTGTAAAATGGGGATACTTTTAGCACCAATCTCTCGGGATTCTTGTGAACAGTGAATGGAAAATGGCAAGCTCTATCATATATATTATCCTATTTTTCTCCTTCACCTTAATATGAATTAAGGCAGCATTTCTCAAAATATGTTTTGTTGAACCCCCCAGTCCCTTCAAATGCTTTTTAAGAAAAATGCTCATTGGTCAACTAAATTTTTTCCTCTTGGTGAGAACAGACATGGCACTAAGAATTTAATAAAAAGGCTTTAATTAATAGGTTTAATACTCAGTCTTCTCATACAACTCATAACGGTGCTGAGAAGCTCTGTCATAAAGCATTTTTTTGGTGGTTTAACTTTTAAAAACCTAGTGTTTTCTAAATTTATTTTGTCATTGTACCTTTTTTTTCCTTGGAACACCTATTAATAGTCCATGTTATTAGTGGGATACATTTGGGAAAGGTGAATTTAGTAATCAGGTCCAGGTGACATTTTTTTTTTTAATTTGAGTATAGTTGAAACACAATGTTAAATTAGTTTCAGGCATACAACTTAGGGATTTGACAAGCTTATGCATTATGCTGTGTTTACCACAAGTATTTGATATCTAAGTGTTTGGCTTCATTGAACTGTAGGTACATTATGATATCCTATGGACGAAATAATGCTAGCCAGGTTAGAATTTAGGATTATGTTCCAATGGATAGGATTAGGATTTAGGAGAACTGAATTTTAACTGCAGTTCTACTGTTTGTAGTTGTGTGGCTCTGAGCTAGTGACTTAATTTCTACATAGACAACAGCAGTGTCTTCATCTGTAAAATACCTTACCTACTTCACAAGATTGCTGGAAAAGTCCATGAGAAAATAGTTGTAAAAACAGTTTTAAAAACAAAACATTAAAAATGCTGTCAGTGGAAGGGGTGGAATTACTACTATATAAGGAAATGGAATTGTAGGAGCAGTGAATATAGAATAGGGGAGGCCTAGAGATTGATCTGTGCTGCTTCCTTTTTTAACTCCTTTGTTCTTTAATAATTAAAAGAATTCTCAGATCTATGTGCCTGAATGTTCGTAGCTCTGTCTTTTGTCCATGTTCTTGTACTTGCTTACGGAAGCCATTTCCCACTAAGGATGTAGTTTAGCATCATGTAGCTATGGGTGTTGCTGAATATTCAACACTGAATTATAATTATGACATACAATGGAAAAGAAGATTGTTAGGATTTAATAAATAGGCTCTAATTAATAGGTTTAATACTCAGCCTTCTCATATAGCTCAACTTTCTTTATGTCTACTAGCAGACATGAAGCAAAATGATGTTGCTTTAATATTAAATACTGTGTAAAGGATGAGCAATCTCTTGCTATTTTTTTTAAAGATTTTATTTATTTATTTGACAGAGCAAGAGAGGGAACACAAGCAGGGGGAGTGGGAGAGGGAGAAGCAGGCTTCCTGCTGAGCAGAGAGCCCGATGTGGGGCTCGATTCGATGTGGGGCTCGATCCCAGGACCCCCGGGATCATGGCCTGAGCTGAAGGCAGACGCTTAATGACTGAGCCATCCAGGCGCCCCTCTTGTTATTGTTTTAAAACTATTTTTTTTCTGTTGTTTTATTGGTTGGTGTTAATGGAGATAATTGTGTAACCATTTCCTTTCTGTGTCTGGAAAAACTTAGGTAGTATTTTAAGTAAGCTTTGTAAAACTTCAGAAATATTAAAATCATGTTTTCTACAGTTTTAAGGTCAACATTTCACACCGTGGAGAGCTATACCTTAGTATTGTGATTATTGGGATTTTTTTATCTTTGAAAATAAAAATGTCCATTTGTGATCTTTACTATTTTATAGGTCACTTAACTGTCACGAGACTTCAGAGGACTAGGTCACTTAACTGTCACGAGACTTCAGAGGACTTTAGACATTCGTTTTTATTTTATTTTTTTTAAGGATTTCCTTATCTGAGAGAGAGCAGGCATATGTGAATGGTGGGGAGGGGCACAGAGGGAGGGAGACAAGCAGACTTCCCTGCCAAGCACGGAGCCAGATTTGGGGCTCGATTCCAGGACCCTGAGATCACGAACTGAGCCAAAATCAAGAGCCAGCCGCTTAACCGACTGAGCCACCCAGGCACCCTAGACATGAGTTTTATATTTGCTGTTTAAATACGATGAATAGTCTTTTTATAGTTCTACAAAGAGACTCTAGTTTTAAGGAAGTCTTTCACCATATAAAATAGCGTTCCCTGGCATTAGAGATAAACATCATCCTTTATCATAAACTTCTTTTTCCTTTATTTGATGTACAGAGGCAGTCGTGACACAAAATTGGCAGAAAATGTTCCATTCCCCTTTTTTCTCACTTTTGTTTTCTGTCAGGAAGTTCTCACTTTGTCCTTAAAATAAATTGTGTCTATGGGGTTTTAAAAACAAAACCAGTAACCTAGCTTTGTTATTCCCTGCAGAAATACTTTTAAAGAGAGTAGAAATAGTATTTTATAAATTGAATTTGAATGTCAGAATTCTGAAGCTGTGTTCTTAAAGATAAAGTTTAAGAAAATATTTGGTAGACTTTAATTTTTACTATTTCATTGCAATAATATTCCTAGAGAGCATATTAAAATGTTACATTGATTTTTTTCATTTTCTTTTTGCCATATTGATTTTGATACCTAAAGTCTTTTGCTTTCTCATGAAGGGGTATTATAAACCATACTTAGAACTATACAAATATCGAAAGGAACTTAGTAAATCTGTGTTGGTTTTCTAGTGAGTTTATTAATAATTATGTTACACTCTTTGGTCAGAAAGACCACAGTAATGAAAACCATGTTTCACCTTTTATATACATTGGAGAGATCACCAGATGCTAATGTTAAGAACACATCAACAGGAAAAGTTGAAAATGTGAGCTGCACGGAAAAGTACTAGAACCAGTTGGCTCTCAAAAACCATGACCAAATATAGGGGGAAAAGGAATTTGACCGTGAACTGACTTTAGGTCATTTAATAATGGAAAGAAACAGCAAGGTGACTTTCTTTTAGACTATCTGTAAGCTTTTGATAATAGAAAATACTGTGTAAATTGGCACATATTGGTCCATGTTTGAAAACTCAGGTTACTTTTGTTTTTCTAACAATTTATTATAATTTTCAGACAAAAAAGTTGAAAAAATTGTACTATGAGCATGTATCACTACCTAGATTCTACTGTTAACATTTTGCTGTATTTGCTTTATTACATAACTGCCCATGTATTCATTTTTCTTTCCATTTATTATTCCATCTTATTCTTTTGTATGTTTCAAAGTAAGTTGTACACAATCAAGTACCTTCAGTCTAGAACACTTCAGCATTCATATTATTCTAGAGTTCAATATTTATGGTTTTTTTTTTTTTTAGAATTTTAAGTGTACCATTTTGAAGTTTTGGGAAATGCATACACTTGTGTAACTAAGAATCTTATTGAGATAAAATAATACTGTCTTTGCTCTAGAAAGTTCTCTTATGTCCCATCCAAGTCAAGTCCTGCCCTTATTCCCACCCAGTCACTCTCGGGATATTTTTTATTATAATTAATTTAACTTGTTCTAGAATGTCATATAGATGGAATCATTCAGAATGTACTCTTTTTTGGGTAAGAGCTTCTTTCACTTAGCTTTGAGATTAATCTGTGTTGTTACCAGTATTCATTTTCATTGGTGAATAGTATCAATCCTATAGCTATACTTCAGTTATTTATCCATTTGCCTATTGATGGATATTTGAATTCTGATCAGTTTGGAGCTATTAAGTAATAAAGCTACTATGAAAAAGCTTGTACAAGTATTTTGTGAACACATACTTTCCTGGTTTGTAAATACCTAGGAATGGAATTACTGGGTCGTAGGGTAGTTACATGTTTAGCTTTTTTCTGAAGCTACCAGACAGTTTTCCAAGTGTTTGTACCATTTTACACTCCCACCAAAATGTTTGAGTGTTCTGGCCATCCACACCAACACGTGGTATTGTCAGCCTTTTAAATTTTAACTCTTCTGGTGGATGTGTAGTGCTATTTCATTATGTTCATTTTTAATGCTTATTTTAATATGTACTTATTTCCCATCCAAGTACTAATCTGGCCCGACCCTGCTTAGCTTCCAGGATCACATGAGACGGCATGTTCAGAATGGTATGGCTGTAGACTAATGTGTACTTATCTAATGACTAGTTAGGTTGAGTACCTTTTTATGTGCTCATTAACCACATCTATCTTCCTTTGTGAAATGTCTGTTCAAGCCCTTTGCCCATTTAAAAATTTGAATATTTGTCATATTAAGTTGAAAAATATCTTTATATATCCTGGATACCAGTCTTTTGTCATATATGTTTTATGACTATTTTCTTCTAGTTTGTGGCTAGCCCATTCACTTTTAAAATGATGTATTTAGTGTAGAACTTTTTCATTTTGATGAATTCCACTTTATCAGTAGTTTTATTGCTTTCTGTGTGTTATCTAAGAAACCTTTGTCTACCCTAGTGTCAGATTTCTAATGTATATTTATTACTTATAAATTGGTATATCCAGTAAATTTACTTCAATCTTAAAACTTTTACCCAATAGTCAGAGTTTCTTATTTATGACCTTATGGTGGTTTAAAAGAAGTATAAATATCTTAACAAAAAATATGAAGACAGTTGTTTTATTTTTTTAACACCCAGGATATTTTCTAGTTTTGTTGAGTATTTAGAGGGTGGGAAGGGATGGCAGAAGTGTATTATTCTCAGGCAAGGGAAAAGAGGGTATAAATTTCTATGGGAAAGACCACTAGTTCTAACACCCCTCTCTCTTTACTCCTCCCTCTTCTCTATACTGGCTGTTGCCCACCTTCTCCTTCCACTGTTCTCTATGACCCAAGGGATCATAGCTTCCAGGTCTCCTGATCCCAACATGTTAGCAAAGGTGGCCATCTAGAATTGTTAATATAGCTGAAATTCTATCTAAATTTTAAAGCCCGTTAGAGATTCTGAATGGTGTATGAATTTGCATTATCTCTGAGAGAACTATCAGATTATAAGTGAAGCAGTGATCTGTATGAATAGACCTATTTTCATAGATATTCAGTTTAACCATTTTCTGTATTAGAGCAAAAACAGTGATTATTGGTAAAATACTTGGGCCTAAAGTCTGACTGTTTGCAGGCCTGTTTCAACATTTGATTGAGGAGAAATATATCAGAATATTGAGAGGATCTCCAGTAGCATTATGGATGAGTAATTTAGGGTATTATATTAAAGGTTTTAGTTTTCATCTCATTTTAGAAAGATCTTTTATAGATTTCATTAGAGTAAAATACAAAGGCAAAAATGAAAACAAAAAACCAAGAATCTGTCCCACCCCATAACCAGAGTGGATGTTGTAGGTGGGACTGAGTGTACTTTGGGGCTCATCATACAAAGAATCAATAAACATGAAGAGTTTTGCAAGAACTGGGAAGCCCCAGTACAGATATGTAGTACAGAATTAGAGAATTCTGGTTGCCACAAATCTCCTACTTAAGGAAGTTAATCAGAACTCTGATGTCTACAGGGCTTACCTGATCCTAATTAGGAGACCTCTGAGTTTTTTAAAGCAGAATGATGATCTTCACAGGACTATGGAATGAAGAATAGTTCACCCATTTATCAGCGGGAATATTATTCTTGCTTTACTTATCACAAAAGTGAATAACTGTGTCCCAGGACACAGTTTAGTTTTGGTCCTAAAGGCTGAGAATAACACAGGGCCACTAGCTCTAGAGTAGCCATTTGTGTGTGTGGGTGTGTATATTGGCATGAGTTATGGGTTTGTTGGTGGTGGTGACAGTGGCTATTTAATTATTTATAGAAAGCAGTTTTTCCCCTTGGCTTTCCTTGAGATCTGCCAAGGTTTTCTCCCCATCTTTTTTTTTTTTTTTTTTTGTAACCCAGGAGTCAAATTTTGTTCATATTCCCTGCTCAATGCCCATATCAACCTGTTTACAATCACATGATCAGTGGCATTTGATCAGTGGAGAAAGCTCAAAGGAGGCCAAAGAGTTTTTTGTTTTTTGTTTTTTTAACTCCTTATACAATGGAAAGTTACCTTTGGGATCCGAGAGAACAACTTTTATTTCAGCCTAGTATTTCCAACATCCTGATTATGTTTTGAACTCTGAGGTAGAAATATTGAGATTATTTGAATGGTGCAGGGTGGTTTGCTGATGGAGATCAGTGACTTAATTTTTTTTTCAGTGACTTAATTTTTATACCCTTTTCTTTACTCTGATTTTTTATTGTTACAGAAGAAACTACTATGGAGGAAACTGGGCCAGTTTCAGCTTTTCAGGAATACTGTCCTGGCTAAAGGAATACCAGGTAAACTTTTTAGTTGATTTTAAATCTACTAGGTTGTATTTTGTATCACATAAACACCCTACATTGAAGAAAACCCTAAGCTTCTGCAATGTAGGATTGATGCCTTATTTTTATTTATTTATTTAACAAAAATTATGCAGTCATCTTTTTAGTTAATGTTCTTCCAATGCTTTCAAAATACAGATACCATTTTTTAAATATACATAGATATGTTGGCTGAAGAGTACATCATATATACTTGATACCATTGTCTCATTACATTCCCAAATATAAGGCAAGATATTTTTCTCCAAAATAGTCATTCAAAAAAAAATTTGGTCCTTATAAAATCTCACATATTACTAGTTGCTCTTTCAGTAGTATATTTTGAGACAAAAACCCCAACTATTCGGGGGAAAATACGTTAATTTGAAATGGTCTGAGTCATTGGTAGTTTTGCATATTTATAGAAGTCACCGGACAGAATCAGTAAAAACAAAAAGCAAGGAACAATTTAATGTAAATTTAGTAAGTTTTTTTTCTAAGTTAGGATCTCACTACTACAACTACTGGATATCATTGTAAAGAAGTTTTTTAGAGGACACGTATAGCATATTAATATGGGGAGTTGGTTATGTCTTGGAGTTTACTGATTTTTATGACAAATTTAAAAATTTGTCTAATTTTATGTGAATGGTACATGTGGCTTGAAGTGAACTTCCTACTGAGAGCATCATACATGGAATCAAAAACTGCTGTATCTCAATGACTTCGTGATTATACCCTAATGATGGCCAGTCATTTAGGGTCTCTCACTTGCTTATCATCTTGTTTTTGTACACTACTCTCTTAGCCTGTGCACATCAAATCCACAATCTGATCAGATAACAAGATTACCAAAAGTAATGGTCACTTTAATGGTCATTTATGCCAAGAGTTTATTGTAGCTAGTTGTATCAAACAAATAGAAGTCAAACTTCAGTCCTTGATACACTACATATATAGAATACGGTTTTTAATATTTTGGTTAATTTCAAAAATATCACATAAAGACAGCTTTATAATAATATGAATACTGACATTTTAGACCAGATGTGTTAGCTTATTTATAGAGTTGATGTTTATTAGGCCAAAATCTACAATTAGATTCTCATGTATGCCACTTGTTATTTCATCAAGGGAGAATAAAATGTGTATCTCTTGGCCATAAACAATATTGTAGCCATAACCAGCAGCCTCTTGATTTTTAATTTTTTGATTACAAGGAGGCCAGGGCAAGGATGGAAATAAATCAGTGCAGACTCATCACCACTGCTTGAAAAATACCTCAAAGTACATGGAAAGTCGGTAACACCATACTCTAATATAAACATACAGGATGGTGTATTATTTTTTTATTGTTGTTGACTTGACTTGTTTTTAAAAGTAATTCTGAAGTATTCAAACTAAAGGCTTTATTGATCTTTTGAACATTAAATTTAGTACTTTTGGTTATTGCAAAATTGGTCTAAATACTAAAATAGAAATTATGGTAAGTCTACTATCATAGCATAAGTCCACATATCATAAACTCCATCAAGAACTATCCAGATTGTTTTGTTATATCAGAGCTTTGTTATCCTGAATGCTGCTTGAAGTAAGTGGGATAATTTCCAGTTTGAGCCAAAAATACTTCTGCTATACATAGTTTTTCATTGAAAAAACTTTTGTGATTATATAATTGATTTATGGAAAGGAAGTGAAAATGCATTAGCATTTATTGGATATTGTCTGTGTGACAGGTTCTATAACCTGGTGCTTTACACAGTTTATTTAATTTCATTCAGTTTGTACTATAGCCGTGTGCATGAGCTATTAGTGTATATTGCTGCTGGATAAACTGGAGCTCAGGGAGAGCTAGAGAGAGCAGAGCCAAGATTTGAAACCATGTCTGTTTAACTCAAAAGCTTGTGTTGTCCATTTTTTTTTTCATGTTGTATTTCACCCACATCAAGAGAACCATTCCATCAGGTGAATAAAATATTTCCTTTGTGGAAACTAGCACCTAATGAGGTGCATTTACTTCCTTAATTTACTAGAATACTATTCAGTATTGTAAAGTAGTAGTAGTCCTATCTATAATGAGCAATTAAAAGTGCCTAACTCGCAGAGTTAGGAAGGTAAAGGATAAATCAATCCGGTAACCTTTAGTTGTGGTGACTGTAGTTTATACACCCCAGGATGCTTTTGTAGTTCATATGAAGGAATAAAAGCACCTGCTGTTTCACACATACACACACTAGACACACTTGATTTTCAGCAGATAACAGGGTTAGTTGTAATGTCAAAACAGGCACATCCAGTGACTGCATCAAAATGTCATGATATCCTGATAGAAAGCTGTAAACCAGAGGTAGCATTTGATAGGATAGGTTTTTACACAGTTTTCTTTTCTTTCCTTTGAAGATGGCACACTACACCACAGTCACTTCAGAATTTGATGGGATCAAAGGCAGAGCGTTAATTGAGAAAGGTATACATTTTCACAAAAAAGTAGAGGTTCAGACTGCACGATTTAAATAAAATTTCTCATCTATATTTTGTTTAGGAAAACAGTGACATTGTGAATGAAAGTCCAACATGGCAAGAGCAGATTCTTGAAAATGAAGAAGCCATTGCTCTTAGCAGAAAGGACAAAACCATTCAACATGTGGAAGTGTTTTGTTATGCCAGGTATGAAAAGTATTTAGGTTAAACTGAGTTAATGACTTCTTATTCACATCTGTTGGAAAGAAGCCAACATATGACATTGGTTGCTAAAAAGTCAATTGATAAGATGGTTTGCCTTTTTAAAAATATAACTTCGTTTTCTCTGCTTAGGTGATAATGATGATGATAACATGCTACATTAATGACTTGATTCTTAAAACCATCCTGTGCTGGGATAGAGCAGATAGTACTAGTTGCATTTTTACAGAATCCTCAGTGCAGAGATTAATTTGTTGAAAGTCACATGGCTTGAAAAATGTCAAGACCACATGTAGCCTAGATAGTGGTAGAGTCCAAGATCAAAACCCAGGATTATTTAGTTCTACTCCAGTGTTCTTCTAACTTTTCTTAGGTAATATTCAATGTAGCAAAATGGAGAATTACAATTTTGAAATAAAAACAATTGGTCATAACACTTGGAGACATATTTTTGAAAATCAGGAGAGAATATTGGGAAGTGATATTTAAGTGTCTCTTTCTAAGTGAGAAAATTCATTTTTTAAGCTTTTATTTTCCAATTAACATACACCGTTATATTAGTTTCAGGTGTACAATATAGTGATTCAGCAATTCCATACATAGGTCACCAGGTGCTCATCACAAGTGTACTCCTTAATCCCTATGACCTATTTTACCCATTCCTCCACCCACCTCTCCTGTGGTAACAGTTTGTTCTTCATAGTTAAGATCCTGTTTCTTGGTTTGCCTCTCTTTTTTCCTTTTGCTCACTTGTTTCTTAAATTCCACATATGGGTGAAATCATGTGGTATTTGTCTTTCTCTCACTGGTTTAATTTGCTTAGTTAGCATTTTACTCTTTAGCTCCATCCATGTCATTGAAAATGGCAAGATTTCATTCCTTTTTATGGCTGAATAATATTCCTTGTGTATATATACCACATCTTCTTTAGCCATTCATCAATTGATAGACACTTGGGCTGCTTCCATATATTGACTATTGTAAATAATGCTGCTGTAAACATAGGGGTGCATGGCCCTTTGAATTATTGTTTTTGTATTCTTTGGTTAAACAACCTGTAGTGCGACTGCTGGATCCTAGGGTAGTTCTATTTTTAACTTTTAGAGGACCGCCATACTGTTTTTCACAGTGTCTGCACCAGGTTGCATTCCTGTCAACACTGCAACAGGGTTCCTTTTTCTCCACATCCTCACTAACGCCTGTTGTTTCTTGTGTTGATTTTAGCCATTCTGACAGGTGTGAGGTGATATCTCATTGTAGTTTTGATTTGCATTCGTGATAATGATAAGCGATAATGAGCATCTTCTCATTTGTCTGTTGGCCATGTAGATGTCTTCTTTAGAGAAATATCTATTCATGTCCTCTACCCATTTTTTAATTGGATTGTTTTTGGGGGGGTGTTCAATTTTAAAACTTTATATACTTGGGTTACTAACCCATTATCATATATATCATTTACAAATATCTTCTCCCATTCTGTAGGTTGCCCTGTAAGTTTTGTTGATTGCTTCCTTCACTGTGCAGAAGCTTTTTATTTTAGTGTAGTCCCAATAGTTTATTTTTCCTTTTGTTGCCTTGCCTCAGGGGACCTATCTAGAAAAAAGTTGCTATGGCAGATGTCAGAGAAGTTACTGCCTGTGGTCTCCTAGGATTTTTATAGTTTAAGTCTCACATTTAGGTCTTTAGTCCCTTTTGAGTTTATTTTTATGTATGGTGTAATAAAGTTTCATTCTTTAGCATGTTGCTGTCCAGTTTTCCCAACACCATTCGTTGAAGAGACTTTTTTCCATTGACTGTTCTTTCCTGCTTTGTCGAAGATTAATTGACCATATAGTTGTGGGTCCATTTCTCGGTTTTCTATTCTGTTCTATTGGACTATGTGTCTATTTTGTGCCAGTGTTATACTCTCTTGATCACTACAGCTTTGTAATATAACTTGAGGTGTGGAATTGTGATGCCTCCAGCATTGCTTTTCTTTTTCAAGATTGCTTTTTGCTATTGAGGGTCTTTTGTGGTTCCATACAAATTTTAGGATTGTTTGTTCTACTTTTGTGAAAAATGCTGCTGTTATTTTGAAAAGGATTGCATGAACTGTGTAGATTGCTTTGGGTAATACAGACATTTTAACAATATTTGTTCTTCCATTCCACGAGCATGGAATGTTTTTCCATTTCTTTTTGTCATCTTTGATTTCTTTCATCTGTGTTTTATAGTTTTTAGAGTACAGATCTTTTGCCTCTTTGGTTAGGTTTATTCCTAGGTATCTTATCGTTTTTGGTGCATTTGTAAATGGGATTGGTCCCTTGATAGCTCTTTCTGCCATGTCATTGTTGTACAGAAATGGAACAGATTTCTCTATGTTGATTTTGTGTCCTGCGACTTTACTGAATTTATCAGTCTTCTGTTTTCTGTATAGAGAATCATGCCATCTGCAAATAGTGGAAGTTTGACTTCCTCCTTGCTGATTTAGATGCCTTTTATTTCTTTGTGTTGTCTTAATTCCAATGACTAGGACTTCCAGTACTATGTTGAACAACAGTGGTGAGAGTGTCTTGTTCCTGACTATAGAGGAAAAGCTTTCAGTTTTTCTCCATTAAGTTGATACTAGGTGTGGTTTTTTCATATATGGTCTTAATTTTGCTGAGGTATGTTCCCTCTATCTCTGTTTTGTTGAGAGTTTTTATCATGAATGGCTGTTGTACTCGGTCAAATGCTTTCTCTGCTTCTATTGAAGTGGTGATGTGGTTTTTATTTTCCTTTATTGATATGAGTAAGAAAGAGTATCACTGTGTAATAGATCCTTGACATTCTTGTTGGCTACATCAAAAAATCTTTTAGATTTCCCTTTTGTAAATAATGAGAAATATGGTACAGGTTCCTGGATTTTTGTTGTTGCTTTTTTATATATGCATTATCAGGATGTTAATGTTACATTTTGTGGAGGTAGGGCATGAGTGTGTGTTTAGTTTTGTATAATTTTAACATATATGTCAGGTCATGTATTCATCACCACAGTCAACTTACGGAACTGAGCAGTTACATCACCCCAAGGAACTTTCCTGTTTCCATTTTATAACCATAGCTCATCTCCTTCCTACCATTTCTCCCAATTTCTAACTCTTGGTAACCACTAGTCTCTCTTCCAACTCTGTTATTTTGTCATTTTTGAGAGTGTTATGTAAATAGAACTGTACAGTATGTAACCTTTTGCTCTTGGCTCTTTTCAACTCATTGTGGTTAACCTTAAGGTTCATCCAGGTGGTTTCATGAATTAATAGTTTGTTCCTTGTTATTGCTAATAGTATTCCATGGTATGGTTATACCAAAATTCACTTATTCATCTATTGAAGAACATCGGGGCTTTTTTCACTTTTGTCTGTTATAAATAAAGCTGCTATGAATATTTGTTTATAGGATTCTGTGTGAACATAAGTTTTCATTTGTCTGGGATAAATGCCCAAGTGTATAATTGATGGGTCATATGGTAATTACATGTTTAGTTTTAAAAGAAACTGAAAAACTGTTCTCCAGAGGAGCTGTACCATTTTACATTTCCATCAGAATTTCATGATTCAGTTTCCCCACATGCTCCCCAACATTTGGTGTTTTCACTTTTTTCACCATTCTGTTAGGTGTAGTGATATCTCATTGCAGTTTTAATTTGCATTTTCCTTATGGATGATTTTGAACATCTTTTCATGTGTTTGTTTGCCATTCTTACATCCTTCTTGTTGAAAATCTGTTCATATCTTTTGCTCATTTTTTAACTGGATTGGCTTTTTCCTGTGGATTTTTGAGAGTTCTTTATATGTCTTATATATGTGTCCTTTGTTAGGTATGTAGTTTGCAGATATTTTCCTGAAGTCTGTAGCTTGTCTGGCATCCTCTTTAAGCAGGATATTTTGCAGGTGAAATTTTAAAATTCAGGTGAGGTCCAATTTATCACTTTCTTCTTTGGTATAGATCCAGAATATTTTCTCCTATTTTTCAGAAAAAAAAATATTTTATATTTTATGTTTAAGCCTATGATCTGTAATTGTTGTATAAGGTGTGAGGTTTAGGTCAGTGTTTATTTTTTTTAACATAAGGTTATCTGATTGCTTTGGCACAGTTTGTTATAAAGGCTGTTTTTCCTCCACTGAATTAATTTTGCATATTTGTCAAAAATCAGTTGGCTGTACTTAGATGGTCTATTTGTGGATTTTATATTCTGTTGCATTGATGTGTATGTCTTTTCCCACACCAGTACCACACTGTCTTGATTACTGCAGCTGTATATTAGGACTTAAAATCAGGTAGAATAATTCCTCTAAATTTTCTTTTTTGTAGAATAATTCCTCTAAATTTATTCTTTTTTGTCAAGATTGTTTTAGCTATTCCAGGGTTTATGCCTTTTCATATAAATGTTTCGATAAGCTTTTTTATGTCTAGAAAGCGTTGCTGGAATTTTGATAGGAATTACATTAATCCTATAAATCAACTTGGGGGGAATTGATACCTTTATTATTTTGAGTCTTCCAGTTCATTGACAAGGTATGTCTCTCCGTTTATGTAGGGTGACTTTGATTTCTTTGTACAGAATTGTGTAATTTTCAGCATCCCAATCCTGTGCATGTTTTGTTAATTTTATACCTAAGTAGTTACTTGTCTTTGGGGCAATTAATAAGTGGCATTGTCTTTTTAATGTTGACTTTTGTATGTTCATTATGGGTATCTAGAAATGCAATTGGTTTTTTTGCATTGAGTTGTATCCTGGCATCTTGCTGAACTCACTTATTAGTTCTGGGGGATATTTTTTTTTATATAGATTCCTTGGGATTTTTACATAGACAGTCATGTCTTATACAAAGAGGAACAGCTTTATGTATTCCTCTTCATTTGCTTATTTTAAAGAGTCTGTTTCCTACTGAGAGTCGTGTGTTTTCAGTCCATAGCCACACACCACGAGTTAATTGTGTTTCTTGCTTATCCTTAGCCTCAATGAGCTTTTTTTTTTTTTCCCAGAAAGAAAGTTGTTGTCACTTTCTGATGACTTTGTAATTATACCCTAATGATGGCCAGTCATTTAGGGTCTCTCACTTGCTTATCATCTTGTTTTTGTACACTACTCTCTTAGCCTGTGCACATCAAATCCACAATCTGATCAGATAACAAGATTACCAAAAGTAATGGTCACTTTAATGGTCATTTATGCCAAGAGTTTATTGTAGCTAGTTGTATCAAACAAATAGAAGTCAAACTTCAGTCCTTGATACACTACATATATAGAATACGGTTTTTAATATTTTGGTTAATTTCAAAAATATCACATAAAGACAGCTTTATAATAATATGAATACTGACATTTTAGACCAGATGTGTTAGCTTATTTATAGAGTTGATGTTTATTAGGCCAAAATCTACAATTAGATTCTCATGTATGCCACTTGTTATTTCATCAAGGGAGAATAAAATGTGTATCTCTTGGCCATAAACAATATTGTAGCCATAACCAGCAGCCTCTTGATTTTTAATTTTTTGATTACAAGGAGGCCAGGGCAAGGATGGAAATAAATCAGTGCAGACTCATCACCACTGCTTGAAAAATACCTCAAAGTACATGGAAAGTCGGTAACACCATACTCTAATATAAACATACAGGATGGTGTATTATTTTTTTATTGTTGTTGACTTGACTTGTTTTTAAAAGTAATTCTGAAGTATTCAAACTAAAGGCTTTATTGATCTTTTGAACATTAAATTTAGTACTTTTGGTTATTGCAAAATTGGTCTAAATACTAAAATAGAAATTATGGTAAGTCTACTATCATAGCATAAGTCCACATATCATAAACTCCATCAAGAACTATCCAGATTGTTTTGTTATATCAGAGCTTTGTTATCCTGAATGCTGCTTGAAGTAAGTGGGATAATTTCCAGTTTGAGCCAAAAATACTTCTGCTATACATAGTTTTTCATTGAAAAAACTTTTGTGATTATATAATTGATTTATGGAAAGGAAGTGAAAATGCATTAGCATTTATTGGATATTGTCTGTGTGACAGGTTCTATAACCTGGTGCTTTACACAGTTTATTTAATTTCATTCAGTTTGTACTATAGCCGTGTGCATGAGCTATTAGTGTATATTGCTGCTGGATAAACTGGAGCTCAGGGAGAGCTAGAGAGAGCAGAGCCAAGATTTGAAACCATGTCTGTTTAACTCAAAAGCTTGTGTTGTCCATTTTTTTTTTCATGTTGTATTTCACCCACATCAAGAGAACCATTCCATCAGGTGAATAAAATATTTCCTTTGTGGAAACTAGCACCTAATGAGGTGCATTTACTTCCTTAATTTACTAGAATACTATTCAGTATTGTAAAGTAGTAGTAGTCCTATCTATAATGAGCAATTAAAAGTGCCTAACTCGCAGAGTTAGGAAGGTAAAGGATAAATCAATCCGGTAACCTTTAGTTGTGGTGACTGTAGTTTATACACCCCAGGATGCTTTTGTAGTTCATATGAAGGAATAAAAGCACCTGCTGTTTCTTATTTTATTCAATAGATGATGAAAAGGTACAATACATTAATTCCCACTTCAGTCACACAAATCCAGAGAGTTCTTTTCTTTTTTTTTTTAAAAAAGATTTTTATTTATTAATTTGACAGAGAGCTAGAGAGCACATGAGGGAGGGGTGATGGCAGAGGGACTGGGAGAAGCAGACTCCCCGCTGAGCAGGGAGCCCAGTGAGGCTGGATCCCAAGACCCTGGGATCATGACCTGAGCTGAAGGTAGTAGCTTAACCAACTGAATCACCCAGGCGCCCCTAATCCAGGGAATTCTTAGGTAAAAGATAGTTGCCTGCTAATTGCATAATGCCATGTAGTTTCTTTAGCAAAAAGGGATTTTATCTTTCTGAAGTATTGGCACTAACTTGTATTTTTCTGCCCCATTTATTTGTTTGTTTTTGCAAATACTGAACATTGTTTCCCCTTTTCTGGCATGATAATGTTAAAGCAGGATGAAAACTTTCCTGTTAGATTTGCAAATGAACCAACTCTCTAGTTGATTAATAACAAAATAAAGATACTACTTTAACAGTAATCTAAAATTCTACTTTTTAATTTTGGATTCTAGTATTTTAACTTAAGAATATTTTAACTTATGAACTTCCTAGCAAAAATGGAGTAATATCAGTAAGAAAAAGGAATAAATTTTAAAAATGTAATCATTACAATTTAGAGGAAGCTATTTTTTTTTTAATCAGTGTGTACAAATAAGTTTGATTTAGGCTGCAAGTGACATAATGCCCAACTAAAAGTGCTTTAAGCAAGTAGAAGGATAGGTAGATGGGAAGGTGGGAAGGTGAGGAGGTAGGTAGGTCAGTAGGTTGGTCATTGAAGAATTCGTTAACATTTTTTAAAAGTTTTTATTTAAATTCCAGTTACTTAACTATAGAGAACGAATGGATGCTTACCAGAGGGAAGGTAGGTGTGGGGGGGATGGGTTAAATAGGTGTAGGGGATTAAGGAGTGCACTTGTGGGGAGCACCAGGTGGTGTATGGAAGTGTTGAGGTACTATATTGTACACCTGGACCCAGTATTACACTGTATGTTAACTAACTGGAATTTAAATAGAAACTTCAAAAAAATTCCAGTTGACATACAGCATGATATTTGTTCCAGGTGTACAATATAGTGATTCAACAATTCTATATATTACTCAGCAGTGTCATGGTAAGTGTACTCTTTAATCCCCATCACCTATTTGACCCATCCTCCTACCCACCTCCCCTCAGATAACCATCAGTTTGTTCTCTATAGTTTAAGACTATATTGGTTTGTGTCTCTCTTTTTTCTTTTCACTTGCTCATTTATTTTGTTTCTTAAATTCCAGTGAAATCATATGGTATTTGTCTTTCTCTGACTTATTTTGCTTAGCATTTTACTCTCTATTTCCATCCATGTTGTTGCAAATGGCAAGATTTCATTCCTTTTTTATGGCCGAATAATAATTCCATTGTATATCTATACCACATCTTGTTTATCCATTCCTCAGCCAATGGACACTAGGGCTACTTCCATAATTTGGCTATTGTAAGTGCTCCTATAAACATAGGGGTGCATGTATCCTTTTGAGTTAGTGTTTTTGTATTTTTGGGTAAATACCCAGTAGGGCCATTTTTGGATTGTAGGGTAATTCTATTTTTAACGTTTTGAGGGGTCTCCATACTGATATCCATAGTGGCTGCACCAGTTGCATTCCCACCTGCAATGCAAGAGTGTTCCTTTTTCTACACATGCTCACCAACACTTGTTTCTTGTGTTTTTGATTTTAGGCATTCTGACAGGTGTGAGGTGGTGTGTCGTAGTTTTGGTTTGCATTTCCTTGTTGATGATTGATGATGAGCATCTTTTCTTGTGTCTCTTAGCCATCTGTATGTCTTCTTTGGAGAAATGTCTCTTCATGTCCTCTACCCATTTTTATTTGGATTATTTTTGGGGAGGAGGTGTTGAGTTTTATAAGTTCTTTGTATATTTTGGATACTGACTGTTTATTGGGTATGTCATTTGCAAATATCTTCTCCCATTCTGTAGGTTACCTTTTAGTCTCATTGATTGTTTCCTTCGCTTTTTATTTTGCTGTAGTCTCAACAGTTTATTTTTGCTCTTGTTTCCCATGCCTCAGGAGGCATATCTAGAAAAATGTTGCTGTGGCCAATATCAGGGCAATTACTTTCTGTGTCTCTTCTAGATTTTTATGGTTTCAAGACTCACATTTAGGTCTTTACTACATTTTTAATTTATTTTCATGTATGGTGAAAAAAGTGGTCCAGTTTCATTCTTATGCATGTTGCTGTCAAGTTTTCCCAGCACCGTTTGTTGAAGAGACCGTCTTTTTTCCATTGGATATTCGTTCCTCCTTTGTCAAACATTAATTGATCATGTAATTGTTGGTTTGTTTCTGGGCTTTCTATTCTGTTCTTTTGATCTAAGTGTCTGTTTTTGTGCCAGTACCATACTGTTTTCGAATACTATAGCATTGTAATATAACTTGAAGTCTGGGATTGTGATACTTCTAATTTTTTTTCTTTTTCAAGATTGCTCTTTTTCAAGGTGGCTATTTGGGCTTTTTTTGTGGTTCCGTACAAATTTTAGGATTGTTTGTTCTAGTTCTGTGAAAAATGCTGCTGTTCTTTAGGCAGGGATTGCATTAAGTCTGTAGATTGATTTAGGTAATACAGAATTTTTAACAATATTTGTTCTTTCATCCCATGAACATGGAATGTTTTTCCATTTCTTTGTGTCATATTGAATTCCTTTCATCGGTGTTTTATGTTTTCAGAGTATGGGTCTTTCACTTTATTGGTTACATTTATTCCTGCATATTTTACTGTTTTTGGTACAGTTGTAAATGGGATTGTTTTCTTAATTTCACTTTCTGCTTTATTATTATTATTTTGCTTCATTATTACTGTAAAGGAATGCAATAGATTTCTGTACATTGATTTTGTATCCTGCAACTTTATTCATTTATCAGTTCTAGTAGTATTTTGGTGGAGTCTTTAGTGTTTTATTTGTGTACTATCATGTCATCTGCAAATAGTGAAAGTTAGACTTCTTTCTTACCAATTTCAATGCCTTTTATTTCTTGTTATTGTCTGCTATGGCTAGGGCTTCCAGTACTACGTTGAATAAAAGTGGTGAGAGTGGACATCCTTGTCTTATTCCTGATCTTACAGGAAAACCTCTCAATTTTTTATCATTGGGTATGATCTTAGCTGTGAGGTTTTCATATAAGGTCTTTATTCTGTTGAGGTATGTTCCCTATAGACCAGTTGTTTAGGGTTTTTATCATGAATGGATGTTGTACTTTGTCAAATGCTTTTTCATCATTTTGTGAAATGATCATAAGGTTTTTATTCTTCCTGTTATTGATATGATGATGTATCACGTTGATTGGTTTGTGAATATTGTACCACCCTTACATCTCAGGAATAAATCCCACTTGATTGTAGTGTATGATTTTTTTTAACATTGTTGGATTTGGTTCGCTAGTATGTTATTGAGGATTTTTGTATCTATGTTCATCAGAGATATTGGCCTGAAGTTCTCTTTTTTTTTTTTTTTTTTTTTTGGTGGTGTCTTTATCTGGTTTTGGTGTTAGGGTGATAACTGTCCTCATAGAATGAATTTGGAAGTTTTCCTTCCTCTTCTGTTTTTTAGAATACTTTCAGAAGAAAATGTATTAACTTTTCTTTAAATATTTGGTAGAATTCACCTGTGAAGCCATCTGGCCTTGGACTTTTGTTTGTTGGGAGTTTTTTGATTACCGATTGAATTTCATTGGTGGTAATCTGTCGGGTCAAATTTTTTATTTCTTCCTGCTTCAGTTTTGGTAGGTTATACTTGTGAGAATTTATCCATTTCTTCTAGGTTTTTCAATTTGTTGGCATATAAATATTTTAGAATATTTTCTTACAGTTGTTTGTATTTCTGTGATGTTGGTTATTTCTCCTCTCTCATTTGTGATTTTACTTATTTGGGTCCTTTCTCTTTTCTTTTTGATAAGTCTGGCTAGAGGTTTATCAGTTGTATTAATTGTTTCAAAGAACCTACTCCTGGTTTCATTAATCTGTTGTATTGTCTTTTTTAGTTCCTACATCATTTATTGCTACTCTAATCTTTATTATTTTCTTCCTTATGCTGGCTTTAGGTTTCTTTGGGTTTTTCTTTCCTAGCTCCTTTAGGTGTAAGGTTGGATAATTCATTTGAGACTTTTCTTGCTTCTTGAGGTAGCCCATATTGCTATATAGTTTCCTCTTAGAATTGCTTTTGTTGCATCCAAAAGATTTTGGACTGTTGTGTTTTCATTTTCATTTGTTTCCGTGTATATTTTTTAAAGATTTTATTTATTTTTTCAAGAGAGAGAGACAGAGTACGGGAGAGTGAGCACGAGCATGGGGGAAGGGCAGAGGGAGAGGGAGACACAGGCTTTCTGGCTGAGTAGGGAGCCCACCGGAGGGCTCGATCCCAGGACCCTGGGATCATGACCCAAGCTGGAGTTAGAAGCCCAACGGACTGGGCCACCCAGGCACCCTGTTTCCATGTATTTTTTAATTTCTTCTTTGATTCCCTAGTTAACCCATTCATTGTTTAGGTAGGACCATGTTGTTTAACCTCCATGTATTTGGGGTCTTTCCAGATTTTTGTCTTGTGCTTACTTTCTAGTTTCATGGTGTTTTGGTCAGAAAAGGTGCATGATAGGATTTCAGTGTTTTTGAATTTAAGACTTGTGTTATGGCCTAATATATGATCTGTTAATAGAGAATGTTCCATGTGTGATGGCAAAGAACGTGTGTTCTGTTTTAGGATAGAATATTGCGAATATTATCTGTTAGATCCATCTGGTCTAGCATGTCATTCAAAGCCGTTGTTTCCTTGTTGATTGTTTGTTTAGATGATGAATCCCATCTATGTAAGTGGGGTGTTTTAAGTCCCCTACTATTATTGTATTATTATCAGTTTCTTTATGTTTGTTATTAACTCTTTTATTTATTTGGGTGCTTCCATGTTGGGTGCATAAACATTTACAATTCTTATATCCTCTTGTTGTATTGTCTCCTTTTTAATTATATAGTATCCTTTGTCTCTTGTTACAGTCTTTGTTTTAAAGTCTATTTTGTCCAATATAAGTGTTGCTGTCCTGGCTTTCTTTTGACATTTATTTGCATGATAAACATTTCTCCATCCCCTCTCTTTTAATGTGCAGGTAAATGAGTCTTTTGTAGGTAGCTTATAAATGGGTCTTGTTTTTTTTAATCTACTCTGTCACCCCCTGTCTTGATTGGAGCATTTAGTTCATTTACATCCAAAGTAATTATTGATAGATGCGTATTTATTGTTATTTTGTTACTTGTTTTGTGGTTTTTGTATTTTTTCTCATTAATTGAGCATCTTAATCACATCAAGGCTTTGGGGTATCTGCTCTGCACTTCTCTTAGCTTGCTGTCTAGAGTTACAAAGTGGTTACCAGAATTCTAAACAGGTTTTCATGCAGCAAAGACCTCTAAAAATAATAGGAAGGGGGAGAGTTTTCCTAACATATGTATCCCTTTTATTTTTTTAGAAGACGTTGGGTGGTGACAGGTGGGAGCTACACTTGGGTGAACAGTGGAACCACGATGTTGTACACCTGAAACTAATGTAACATTGTGTGTCGACTATACGAGAGAGAGAGAGAGAGAGAGAGAGAGAGCGCGCGCGAGCGTGCACACAAGCGTGCTCACAGAGGGAAAGGGCAAAGCAGACTCCCTGTTGAGCAGTGAGCCCCATGTGGGATTCGATCCTAGGACCCTGAAATCATGACCTTAGCTGAAGGCAGACACTTAACTGACTGAGCACCCAGGTGCCCCATATGTATATATTTTTATTATTATTATACTAGAGAGTCTTCATCAGGAGCCCCTAGCACACTCTCCCTTGTCGTATTGGCTAAAACTGAATAACCAGCTCACTCCTAAATCAGTTAGCAGCAAAGGGCTATAAATTACTATAATAGGCTTTAATCAGCCATGATCCTTTCCCTAGTTCTGGAATTACATCTCTTTTGCTAGGGAGGAGGAGACTAATGGTTGCTCTGTAGACAACCAGCAGTACTTGCTGTACATCATCTTACAAACTTTTGTCCTTGGAAAAATGTGACAGGAGGTTAGTATGTCAGCTATATTCCATAATGTGTGTTAACATTTGAAGTTGGTAAGAGTAGAGAAAAATATATACCAATATATTTTATTGTAGCAATTCAAAATTGAATATAGTGGTTTTTTATATTGCTAGTTTCCAGAACAATAACTTTTGGATAGTCTGATTTTTGTAACTCTTATGGGTAACCATAAACATTTATTTGCAAGAATAAATAGCTGGTTAGAAGTTTAACATATACTGTGCAAATCAGGAATGATTGGCCTTAGAACAAAGCACACACAACTAAGTAAAATAATACAATTTTTGCAACAACCTATACTGTGGTGAAAAAGATGCAAATGGAAATGAATAGTTAAAAGCTGTGCTGAGTAAATTAATCAGTTGGTTGGCAATTTTTATTTGACTTATCTCAAACTGTGACTGATATTAGGCATAAAAAAAGTTGCATTCACTGTGAGGTATTACTTTGTTAATACAATTTATTGATAAACAATACTAGATAATACCTGAATTTATACCCCCAGATTCTTAAATATATATATTTCTTTCTTTGGTTGGACTGTAAATATTCTTTTTTTTCCCCAAGCTTTTATTTAAACTCCAGTTAGTTAACATACACATTAGTTTCAGGTGTAGATTTAGTCATTCAACACTTATATAAAACACCTGGTGCTCATCAAGGCGCCCTCCTTAATCCCCATCACCTATTTAACTGCCCCCCCACAACCATCTCCCCCACCTTCCCCCCACCTCCCCCTTCCCCCCACCTCCCCTCTGGTAACCATCAGCTTGTCATCTATAGTTGAGAGTCTGTTTCTTGGTTTTCTTCTCTTTCTTCCCCCCTCTATGTTCATGTCTTTTGTTTCCTAAATTCCACATATGAGTGAAATCGTGTGGTTTTCTTCTCTGTCTTATTTCGCTTAGCATAATACTCATGAGATCCATCCATGTTGTTGCAGATGGCAAGATTCCATTCTTTTTTATGGCTGAGTACTATTCCTATCATATTTATGATACATGTGTATCTCACATCTTCTTTATCGATTTATCAGTCAATGGACATTGGGGCTCTTTACATAATTTGCTAATGTTAATCTTCTATAAACATCAGGGTGCATGTATCCCTTCGAGATAATATTTTGGCATTCTTTGGGTAAATACCCTGTGGTGCAATTGCTGGTTTGTACAGTACTATTTTTAATGTTTTGAGGAACCTTCATACTGTTGTCCAGAGTGGCTGCACTAGTTTGCATTCCCTTCAATGGTATAAGAGGGTTCCCCTCTCTCCACAGCCTTGCCAAGACCTTTTGTTTCCTGTGTTGTTAATTTTATCCATTTTGACAGGTGTGAGGTAATATCTCATTGTAGTTTTGATTTGTATTTCCCTGATGATCAGTGATGTTGAGCATCTTTTCATGTGTCTGCTGACCATCTGTGTGTTGTCTTTGTAAAAATGTCTGTTCATGTCTTTTTCCCATTTTTTAACTGAATTATTTGTTTTTTGGGTGTGGAGTTTGAAAAGTTCTTTATAGATTTTAGACACTAACCCTTCATCAGATACATCATTGGAGAATGTCTTTTCCAATTTTGTAGGTTGCCTTTTAGTTTTGTTGATTATTTCCTTCACAGTGCAGAAGCTTTTTATTTTGATGAAGTCCCAAAAGTTTTATTTTTGCTGTTATTTCCCTTGCTTCAGGAGACATATCTAGTAAGAAGTTACCACAGCCAATGTCAGAGAGGTTGCTTCCTGTGTTCTCCTCTAGGATTTTGATGGTTTCCTGTCTCACATTTAGGTCTTTCATCCATTTTCAATTTATTTTTGTGTATAGTGTAAGTACGTGGTCCAGTTTCATTATTTGCATGTTGCTTTCCAGTTTTCCCAACACCATTTGTTGAAGAGACTGTCTTTTTCCCATTGGATATTCTTTCTTGCTTTGTTGAAGATTAATTGACCATATAGTGGTGGGTTCATTTCTGGGTTTTCTATTCTGTTTTGAGATCTATGTATCTATTTTCATGCCGGTATTATACTCTCTTAATCACTACAGCTTTGTAATGATGTAAGCCGAGGTCTTGAATTGTGGTGTGTCCAGCTTAGCGTTTCTTTTTGAAGATTGCTTTTTGCTATTTAAGGTATTTTGTGGTTCCATACAAATTTTAGAATTGCTTGTTCTAGTTCCGTGAAAAATGCTGCTGTTATTTTGATAAAGATTGCATGAAGACTGTAGGTTGCTTTGGGCAATATAGACATTTTTTAAAAATATGTTATTCACCATACAGTACATCATTAGTTTTTGATGTAGTGTTCCGTGATTCATTGTTTGCATTATAGACATTTTAACAGTATTCTTTTAATACATGAGCTTGCAGTGTTTTTCCATTTCTTTGTGTCACCTTCAATTTCTTTCATTAAGTGTTCTAGTTTTCAGAGTATAGATCTTTTACCTCTTTGGATAGGTTTATTCCTAGGTATCTTAGGATTTTTGGAATAATTGTAGAGGGGATTGATTCCTTGGTTTCTCTTTCTGCTGCTTCATTATTGGTATATATATGCACCAGATTTCTGTATGTTGGTTTTGTATCCTGTTATTTTACTGAATTCATGTATCAGTCCTTGCAATTTTTTGGCGTAGTCTTTGGCGTTTTCTGTATAGAGTATCATGTCATTCTGCAGATGGTGAAAGTTTGACTTCTTCTTTGCCAGTTTGGATGCCTTTTATTTCTTTGTATTGTCTGATTGCTGTGGCTAGGACTTCCAGTACTATGTGAAATAATTGTGGTAAGAGTAAACATCCCTATCTTGCTCGTGAACATAGAGGAAAAACTCTGAGTTTTTCCCCATTGAGAATGGTATTAGGTGTGGATTTTTCATATATGGTCGTTACTATGTTGAGGTATGTTCCCTCTAACCATACTTTGTTGAGGTTTTTTTTTTTTTTAAATAATGAATGTACATTGTACTCAGATGCTTTTTCTACATCTTTTCAAAGGATCATATAGTTCTTATCCTTTTTTTTAAATTAATGTGGTGTATCATATTGATTGACTTCTGAATATTGAACCATCATTGTGGCCCAGTAATAAATCCCACTTGATCATGGTGAATAATTCTTTTAATGTACTGTTGGATTCAATTTGCTAGTATCCTATTGAGAATTTTTGCAGCCATGTTCGTCAGGGATATTGGCCTGTAGTTGTCTTTTTTAGTGCAGTTTTTGTCTGGTGTTGGAATCAAGGTAATACTGGTCTTGTAGAATGAATTTGAAAGTTTTCCTTCCTCTTCTGTTTTTTTAGAATACTTTCAGAAGAAAAGGTATTAACTCTACTTTAAATGTTTGGTAGAATGCCCCTGGGAAGCCATCTGGCCCTGGACTTTTGTTTGTTGGGAGAGTTTTGATTACTGATTCAGCTTCTTTGCTGGTTCTGGGTCTGTTCAAGTTTTCTGATTCTTCCTGCTTCAGTATTGGTAGCTTATATGTTTCTAGGAATTTATCCGTTGCTTTCAAGTTGTCCAGTTTGTTGACATATAATTTTTCATAATATTTTCTGATATTTTCATAATATTATCTGATAATTGTTTGTATTTCTGTGGTGTTGGTTATTTCTCCTCTGTCGATTTCTGATTTTATTTATTTGTGTCCTTTCTCCTTTTTCATAAGTCTGTCTAGGGGTTTATCACTTTTAACAGTTCTTTCAAGGAACCAGCTCCTAGTTTCATTGATCTGTTTCGTTTTTGTTTTTGTTTTGTTTTTAGTTTCTATGTCATTTATTTCTTCTCCAATCTGTATTATTTCCTTTCCTCTGCTGGCTTTAGGCTTCGTTTGTATTTCTTTGTCTAGCTCCTTTAGGTCTAAGGTTAGGTTGTTTACTTGAGATTTTTCTTTCTTGGACTGTCGTGTTTTCATTTTAATTTGTTTCCATCTATTTTTTATTCTTTAATTTCCTGTTTCACCCATTTATTCCTTTTTTTGGATTTATTTATTGATTTGAGAGAGAGAGAGAGAAGGAGAGCATGGGCAGGAGGGGCAGAGGGAGATGAAGAGAGAATCTCAAGCAGACTCAGCACAGAGCCTAACACGGGGCTCAATTTCATGACCTGATCATGGATAAACCATGCAAGTGAAATGCATAATGCCTGTTTTATCAGTCAAAGCGTATGGACTGAGAATGTTAACCCTAGTAGTAACTTTGGAATTGGGACTTCCAGTAGAGTAATAGACACTAATACTAAAACAAAATAAAGCAGGAAAAAATACAGAAAGATCCTCTTAGGTACCACATTGTGATAAGCCACCTTAAACTTTATGGCAGACTTTTTATAGCTCTGTCACACCATTAATAATAATAATCTTTGATAACTACCACTGTTGAGCATTTACTATGTGCTAGGCATTGTGACAGGTTCTTTGCGTGTGATACCATGAAAACTAAACTATTAATCTTCAAAACAACCTTGTGAGGTAGATGCTATTATCCATATGTTATAGATGAATAATTTCGATCAGAGAGGATAAATAACTTGTCTAAGTTCACAGAGTTCCCTAATCACAGGGTCAGGGTTTGAACACTGTCCTATTTATTCTGAAGGCTGTGCTGGTAAGCACTTTTGTTTCTAAAATAAAATTCCCCTGATGGCATTAGATTCTCAAAAGTGTACATGTGACAGACCCTACTAAACTCTGAAATCTTTATGTGTATTTTTCAAATATTAATTATGTTTCATATTGTATTGAAATCTTAACAGATGTATGTTTAGTGTGTGGTTCAGATAAGACAAAATGTATACTGAACTTGATAATATAAATGGGGTAAAGAAATAAAAATAGCCATTAAAATAATGTAAAGATGTGGCCAGTGCAATTACCAAAAGTGTGTTGTTATTATAATTTCTCATTAGTCAGGATTTACATGAAGATGTCGAAGAAGCTGGTGCACTGCAGAAAAATCATGCTTCCGTGATATCTGGGAACCCCACTGAAGCTGCACATTCTGCCTATCAGCCTTCAGAAGATGAGTCATTATGCACTGTGAGCTGCGAAATGCCCACCGAACAAACTCCAAGCAGTGATCAAGAGACTGCCCTAGAAATAAACGATGTGGAAGTAACAGGGGAAAACGAAAAACATTATGATGATAAAACTCGTGTGAAGTCAGCTTCAGAAGAAGAAACAAGTGAAAATGTGCCCACAGCAGAAGACACTGCGTTGCAACCAAAGAAAAATAGGATAACTTACTCACAAATTATTAAAGAAGGCAGGAGATTTAATATTGATTTGGTATCAAAAGTAAGTGCTAATTTTCTTCACCTTATTATTAGAATAATACTAATTTTTAATTGATTGAAAATAGCATCTGGGACCATAAACCCAATTTTTATAATTTTATTTTTTAAAGTGTGGGACATTTGTTTTATAAAGAGATAGTAGCCAGAAATTTATAATTCAGTTAAAATATTTTTTAAATATAGGTTTAAAAATGCAGTAAAAATGCTCAGTACTATAGCACAAGAATACTTTTGTACTAGAGCAGAGTCCATTCTAATATTCTCCTACTACGTGGACACTATGAATTCTATCAAGAGAAAAATTCTAATGAACCTAATTATAAATTTATATTTATAGTTTATTAAATGAACTTTTTTTAGCCCTTCTATATAACTATTTTAACATCTGTATGATGGTGAACATTCTGAAAAAAACCAATACATTCTTGAAAATCATCTGTTCAGGTGTGAGGGCTTTGGAGGATAATTTAACAGTTGGCAAGAGGAGGGAGGCTCAGAACAATGCTGTTGTCTTTGGTTATGTTTCAGTCCTTAACTCCGATTTTAGATCAGTGTAACTTCAGAGGAGGTCCCCCTCCAAGTCTTTGGAGAGTACAATGTTGTATTGGGTTTATAGGAAGCAAGGTTAATGTAGCACAAAAAGAACAGAAAACAAGTAAGGATAATGGTCTTAAAAGGTTAGTTATAGGGGGCGCTTGGATGGCTCGGTCGGTGAAGTGGCTGCCTTCGGCTTAGGTCTTGATCCCAGGGCCCTTGGATCGAACCCCACATTGGGTCCCCTGCTCGGTGGGGAGTCTGCTTCTCCCTCTGCCCCTCCCCCCGCTTCTGTGCATGCACATACACTCTCTCTGTCTCTGTCTTGCTCTCAAGTAAATAAAAATCTTTAAAAAAAAGAAAAAAAGAAACAGGGCTGGGAGAAAGTAGAAAGAAACAGACCAAATCCATAAACTGAGGGCAAACAATAAGAAATTAAAAAGAGGTAGGAGAGTGTAGTAAACAAAATTAGACTTGCCTCAAAACTAGGCTTTTCAATTTAATGTGCTGTCTTGAAGTTTCAAGTTACAGAGTAAAGAGAGAGACTAATTACATATTCTTCACATTTTGCTAATACAGTCCCATATACTCATATGCTGCTCTTTTTGAACCTGATGCCTAAAAATAGGAGATTTGTTGTTTTGTTTTTGTTTTTGTTTTTGTTTTTTACTACCCTTTGTTTCTTTCTATCACATAGCTTTCTGTGTCTGATTCTGTCCTGCTCTGAGTTGACTGCTACTTTGGGCCTACTTCATATTTCTGCACCATCTATTTCATCTTCTCCAGCTACTGTGACCCTGCCCTGCTTTGAAATCTAGCATTTTTTCCATGTTACCTTGTCTATTGATTCCTGGGTGGAAGTTTATTCATAGTTTACTAATGGTCTTACTGTTCTCATGAACAGAAAATAAGTTTTACAAAACCGAAAAAGAAAACAAAAAAACTGAAGTAACAAATGGGCTTTGTTCTGAAATTTTCATTTTTAATTAGTTACTTGGAATATGGAATATCTAACTTAAATGATGATATAAATGTTGGTTAAGAATCAGCAATAGTTGGGGCACCTGGGTGGCTCAGTCATTAAGCGTCTGCCTTCGGCTCAGGTCATGATCCCAGGGTCCTGGGATTGAGCCCCGCATCAGGCTCCCTCCTGCTGGGAGCCTGCTTCTTCCTCTCCCACACCCCTGCTTGTGTTCCCTTTCTCTCTGGCTGTCTCTCTCTCTGTCAAATAAATAAATAAAATATTAAAAAAAAAAGAATCAGCACTAGTTTATAATAGTCTCTAACCCTTATGGTAGCTGAAATAGAGTATAAATATTGCAAAGGAAAATGGTAGATGATGGTGCTGTTATCAATTTTTGGAATTAGTGTAGGAAATTATTCACTTGTAAAAGAACGTGATGAATGCTTATTGTAGTGGAGGGGGAGATAGTTTAATTAGATGCCAAGACATTTGAGGAGACTTTTAAGATTTCTGGGTATTTTCATGAGTTTAAGTGGATCATAATAGTGGTTCTTTTAGGGTAAATTAAAAACAGATGTGTCCAGAGTGGTCAAGGCAGTTGTACTTCGTCCTGATAGTAATTTTTATGGTTTTATATATTTCAAAAATAATAATAAATTCATCCTACAAAAGCAGCAGTAGCTAAAGAATGTAGAACCATAGCAATATAAGAGGTTTTCTATCGTTTTTTAATGTTAGTCATTTAGTGAATATTTACTGAGTACCTGTGGTGTGGAAAGCAGTGCATTCCATGATATTGGGGCCATCAGTTACTCCTTGGAAATTCTGTCTGATCTAATTTCAGTTACTGCATCTAAATTTAGGGTGATTGCCAAATATCTGTTTCAAGCCCTGCCTCTTTCCTAAAGTCCAGTTTGATGTCTCCAAACTACTTGATATTTCTACATGAATTCCATCTCAAAGTCGTCATGGTAAAACTGACACATTACTGTGGTGCTTTACAGTTTACAAAACACATCCACATAAATATAGGCTTTTAAAAAGTAGTCTTATACTACTCAGGGTAGGTTAGTTAAATCAAATATTTATCATTTTTATGTAGTATATATATTATGATTATAGTATAATATTGTACTGCTTAGAGTAATAGAGAAAATCAGAGTTGAAGTTCTTAGAATTAGAACTCTTTTCTAAGAAAGTCCATACCCTTAATAGTTATGGAACCAACATGGCCAAGTGAAGCAAAAATGATTAATTAATTATTAAATGTAATATTGAAATATTCTTTTTTATTTATTTTTATTGAAATACAATTAACATACAATATTAGTTTCAGTTGTACAACATATTGATTGGACAATTCTATACGTTTACTCATTGCTCACCATGATTACTCACCTTCTATCACCATACAACATTGTTACAATATTATTGACTATATTCCCTGTGCTGTACTTTTCATCTCCATGACTTATTTTATAACTGTAAGTTTGTAACTCTTAGTTCCCTTTATCTATTTCACCCAGCCACACCCATCCATCTCTCCGGCAACTACCCAGTTTGTTCTCTTAGTTAAGAGTCTCGTTTTTTGTTTCTTTGTTCATTTGTTTTGTTTTTTAGATTCCACATATGAGTGAAATCATGTGGTGTCTTTCTCTGACTTATTTCACTTAGTATACTGCCCTCTAGGTCCATCTGTGTTGTTGCAGATGGCAAGATTTCATTCTCTTTATGACCAAATAATTCCATTCTCTTTTATGACCAAATAATTCCACACAACTTTATCCATTTTTCTGTTGAAGGATACTTGGTATTCTTTAGCCTCTCATCACTGAAATTTCTGTTTTAAGTCACTTAGAGAATGGTGAAAAAGAGGCTTAGGTTTAAATACTGTACTTGTTATTACTAAGCTTCAGACAAAAGTTTAGTGTAGTTTTAATTGAAATGTGTTCTTACTCTTCGGTGTTATTGTAAGCGAATTATTTTTAAGCTGGCATTAAATCTTAAGTATTACTAGATCTAATTAAGTGAAAATACATCTTATGTTTATATTAATATTTGTGAAATTATGACTACTGAGGGATCATTGAATTTCAAGTATTTGTTTTTAAGCAAATTAGGTATTTGAAGTACATATTTTTTATTATAATTACAGAATACTTGGTAGTATATTATTAAAAACATGGGCTATATCAGTTGTGTAGGGTATTAAGCTGAAGATAATGAAATAACATGCTGAGTTTAGTAGTCAGGATAGTTTGGATTAGTTTCCAAAAAAAAAAAAGGAATGCCAGTTTTGTTCAGCACAATGCTGGACTTTATAAAAATTTACCTAATACTGATTTTCAAAGACTTTACTGACCTCTTGGTTACTCAGACTAAGGGTTTGGATTGATTTTTGAAATTCCCTTTTTCTTTGTAGTAAAGCTAATTGCTTTCTTTCCCTCCACTATTACAGATGTAACACATTTTTAAAATTTATTGAGTTATAGACACTTAAAGGTATATCAGTATAGGACATAGCCAAATCTGTTGCATTTAACCATATGGTTAAATTTGGAACATGCTAGATAATACTGTTGAACTTGTTTTTGTCTCTCTGATAATTGTTATGAGAGATGTGAAAGATTAAATCAATTCTTCATGTGCATGCTGACAATAACCATCATCCTCATTTCTTGAAAAAGACATATCTCATATAAATCTAGACTGCTAGAATTATAGAGGGACCTAAAATTTGACTCTTGTGGTAGAAATGCGTAACCAGTCTTTTTCTTTTTTGTTTGGTGAGGAAGTCCAGCGAACTCATGTCTTCTTAATAACCACTGTCCTTAGGCTACAGTTTCTTACTCAAAACCCTTGGGCCTGTTGTGTTCTGTTATTTAGATTTAAAAAAATTCTTAGCAAGGTCTGAGGAGGCACTCTTTAATTAAACCTATTAATATTTCTGCAGTCAAATGTATGAATATTCACAGTAAGTGGGGCAGAGATAGAAGAGCCTGATACCAGTTTGGGTCATTTTGTTGCCAAACTAATACAGAAAAACTTTGGATTCAGTGTTTTTTAGGTTTTGACTTTTCAGATAATCAGTTGTAAACCTGTAGTAAAGTGTGTTATGTACTACAATATTAATAGGTAAAGTGCTTTTTACAAATATTAAAAAATATATGGAATCATATATCTTTATTTAGCATTTATCAATTTTTCCACAACTTTGCCTTTTATTTCATCCTATAAAATATTTTCTTTGTACAGCTGCTGTATTCTCGAGGATTGCTAATTGATCTTTTAATCAAATCTAATGTAAGTCGATATGCAGAGTTCAAAAATATTACCAGGATTCTTGCATTTCGAGAAGGAAGAGTGGAACAGGTACTTTGCTACTCAAGTATTGTAACTGGGTATGAGCTTAAGTTATTATGATTTGTTTTGGAAGGATAAGCAAATAGGGTTGTTGTTTTCCTGGCAAAGCAGCGAATTCCAATCCTGCATGGTAAAAGTAAATAGTAAGAGATTACTCAATTAAAATTTCTAGTGTTAATTTTTCATAAGTTATTCTGCAGCCTGATGTTGGTGTTGAAGAAAGGTTACTATCAGGCAGTATTGCTAGATTTGAGCTGTTATTTGTACCCAGTTAGGGGTGACATGCCATTGGCCTTTTAATGGCATAAGGAGCAACTTGGCAGAATTAAGTAAGAGAGCTCACAAGTTAATTAGCTCTGAAGCCAACAGATACCATTAGAACTGATGGAAAGTAACACAAATGGCTAGAATGGAAATAATGATCTTGTTATAGTTATAGGGAAAAATGTAATTTGGAATGCTGTATCGCTAGGAAGCAGTTTTCTTAACTTAAAATCATGTTTTTCAGGTTCCTTGTTCTAGAGCAGATGTCTTTAATAGCAAACAACTTACTATGGTAGAAAAGCGAATGCTAATGAAGTTTCTTACATTTTGTATGGAGTATGAAAAACATCCGGATGAGTATAAAGGTATTGTTTTCCATTAAATTGTGTTCTCTAATTATTTGAACTGTCTTATTTTAATATGCTTGCTCTGATACAGTAAGCCGCTCATTTCCATGTTAAAGTACATTCTTACTCTGCACTATCCAGTAGGTTAGCCATGAACAACATGTAGCTATTTAAATTAAAATTAATTAAAATTAAATAAAATTTAAAATTCAGTTTCTCAGTTGGACTAGCCATATTTGAAGTGCTCAGTAGACACATGTGGCTGTTAGCTACTATGGTTACAGTACAGCTATAGAATGTTTTCATCATTGCGGAAGTGCCATGCTGGGTGTTAGTTTTTATTCTTGTTAATTAAAAACTGCTGTCAACTAGTTCTTCATAGGTGATATTCTCTTTTCATTGTTCCATTAATTTTTTTCAGCAGTTAAAAAAATCTTTATATTTTCATTTTCCCAGGATTACTTTTGCTTGGCATATTGAATTACTCATTTTGACTGATTAAGAAAAAAAGGCTAGGGGCGCCTGGGTGGCACAGCGGTTAAGCATCTGCCTTCGGCTCAGGGCGTGATCCCGGCGTTATGGGATCGAGCCCCGCGTCAGGCTCCTCCACTATGAGCCTGCTTCTTCCTCTCCCACTCCCCCTGCTTGTGTTCCCTCTCTCGCTGGCTGTCTCTATCTCTGTCAAATAAATAAATAAAATCTTTAAGAAAAAAAAAAAGAAAAAAAGGCTAGATGGTATGGGGAGTGTGAACCACTGTATTAGAGGACATGGTTTCTAGTCTTGGCTTTGACCCAAATCATACAGTTACTTCAGAGTTTGTTGAAAATTGAGTATCTCAGTTTAGTATCAGAGCTTTATACTTTTTAAGTGCATTGGGCTGGAAACATTAACTAAAATAGGAATATTCTATTGATGTTTCATTTATTAAGTTACAATGAGAAATATAGCAATTTTTTTTTACTTGATGTAATATTGAAAGTCAAGCTCTTGCTCTTAAAAGCTTCATGTCCATTTAGAACTGCCAAATCGTTCTTCACCGTGGTGTAAAATTCTGTTCTCTCAGTGGTTTTTTTTATAATTTATATATGTTTTTTCTTTAGTCATGGAATTGTATTTCCTGCCACTAACAGTCCAGTTACATTTTTTTCTGTTCTTTAAATGAGTAGTTTTTAGGGGGTCCCTTGTTTTGAGGTGTGATATAAGGCAGTAAGACTGATTCCATTAGCCACACAGAAATTAACTTCATTACTTTTTAGTCATAGTTTATTGTTCTTAGTTTTAGTAAGAAGTGTACATTAAAAAAAATTAAGTATCACTCTATCATTGTTTTCACCAGAAATTGCCATTTGTCATATTTAATATTTCAAAGTGTAATTATTGACATTATTTTGCAGTTGTAATGATAATAAAGTAAATTATTGCCAATTATGGAAACCTGTTGTGATGGTTAATGAATTATTTAATGTTTTTCTAGTTTTTAAGTCTGTAAAATACTAAATAAAGTTTCATCATTTAAAGCTTAGAAATTGTGCCATTAATTCAATTAAGATAGTGAGATTGTTTTTAGTTTCTTTTTTTCCCCCCTAAAATCTGTGGTCTCTGTCCAAAATGTAATATTTACCATCTGGATCCTTTGCCAAGTGTCTTGAACAGGCTTGATCTCTTCTGTGCAGTGTTTTTAAATTGAAGTTTGGTTCTGATTTTAACATAAATTTTTATCTTTACATAGCCTATGAGGAGATTACATTTTCTGAGTATTTAAAAACTCAAAAATTAACCCCCAACCTCCAGTACTTCGTTCTGCATTCAATTGCAATGACATCAGAGACAGCCAGCAATACCGTAGATGGTCTCAAAGCTACCAAAAACTTTCTTCACTGTCTTGGGCGGTATGGCAACACTCCGTTTTTGTTTCCTTTATATGGCCAAGGAGAACTTCCTCAGTGTTTCTGCAGGTAAGACTGGCATTGGTTCTCTTGTTTCTTCTTAAGGTAATACTTAAATAACAGGTGAAAATTAAAAAGACAAAAATGAGATTTATTCAAGATTTAGTATATGCAAGCATACTTTGTTGTTCTACTCTTTTATAAATCTATGTATTTGCCTACCTACCTTCTAAATGATATATTCAGTTTGGCCTGTGTTTGAATTTCATAAAATAGAACCCTACTGTAAATTCCTTATTTCCCTCAATATTATGTTTCAAAGCATCATCCTTGTTTTGCATAATTATAGTTCTTTTCATTGCCATGTAGTATTCCAATATGAATATACCACAATTTATTTTTCCACTTTTCTTTTGGAGGCACAAGATGTTTCCAGGTTTTTGTTTTGTTTTTGGTTTTTGGTTTTTTGTTTTGTTTTTTGCTGTTACTAACGTCCTTGTGTATGTATCAGAATATACATGTTCAAGAGTTTCTCTAGGATACATATCTAGGAGTGGAATTTCCAAGTCATGGGGTATATGAATGTTCATACAAGATAGTACCCAAGTTTTTCTCCAGAGCATTATACCAGTTTACAGCCCGTAGTAGTATATAAGAATTTCCGTAGGTCTTCATCTTTGCCAACATTTGTTATTAGATTTTTACATTTTTGTCAATCTAACTCGCATAAAATATCCTTGCATTATACTTTTATTTTGCATTTCCGAGATTACTTATGAGGTGGAGCATCTTCTCATGTAGTTATTGGATATTCGTGTTTTCCCTTTGGGGACATGCATGTTCCTGTGTTTTCCCCATTTGTCTATTGGGTTATTGTATTTTTCTTACTGATTTGTAGGAGTTTTTATTGTGAATACTAATCTTTTCTTAGTTGTATGTGTTGCATATGTCTCGCTTTAGGGTATTCATGATGCATGGAGGTCATTAAGATTAATGTAGTCAGACATAACAGTCTTTTCTCTTTATACTTAGCACTTTTAGGGTGGTGGAGCATATTAGTTAAAAACCTGGACTATGGAGACAGACTACCAAATTTAAATCCTGGCTTCTCCATTCATTGGCCACGTAACCTTGAGCAAGTTTCACAGTCTCTCTATTATGTTTTCAAAGAATCAACTTTTGGCTTTTTGATTCTATTATAGCTTTGTGTTCCTAGTTCTTTTCCTTTATTTTGCTTTCTTTGGGTTTTGTTCAGCTCATCCCTCCCCTTTTCTGTCCTTGCCAATTCTTAGGATGAAACCCACTGTTAAATTTATATCTTTTTAAAATTTTCTAATATAAGCATTTAATATAATAAAGTGCCAACTCCTGTTTTGATTCTTCACAGTTATTATATATTATTTTCATTTTCTTTTAGTCCTAAATATCTTAATTTCCCTTACGATTTTTTCATTGACCTATGAATTGTTATGAGAGGTTTTATTTTATTTTTTTTAAGGATTTATTTATTTAATAAATCAACAGAGAGCAAGCACAAATAGGGGGAGTGGGAGAGGGAGAAGCAGACTCCCTGCTGAGCAGGGAGCCTGATGTAGGGCTCAATCCCTGGAGTCTGGGATCATGACCTGAGCCGAAGGCAGTGACTTAACTGACAGCCACCCAGGTGGCCCATTATGAGAGGTTTTAAAATAGCTGATTTGGTTGATTCTTCTTACCATCTAATTTCATTGCAGAAAATTAAATTATGTCTGGAAAATATGTTTTTTTTAATTTAAATTCAGTCAGCCAACATAGTGTACATCATTAGTTTTTGATATAATGTTCAGTGATTCATTAGTTGCGTATAACATCCAGTGCTCATCACATGCCCTCCTTTAATGCGCATCACCCAGTTACTCCATCCCCCCACCCTCCTCCCTATCTGCAACTCTGTTTGTTTCCCAGAGTCAGGAGTCTCTCATGGTTTGTCTCCCTCTCTGATTTCTTCCCATTCAGTTTTCCCTCCCTTCCTTTATTGTTATCTGCCCTATTTCTTATATTATTATTATATTGTATTGAAGGACATCTCCACTTCTTCCAGTGTGGCTATTGTGGACATTGCTGCTATGGAAAATGTGTTTTTATGGTATTAATACTTTGAACTTTATTTTATGACTTAGTATGTCATCAGTTTTTGTAATTTTTCCATTTGTGTTCAAGAAGAATGTGCTTAGTTCTTGGGCACAGGGATCTCTAATTATTGGTCTTGGAGTCTAATAAGGCAGGCTTCGAGTTGTAATTTGCAATTTTTTTTTTTTTTGGTAATTTGCAGATGTTACTGAGGTTTTTTTTCTTTGATCTGCCAGTAATAAAGTATTTTGAAATCTCCCATTATGATGTTTGATTTGTCAATTTCTCCCTGTAGTTCTCTCAATTTTTACCTTATATTTATTTTGAGGCTATTTATTAAGATCATTAAATTTATAACTGTTTAAACTTCCTGATGAATTTAATATTTTACATTATTTGCTGACTTTCTCCATCCCTAATAATGCATTTTTTTTCTTAAAGTCTGCTTTGTCTGATATTCAAATAGCTACTACAACTTATTAGTATTTGCCTGTTATATCTTTCTCCATCTCTTTTTTTCAACTTTTCTTGAGTCTATATTTGGGGCTCTGAATAGCCAAATTACTGCATATTCTTAATCCCATCTGACAGTCTCTGTCTTTTACCAAGCAGGATGAATTTTGTTAATAGGAGTCTGTTCCTTCCTTCTGAAGTATCTAATTTTAAAAGTTCCTTAGTTTACATCTGTTGGCAGCAAATGCCTAGTTTGTGTGTATATGAACATAACTGTTTTTTTGTCTTTTTGTCTTGAGTGAAGATTTGTGACGTAAACACTTCTAGGTTGGCAATGCTTTTTTCTTAGTACTTCAAAATTTTATTCCACTGTCATTTGGATTCCTTTTTTGCTGTTGAAAAATTGATATCAGCCTAATTGTAATTTCTTTATAAATCATATTTCTTTTCTCTTAGGTTGTTTTTAAGATTGTTTTTGATGTTCTGCATTTTCACTACAGTGTATTTAGGTGTTTCTTTGTCTTTATCTAGCTTGGTATAGGTTAAACTATGTGTAATTAACAATATTAAACCATTTTGACCTACAATTCCTGTGGTTCAAAGAACTTCAGTGTATTTCCTCTATCTGTAAATTGTCATTTATCATTTTGGAAAATTATCAGCCAATATCTTTGCAAATACTGGTTTTCCTCCATTGTATCTCTTCTCACCTTTTTGGAACTCTAAATAGAAATGTTTTAGAATTTCTCATTCTCTCATCCCTATTTCTTAATCTCTCTTTCATACTTCCTATCTCCTTGTCATTCTGGCTATATTCTGGGTATTTTATTGAGATCTCTTTTCCAGTTTATTAATTCTCTGTACTTGTCTCTGATCAATCCTCTCTTTTTTTTTTCACTTTAATATTGTAATCTTTCATTTGTAGAAGCTCTGCTCCTTTCCCCAAATCTTTCTTGTTATTTGATATTCTCATTTGCTTGTTCATTTTGTTCAATATATCTTACATTCTGCCATTGTTTCTGTTGATTCATGTTATTGGTTTAGTTTCTTGTGCTATGCTTATCTTTGAGAGTTTATATTTGATTGATTTTAATCTTTGGAAATCTGGGGACCCAAATTAAGGATGCTTTCCTTCAAGGATTATTTATGTTTGCTTTAGCCAGAAGGCACTAAGATTTGGGACCATTTCAGCTCCTTTCAGGGGATCCTTTCTTTTTTTTTAATTTAAATTCAGTTAGCCAACATATAGTACATCATTAGTTTCAGATGTAGTGTTCACTAATTCATCAGTTGTGTGTAATAAGGGGATCGTTTCTTATTAAAGGAGCCCCAGGTACAGCTCCCACAGTGAGTAATACGAGCAACAAGATTTTGACTTTTAGTAAAACTTTATTGGAAATGCATCTCTTAGAACAAACCAGTAGTTACTAGACTGGAGCTGCGTGGGGTAATGGGTTAAAAAGCGATTAAGGATAGGCTTGTGATGGGTATTAAGGAGGGCACGTATTGCATGGTGCACTGGGTATTATACGCAACTAATGAATCACGGAACTTTACATCAAAAACTGGGGATGTACTGTATGGTGACTAACATAATAAAAAAATATTATTAAATAAAAAAAGTGATTAAGGAGTGCACTTGTGATAAGCACCTAGTATGGAAGTGTTGAATCGCTATATTGTATACCTGAGAAGTAAAATTACATTGTATGTTAACTAACTGGAATTTAAATAAAAACTTAAAAAATGCATCTCATAGTAACATGACTGTTTAAAAACATGGTTCATGTATCTTGGAAAGAGTTACTTATGGTTAGAATTAAGACTTGCTTTTTTTTATATAAAGACTTTATTTATGTATTTGACAGAGAGAGTACAAGCAGGGGGAGTGGCAGGGAGGGAGAAGCAGGCTCCCACTGAGCAGAGAGCCCGACCCTGAGATCATGACCTGAGCTGAAGGCAGATGCTTAGCTGACTGAGCCACCGAGGTGCCCCAAGACTTGCTTTTTTTTTTTTTTTTTTAATTGCAGTGGTTCTTTTTTTCTTGAAGCTTTGAATTTAGCTCAGGGTTTGTTTGTACTATGTGTGTGTATTTGGGGTTGAGGGTTTCTTGTGGACATTTATTTCTTTCAAACTCAGCAGTGCAATAGAAGTTATGCTTAATGTAAAGAGTCGTTTTTTTGGTAGAAACAAGAGGTCCCTTCACAGTATCCAGTCCAATATACTGCTGGAAGTAGATATTCTCCAGTCCACATTTCTTAACCATGCGGAGGTGAGGATGTTATAAATTTGAAAGTAATTAATTAATTTAATTCTTTTAGGTAAGGAATAGGGACAGAATGGACAGATCACTGCGGAATGAGCAGAAGCTTGCTGGTTTCCTTACCATTTTTTGAAAATGGAATTTTTAACCTCGTTCCTATTTTTCCACTAAATTCCTGTATTTCCTTTCCTAATTCAGATCATATTTACATCTTGTAAATACTACTTGGTGTTTGTTTATTTGTTGTTTTTAAGGGAAAAGACACTGAAAAGTTTTGTTTGTCCTATAATGATAGATTTCAAAATGAGACCTTGTATGTGTTGAATCCTAGATAAAGAAGACCTTTTCCCCGAAAATGATTGTTCTCTCTCTCTTTTTTTAAGATTTATTTATTTTAGAGAGAGTGGGAGAGTACTTACGTGCGCGCTGGCTCATGTGCCTATGAGCAGGGGAAGGGGCTAAGGGAGAGGGGGAGAGAAGCAGAGAAGCGGACTCCGCATTGAGCCCAGAGCCGGGGCTTGATCACACAGCCCTGAGGTTATGACCTGAGCCAAAATCAAGAGTCGGAAGCTTAACCCACTGAGCCCCCAGGCGGTCCTGTACCCACTTTAAGGCTGAGATTTTATCAGCCTTCTATATATTTTTATCCTCTGCAGAGCATATCTCAGAATTTTGTATATGATGCAGATTTAATGTTTATTATAAAAATTATATCTCAGTCTCTGCAATTTGAACTGATACTTTCAGGGAATTTTATAATTAAATGTATATACATATTGATAGTTAATTAAAAACAAAATTAAAAAAACCTTTTTTCCATTGTTTTTGAAGTAGTATATTAAACTTTTGGGTGGTTCTTTGGTAATTAAAGTAAATCTGAGGTCTGTAAGGTGTATAAAATATATACACACTTACACACATACATATATGTATGTGAATTATAATAAAAATGCATTAGCCTAGAGATATTAACTTTATATTTGATTCCCTGCATCGTAGTTTATAATTTCATATAAATGTTGTTTTGTTTATATCCTAAAGTAATAACACTACTACCATCTATACATCTAGCCTACACTTTTTGTCACCAGGTTATCAGAATTAGGTGTCCCCTGTCCTGTGATTTCTAACCACCATTCTGTGTTCTGTTTTATTGTAAGCCTAAGCATTTCTCATCCAGTTGCAGTGGGTACTCATCAAGGCTACTGTTATAAATGGCACGCATGCATATTTATGTGAGGATTCAAAGACATTTGTAAGTCATATCCTTGCATTCTAAATGAATTCTGCATAAACAGTATAACATTTTAACTACTAAAGATAACTTTGATGAATAAACACCCTTTGAGGTTTTTATCCATTTAAATAGGTAGATTTTTTTAAAAGTTTATTTATTTAAGAGAGAGAGAGAGCGCGCGCGCGCGCAAGTGAGTGAGCAGGAGAGGGGCAGCGGGAGAGAGAGACAAGCAGACTCCACTCAGCAGGCAGCCTGACGCTGGGCTCCATTCCAGGACCCTGAGATCATCACCTGAGCCAAAATCAAGAGTCAGACTTAACCGACTTAACCACCCAGGCGCCCTGGTAGATTTTTTTTTAAGTAAAAAATACGAAGCTTACTTATTGTACTACTTGCCACCCATTAATATGTCATAAATTGGACCATTTTGGAAGAAAAGTCATTGAAACCTATATATTTTTCTAGTCTAGAAAGCCGTGGAATTTTCCCTACCATATATTTGATGGTTAATATTTTTTCTGGTATGCTGAACAGAATATGTGTACAGTATATAGGTTTTTAGACTCTCAAAATACATCTTACAAACAGAAGTCATTTTTAAGCCCTGACTAATTTATTTCTGTTACCTGTGTGGTTGGTAACATAGTAGCCTTTAAAACTACTTTGTAGTTCAGAATAGATTTCGCATATGTGTCATAACCTGTGAAATGGAGCAGTACCAGTGAGTTCAAACTTGACACTTTTTTTATAAGTAGACTTAGACTGCCCAGGGGTTGTTACGTGATTTTTATAAAAAGAGTATATTTAACTGGTAATTTACTGGGTAATTCAGTCTTCCATTCTTCTGTGGTCTAGATTTTATTTCCTTTTTTCCTTTAATGTAGTAGGATTCTTAAAACATAAAGGATGTGGGGTGTTTTTTTTTAATTTTTAACATGTAATATAAATATTGTGCATGCACACACATGTAGAATCACCACCAGATACTTTTTTTTTTTAAAGATTTTATTTTATTTATTTATTCGACAGAGATAGAGACAGCCAGCGAGAGAGGGAACACAAGCAGGGGGAGTGGGGGAGGAAGAAGCAGGCTCATAGCGGAGGAGCCTGATGTGGGGCTCGATCCCAGAACGCCAGGATCACGCCCTGAGCCGAAGGCAGACGCTTAACCGCTGTGCCACCCAGGCGCCCCACCACCAGATACTTCTTACTAGGTGTTTCGTACTCAAATGACATTTTTCTGAGTATTGATGTGGAAAATTGAACAAATGGGAGATCTGTCTCAGGAAATTTTGGACCATGAGTTTATCTCTAACTTATAGCTTTTAAAAAAAGAATGAGAGAACACCAAAAGTCCAAAATATGTAAGTAACTTACTCAAGGTTATAGAAACAGCATGGAAAGACAGGAAAGGGAATCTCCCACTTGATACATTCATTCAGTAATGGCTTAAATAATGATGCCTACAAGGGGCCACATAGGTGCTACTCTGGTTTTGTTATAATCATGGAATTTGTTTTTTAATATAAATTGTAAGGTATCTTCTATTGTTTTATCTTTTTCTTCTGCTTTATTGTTATATTTGGAGAGCTCCATAGAAAATATCTCTCAGACCAAAGTAACCTACCTATTTTATTCTCTAATAACCAACCCCCTTTTATTCAGGGAATTTTCAGAAATCTAAGAGAGATTAACCTGGATGAATCAATTGGAAAACCAAGCGAAATGTTAAAATTGGCCAAAGATTATACCAATGGAAAATTTTATGAGTTTATATATTCAGTTGCATGTGAAGTCAGAGCAAAATTGAGATGGCTTCTTAAAGTCTGTCCACAGTGTTCTTGCCCTTCCACCCACATAAGTATGGGTTAAATTATAGATCTAGATACTTTAACAGTACATTATTATTTCCCTTTAACAGCATTCTCTTTAGTCTCTTTCTTGTAAAATTCTCCCTACTATTCTGGTAGTAATATAACAAAAAAAATAGAATTGAAAGAATGCTTTCATATTGTTTTGACTGGTCTAATTTTATAAATGAGGAAAGATAAAAAGAGGCTGAAGCTAGAAACTAGACTTCCTGGTATGCATTCTTCATGACTTACCTCTTACACAATCTTATACAATTTTTTTTAAAGATTTTATTTATTTGAGAAAGAGAGAATGATCGGGGGAGGAGGAGAGGGAGAGGGACAAGCAGACTCCACACTGAGCATTGAGCCCAACACAGGACTCAATCCCACGACCCTGAGATCATGACCTGAGCTGAAATCAAGTCGGACGCTTAACCAACTAAGCCACCCAGGTGCCGCACAATTTTTAAACATTTTTTCTGAAAAAATTAAAAGGAGATAATGAAAATATTGTTATTTTGGAGGACTTTAAAAAAACATTTGTGGTATTTGTCAGCTTTTAACAATTTGTAATTTGCTATGTTTTCTTTTCTTACTGTCAATACATAGTTACTCTCCCCAAAAAAGCTGGTGAGAATAAGGGCCATTCTTAGAGTATTCTTAGAGACATCTTCCAATTCTCTGCCCAGTAGGAAATACCAGTTTAGATGAATGAAGGAATTCTTTAAAGGTAAAAGGAAAAACAGATCATGAGCAAATAAGTGTCTCCTTCACCCCTATAATTTGTGTGCATTTGATAAACGCTAATGCAGATGAGGCCAGGAGCAGTTAGATTTTACACGTGTTGGAGGCTAGCTATCATTCCTATGTTTCATGGTCCCAACCCCATTGGTTCCCTGCCCTCCCCTCCACCCCGCCTCAGTGTCCTAGGTAGAACTCCATGATACAGCTAAAAATGTAGGTGTGGAAATGACCTATATCAATTGGTAGATTTGACCAGTACAAATTGTTTGTATGTGTAAAGCTTGATTATTGAATTGAGCCTTAAATATTTGAAATTAAATGTTAAAAAATTGCCAAAGTGAATGCAACAGAAACATTAATTAAATGAACGTTGTGTGCATAAATCTTACGGTTAAGTAAGAAATATTTTCATTGCGGATCACTACACACTGTTGTTTTTGCAACACTGCAGCTGAGTAGAGCTGTGCTGAGATACGCTATGCCAAAGGTTCTTAACCTAGGGTCCATGGGTCCTTGGACTTTATATACAAAGTGTTATATGTGTGTCTTTATGAAAGGAATTCATAGTTTCATCAGATTTTCAGTCATCCATGACCCAGAAACAAGGATTGAGAACTATTGTTATGAATTTTCAATAAAAGAAAACATTATTTTTTACTCAGATAATCATTCCTTAAGAGCTTATGAAAAGAAGAGGTCCTAAAGAATTTTTATAATAAAGGTGCTTCTAGGGTATAAAGACAGGAGAGGGATGGGGAAACTTGGAAAATGTTGCTGTTGGAACTGTAATTTACAGGAACCTCTTGGGATAGATGAGAGCAGGTATTTATGCTCTAGTGTTGTGAAGAAGTAGTGGTTAAGTATAGTATAATGAAAAGAGGGTATGTTTTAGAGCCAGACCAATGGGGGTTAAATCCTCATTCTACCATTTACTAGCTGTGTGTTCTTGGGCCAGTTATTTAACCTCTCTGTGTTCCAGTTTCCTCATTTTTCTTGGGGATGATAATAGCGTCTACCTCATAGATTGTAAGGATGACAATGAATTAATATCTAGAAAGTGGTTAAAATGTTGATTGCCTTAGTGTACAACATAAGTGTTAGCTGTTATTACTATTACTCTTAATATGATTATTAAAATTATTGCTGTTGCTGCTGTTGTTGTAGAATACCGTCAGGGTAAGTATGAGGCTGAATTGGGGACTGAGCCAGATTTAGTATTCTAATATAGTGGGATTTAGTATTCTAATATAGTGGGTCAACAAATTTTTTTTCTGTAACGGGTCAGATAGTAAATAGTTTTGGCTTTGTAAGACATGTGATCTCCATTGAAACTGTTTGCAGTCATAGACAATGTGTAAAAGGATGGACACAGCTGTGCTCCAAAAACTTTATTTACAAAATAGATGGCAGGTTTTCTGACCCCAGTTTAATCAGTCAGTAGTCTTTTATCTGCCAAATATAATAATATTTTTTTAAAAAACTGATGTTAGGAGATATTACAAGATTGCCTCAATGCACTGCTTGGTGTACATTAGTAATTAAGTATTTGATGGATAAATTAATGAGTAGTAAGTATTTATGAATTGCTGCAAAAAATTGTGTGTCAAAGAAGTAGTAGAGCAGTGTTTTCAAGCCTTCACCTATGTTAGAATTTAACACCATTACTGGGCCCCATTCCCAGAGTTTCTGACTTTTAGATCTGCTGTGAAGCCTGGAAATTTGCATTTCTAATAAGTTTCCAAGTGTTGCTGGTTGTCTAGGGAACACAGCTGAAGAGTAAGTAACCAGGGTAATTGCTCTCTGGGCCCAATTTTGATCAAGAAGAAGAAAAGGATTTAGAGTGACAGAAAAGTTGTGAAGAAGCATCTGTGTCATTTATTGTGAACTTGATTATTTTCATTTCTTTCCATTTAATTCAACATCTATTTTTTAAAGCATCCATTCCCTGCCTAGTGCTCGCCTAGGTATAGTAGATGTATATGAAAAAGAATACAATGTAGACTTTGATGTTAATTTCAAGAGTGTTTATTCTAGTTGAGGAAAGAAAATGCACACTTATGGACCAATTACAAAATAACAAAATATATTTCATCAGGTTCCAGAGTGTGTAATGTAGGTATGAATGACATCAGTACTCAGAAATGATCAGAAAAGTCTGAAGAGATATGAGATTAATTTAATCAAGGCACACAAGATGATACTTTGATGGAGTTACAGGAATCTGAGACTGGTTGGTTAACCTGTCCATTTCCAGAAAAGAGCAAGAAGATTGGGTTCTACTCTGAGCCAAGTACCATCAGTGAGTGATATGATCCCACCTATCATTGAACATGGCCTGATTATGTGAGATACATAACTGTTTTGAGGCTTTTGGTTTAGGCCAGAATTTCTCAGTCTCATTTTTGACAGGATACTTGACATTTTTGGCAGGTTAATTCTTTGCCGTGTTGGGGGATGGGGTGTCCTGTACATAATAGGATGTTTGGCACATCCCTGGCCTCTATGCACTAGATGTCACTACCCTCACCCACCTACCTACTCGTGACAGACAAGAATGTCTCCAGACATTGCCAAATATCCCCTTAGGGCAAACCAGTCCCTGTTTGAGAAATAATGGGTTAGTCCAATTCAGTGTATATTGAATTGGTATAGTTGACCCACCCTCAAATTCCACCCCTTGAGTTAACATTGTTCAGTTGCATATCTTCACATCTTTTCCATGCTTATACAGGCATGTATGTATAAATGTGTCTATACATGCATACTTAAAAAATTTTAATGGCTGAGAAGTTCTCTGGTATTTGGATGTATATACCATAGTTCATTCAAACATTTTCCTGTAGTTGGTATTACCATGCTAAAATTAAAATTATGTCTGTATTATATAAAAAATATAACTTCATATGTAGAAATTTTTTTATTTGGCCATCTTCAGTTATAGCGTAAACAGACTTACAGCCATCCTTTTAGAAACATGTATCTGACAGCTTAAAATAGCATTGGAAAGCTGGGTGTAGTAAGAGAAGTTCTTCAAATTCAGAGTCCTTAACCTGGCATCCAATACCTGGAATCAGTGATCTGGGTTTTGGGATGAATACTCTGAAGTTGCATGCCAAATTGTGTGATATACATGGCTTCATTTTTCTAGGAAGGGGGTTCATAGTTTTATCATTATATCAAGGGAGTCTGTCACCTCCCGAGAAGGTTAAGAACCACTGAGATGCACTATCTTAATTGAGACCTGACCTTATTAAATTTGAAGAGCAGTGTTGAATAGGTTAACCAAAAGGTTGTCTCCCAAAAGTTGGAGGGCTGTTGTTTGAATAGAATTTTTATAAATTGTAGAATCCTGGAGGGTAAAAAATAGAATCTTTTGCATACAATTTTAAAGACAGCCTTCTAGTTAATAATATTGGCATAGAAATGATACATAAGGTATAGAGGGTATAGAGGGTAAGCATGATTATGTTTGTATGATCATTTGTTTGTTTTTCCCTTGAGGAGAGAGTATTATGTGGGATAAACAGCAGGGTGGTGAGATAATCCATCATTTTGAAACCTGTTCTCTGGTGATGGATGGATAGATTGGTAAAGTAACTCAATAATCTTCATTTTTTCCCAGGTTATTCACGGATCATTGAGCATTGTCATTAATAAAGCAACGGAATGTTTTTGTGTCCTTGCCTGCATTATTCCTCAGGTTGTGACAGGAAAAGACTTTTAATTTGGGAGTAACTTCTTATTAAAACATATATATTTAAGTGTGTGGTGCTGGAGCATTGATTATGACTAGTGAATATATTTGAATTATATTGGCTCCTCAAATAACATAATTTGAGTTTTTATTTTATTTTATTTTTTTTAAAGATTTATTTATTTATTTATTCGACAGAGATAGAGACAGCCAACGAGAGAGGGAACACAAGCAGGGGGAGTGGGAGAGGAGGAAGCAGGCTCATAACGGAGGAGCCTGATGTGGGGCTCAATCCCACAACGCTGGGATCACGCCCTGAGCCGAAGGCAGACGCTTAACCGCTGTGCCACCCAGGCGCCCCGAGTTTTTATTTTAATAATAGCATCCTTCAATGCTAAAAATTCAGATACTAGATTATCCTCACACATAGATACAAAAACTCACCCAGTTGTTTTCTCCCCAGGTTACATAGTGCATACTACTCCAGATCTTAAAATAATTCTAATAACTTGTAGTAGAGTGAAAGGTGGTTGACTTCATATAGGGCAAGAATGATAATTGAATTTTAAGTCCAGTGTTTGGAGCTGAGATTTTAGTTTGGTTAAATTGAAAGGTAACACTGTGTTATTGCATAGACTAACTTTTTAAGGATCATTCAAAACAATTCTTGAACTGTCTCTTTGGAACCTATGTACTTTTGTGCAAGTGTAATAGAAATAGTATGTGAAGTGTGTCTGTTTTCAAGCCAATTCAAAAAAACAACCCTGAAGGCAGCCAAATTACAAAGATCTAAGGCTTTACTTGTTTGCAAGTGTAAGTCTATGTTAGGTAGCTGGATTTCCATGTGTTCTCTACTATTCCATTTAAGTTGTTTTTTATTCCAAAGTGATCCAGTTAGCGTGATTGCATAGAATTTTAATGAAGCTGTTCATTTGCAACTTTTTCATCAATTTGCTTTCTACTTTAGTAGGGAATACTCAAAAAACTTTTTATAAAATTCCTTGTCTTGTTTCATGAAAGTTATAAGGTTTTCCATATGTTAAAAAATATCAGTCTCAGATTCTGATTCTAGCTCTCTTATTATTTGCATGAACTTGAACATGTCATTTAAATTCTCAGAGCCTCCATTGTTTCACCTGTGTAATGGAAATGGTAATTAAATCTAATCCTAACTCCTGCCCTGGGCTACTGTGAGACTTAAATGTGATGTTAGGGAAAGTGCATTGAAGATTGTCCAACACCAAGTAGGGTATTATAACATAAAAGTTGTATGACTTCATAGTCTTGGTATTTGGAATTAATGTTTTTGTAATTACTGAAACATATATATTATAGAGTCTTCATTTTATACAAACAAGATCGGGTATTTAGAATTTAATTCTGTAATTAAATTACCTTATAGTATGTCTATTGATAGGTATATTAGCTGTATAAAATGTAGTCCTCTCTATGTCTCCTGTAGTTTCTAGTACATAGCCTTTTACAAAATGGGTGTGCCATATTTTTTCCCTTACTATTGAGTTTGATGTATTTTACTCATATGTAGTTAGCTGCTTCAGTAGAACTACTTGGAACTTTGGTTGGCATATAGTAGGTGTTTAATAAAATCCTTAGGTAAAAAAATTGGATTAGAACTTACCATAGAATGAAATCAAATATTGCAGGACAGAAACTATTTTTTTTTCATGTGTTAGAGAAATGATTTGTAAAAAAGAACTCCGTGTTGGAGCTGAAATAATTAATACAGCTTTTAGCCATTGCTCTTCCTTATTTCTCTATCCCTTCATGCCTCAACCTCTCCCGTCACTTACCCCCTCTCCCCAAATTAGGCAGTAGATTCTCACTTACCCGATATAATGAAATAGAATAAAAGTTTTGTCCAAAAAAATGCCATTTCCGTGTGGTAAAACCTCACTGATTTTAAACTCACCAAGTCAGGATTCATAATAATTTGAGTGTTTTTACTTTGTACTCTGTAAACTGTTTGCTAAACAAATGAATAGCATAAACAGGAAAGTATATGTAGCCTACTCAAGAAGCCAAACTGATTTCAGCTGTTTGTAAATGACTCCTGCGGTCTTTAATTCATGCACATTTGAAAGTCATAAACCTGTCATTTATAATTTCCACTTACACTGGTATCTCTACATTATTTCATATGAATGCGCATGTATTTATAAACAGCCATATCTTTCAACTTTTGCTTTCCCATCTGGAGTTTTTTTAATTTTTGTTTAAAATTTAGTTAACATACAGTGCAATAATGTTTTCACAAGTAGAATTCAGCGATCTCATCACTTACATACAACACCCAGTCCTCATCACATCAAGTGCCCTCTTTAATACCCATTACCCATCTAGCCCATCCCCCACCCACCTCCCTCCATCAACCCTCTGTTCTTTATCATTAAGACTCTCTTATGGTTTGTTTCCCTCTCTCCTCCCTACCCCTCAATCTGAGTTTTTTAAAAGAGAAATGGGATTCAGAGTGTGGCTGTTTTTCTTTTGACTATATTAGAATTTGAAAATACTCATTCTTGAACCTACAGTCTTTAATCATGGTCCTATATACATAGAGTCATATTCTTCAGGTATATTTAAAAATAGGAGGAATTAACTCTAAGCTTTTGAATAATACTACATTTATTGAATGAACAATTAATCTTGATCCTAATTTTATGTTTTAATGTATCCTGAGAGGTAGCACAGTATAGTTGTTAAGAGTAGAGACCCTTAAACCAGACTTTCTGTTTGAATCCTGGCTCTGCCACTTACCTACTGGTTTAATCCTCTGTTTTTTTCAGTTTCCTCCCTTATAAAAAGGGAATAACAATAGTATCTACCTCTTAGGGTGGTTATGAGTTTTAAGGAAATTATTTGTAGAATCATACCTGGCACAAATAAGCACAGCATGAGCCTTTGTTATATAAAGTGAAATAATTTCCAGACCGTGTTAATTTTCTTGTGCATATATGAATTCACATTGTTTGGTATGGTAGAGTGCTCCCAAATGCCTAATGAATTGAGAGCTAAACTTCTGACTGTGGTGTTTCCACCTTCCATGATGTTTCTGAAATCAGAACTTTACTGTCAGCCTGTAGTCTTCTTGCAGAGGTGGATGTACCAAGATTAGAGCTGCTACTGTCTGAAATCTAGTGCAGTATACCTGTTCCCCTCCCTGGAATTAGCTTTCTCGTTTGTCCCTTCTTTTGTGAGGTTAGATGTATTTCTTTCAACAAACAAATACAGTTGAAAACAAGCATGAATTTTCATTGTGCTCCTAAAGTAGAAATAAAAACCACTATGGAGTGTCTTTCTAGGATACGAATATTTTAATGCTTGAAATGGGCTCTTAAGAACAGCAAACTAAGGCACTGTCTGTATGATACAGATAAATCAAGTATGAATCAGAAGAACTTGGTTATCAGGGCACCTGGGTGGCTCAGCCGTTAAGCGTCTGCCTTTGGCTCAGGTCATGATCCCCAGGTCCTGGGATCCAGCCCCGCATCAGGCTGCCTGCTCCGTGGGAAGCCTGCTTCTCCCTCTCACACTCCCCTTGCTTGTGTTCCCTCTCTCGCTCTCTCAAATAAATAAAATCTTTAAAAAAAAGGAGAACTTGGATATCCGTTTCTACATTTTAACTTAAATACTCTGGCCATATGATACTATTCTACTTATCTCCAATACAGTTTCTGTTTTATATTAGATATCTAACAATGTCAAAACTTACGTGAGAAAAGAACTGCTTTATTTCTGAATAGTTGCTGGGGAGAAAATAATTCTCTTTAGAATGTAAACTTTGGGACTGGTATTTTTAAGACCGCAGTAAACACACTGATGCTTATTGATGTTCAGTTCTTTATGTTTCTACTGTTAATGTTTCTGATGCTTCTAAATGTTTCTATGTCGATCATTCCTATGGAGATGGTCTTAGGCACAGAAAGACGCTAATAAAATTGTCCTGACCAATTCAGAACGGCTTTTAAAATATACTCAAATGTGATCTATAATTAGTGAGATTAAGGAAATTAGCCTGTCAACCTTGCAGATTAAAGTTGAGCTTCTCTGCATTTTTTTCCTCTTGAAAGGTGTTAAATCATGGATAAAATCTCTCATGTTTTCTCGAGGGATACAAAGCTAAGTTTGCAAACTCACGTAAGTTTAATTCCTTATGTCTGTCTGGAGTCTGTAGTTAAATGTTGCAGTGGAAACTGGGAAAAACACCCTACTTGTCTATGGAAAGTAAAAGCAAGGTAGCAAGAAGGAGAATACCGAAGACAGGAAAGCACAACAGCATAGCCGAAGCTAGTTGAGCAGCTGTGAGGTTCTCTGTGTTACAGGATGCCTTCTTGTTTTTTGTTAGGAACAGCATATGTAGACAATCAGTAGTTTGCAGCCCTTTTCTGTGTCAGCATGCGTGATGGATGTATTTGTATGTTTGACCCATTCCCAGGGATATACCCAGCATTCTTAGAGGCTTTGGAATAGATAAGAGAGGCTGCAGGCTCTGCATAGGACCCACTGTAACATTGCCTTTTTTTTTTTTCTCCCACAGACTTAGGGAGCACTATCTCACAGAACACCAAGGTTGAGAACCACTATGTTATTAAACTAAGCATGAAATTCATACTAGATCTGGAATTCATCTAGGAGTGATAGCTTTTATCAGTCTTGTTAAATGGAAGTTGGCTTATTTTGTGTTTTTTTGTGATTTAAGGAAAAGAAATCATAATTTAATTTTTTAATTTTAAAAATTTATTTATTTGAGAGAAAGAGTGAGTGCAAGGGGGGAGGGGGGAGGGAGAGATATCCAAGCAGTGTGTGGAGCCCCATGCAGGTCTTGATCTTATGATGCTGAGATCACAGCCTGAGCCAAAACCAAGAGTTGGAATCTCAACCAACTGTTCCACCCAGGTGCCTGGGAAAACATAATTGTAGATGTCTTGTTTGGAAGAAAAAATAGTGTCTAAGGTATATGAGCTCTTACTCTCTATGGTTCTAGGTTTTTATGTATTTTTTTAAAGATTTTATTCATTTGGGGGGGAGAGGGAGGGAGAAGCAGACTCTCCACTGAGCAGAGAGCCTGATGTGGGGCTCGATCCTAGGACCCTGAAATCATGACCTGAGCTGAAGGCAGACTCTTGCATAACTGACTGAACCACTCAGGTGCCCGGTTTTTATGTATTTTTAAGAGACTCAACTCGAGAGAACAAACTGAGGGTTGATGGAGGGAGGTGGGTGGAGGATGGGCTAAATCAGTGATGGGTATTACAGAGGGCACTTGTTGTGATGAACATTGGGTGTTGTAACTAAGTGATGAATCACTAAAATCTACACCTGAAACCAATATTACCATATGTTAACTAGAATTTAAAAACTTGTAATTAAAAAAAAAGCTATATTTTCAGCAGTGCATGTATTAAGCATAGGATTCTGTTTACTCTTGCTATTTTCTTAACTAACTTGGTACTGTACACTCTCTAGTTATAGGTTGTAGCAAGCTGACCTTTATTTTTTTCTTGAAAAGAAATAATTTTTCTTCTTTTTCTGCTTACCAAAATAATCCATGCTTATGTTGAGAAATTTAGACAGTGTGGAGGTGTGAAGAACATAAAAATCAAATTGACGAGATGATTTTTACCAGAATTGCTTTCATTTTGGTTTGGTTTTAAAATGGCTTTTGTGGGGCGCCTGGGTAGCTCAGTTGGTTAAGCATCTGTCTTCGGCTAAGGTCATGATCCCAGGGTCCTGGGATCCAGCCCTGCTCCAGCTCCCTACTCAGCTGGGATTCTGCTTCTCCCTCTCCCTCTGCCCCTCCCTGCCACCCCCCTCTCTGCTCTCACTCTTGCTTGTCCTCACTCTTGCAAATAAATAAAAATAATCTTAAAAAATAAAAATAAAATGGCTTTTTGTAAGGTTCTTCATCTTTACTTTGACCGTAATGTTATTTACCTAGTATCCCATCCTTACTTCGTACGTAGTGTCAACTACTTTAATGCCAGAAAACTGAATTCCTTCAGATTGCTCAATATGGTAAATATCATTTTGTAAACAAATTTGTTTTCTAAGTTTGAAAATTCCAAAGCTTGCTTTTTTTCCTACCATGGCTTCCAGTGTCATAAGCACATTTTTGCCTTTTTCAATATTTACACAGCTTATTGACAAAGGAAGAACCAATCCTTCTACAGATAACTTGAGAAAAGCTTGAATTTCCCATGAGAGGAAGAGTAACAAGAGTTAATTAACTCATATATAGCTCATATATCAGGGACATTAAGTTATGGGAAAGGATAACATTTATTTGTTTTTATTTTAAAAATTTTAAAGTATCACAAGGTTTCTGTGAGGACTGTAAAGAGAGTATATATTTCAGAGGTCAAGCCATCAAAGTTAAAGAATTTTTTTCCCGGATGTAGGAATAGTATAGAGAACAGTTCAGTGTTTATATGTTTGTGTACTACTTTTTACAAGAGTAAAGAATACTAGCTACTGTGATTTTGAATTGGAACCTTGAAGTTAAACTGAAATCAACCTTTTCTACATTAGAGATTTTAAGAAAAGGTATAAAAATACAAAAAGTTTCTGAAATGTTGGGGGCTTACAGTGGTTCTGATCTCAACATTTTCCTGTGCACTAAATATGTTCCCTTTGAAATAGGTATCTTCCCTGGCTAATAATTGAGCCCCTAAACCTGTCTTGGTAATATGTACTCTTGATCACAATCACAAGAGGAACCTAGTAAGTGTTCATTGTGTTTGTTACTACCAGTACATTTGCAGCTTTTGTACATTCTTTGATAGCCATACGTATTTTGTCTAAGCACACATACACTCATTCATACGCACATGCTCACTCAGGGCATGATAGGTATGGGTAACAGTTACGGAATTTTTTACCAAAGACTTAACACTAATACTATTTTCTTACATAAAATATTAAGGGAACGTTGGCTATAAACTTGGGCTTTCTGTTTTATCATATGCAAATTTAGAATAAAAATTAGAATTCGTTTAAAAATATAGAGATACATAAAACATTTTATACTAGCTCTTTTGTAGGTGCCAGACAAACATTGTTGAAAACAGAGAAAGTCTCTGGTTGGGAGGGGTTGTTGAAGAGTGTTAGAGAGTAGAAAGATAAAATTTGAGAGAGTAGTATGTCTTGTGAAGAAAAGAAGGTAGGGTAATATGGCAGGAAGTGACTATCGGCAGTAGGGAGGTGTCCCTTTAGATGCTTTGGTGGTCAGGGAAGGCCGTTTAGGAGGGTGGTATTTGAGTGTAGTGACACCAAAATATGATGGTAAGACATATGCTTTTGGAGATCTGAGGGAAGAACTTTCTAGGCAGCAGGAACTGTGACAGAGGTCTAAGATGGGGTCTTTTGAGATAACAGAACGATTAATATGACCAGGACAGAGTGAGCAAGTTTATCAGGAATGGGGTTTGTGACAATATATTATCAGTTGAGGCCATTGGTGAGCATACAAATCATTGCCACCTGCTTCTTTACAGCATTGTCATGCCCTAATAATTTCTTACATTTAAGCTTTCTAGCTTTTGAAATAAGATTTCCTGTTTGAGGATTAGTATTTTACTTCTGTGAGAAAATACGTATCTTTAATTTCCTTTATTCATTTGATATAGTTGTATGATGCAACAGCTTCGATAATAGGACCTCAGCTGAAGGTCTAGAAGACTTTATAAAAAATAAAATGAAATGTTAAATTTAGGACACAGAATTTTCTGTGTGTAAAAATAGATTAAATGAGAATAATAAATTAAAATGAGCCTTTTTCATTTTTCCTGTGATCTCCCTCCAAAGCTGTCAGGACCCTGTGTCTAGTATTTATCCTAAGAGGCAGAGAAGGTTTCTTGCCACCTTTAGGAGAAACTTTGGTTAAGACAGAGACCTACTGTTAATTTTTCATATACAGAATCCCACATACATAATTTTAGAAATAAAAATACTGCCTTACATTTTACATTCATGAATTTGGAGAGTATTTTCAAAGATTCTTTTCAATTTCTAAAGCATTAATACAGTTCAGTTTTTATTCTTGTAATTCCAAAATTACTCTAAATACATATAAAATAGTTCTCCCATATTGAAAAATACGGAGATTAGATGAAGAGACACTTTGTTTTGTTGGATTTGTCTTGAGAACATTACATCCACACAGTATATTTCTCTTAATGGCAACAGACATGGTAACCCTGAAGTCTATTTTCTTTCTTGTTACATTAGTTTTAAATTAAAGAAAACAACTAGTTGAAGGCAGTTACTTTCTGTGAAATGTAATGAAGATTTATTTTGGAAGTGACCTTCACTTTATTAGCCAAAGCAGTAATCAGAATTAATAGAATAATCAAATTATATACTAACTCATAAATCATGATGAATAGTGTTGTGAAAAGTTCAGCTATTAATGGGTCCCATTGTTTTGCACCTGTATTAAAAAAAATTACAACTGCTGATTTCTACCTTGATAGGCATTGAAATTGCTTTTTTTAAAGGCTTTGTAGGATAGGGCTTCCAGCCAAAATTTTTCACAACTGTTAATTTATCTGTAATACAATTTGATGTACCAGGGCAAAGTTGAAATTGAGTAGCATGTTGGTTTGTTCTTTCAGTAAAATCTGACTCTTTGGAAGCAGTACTCAATTAAAATTCTGTTCGTTTGAATGTTGTTTGGGGTTAATGGCATCAGAGTTAGATTATACTCCAAATATACACAATTATCTGAATAATGTGTTGGATAGACATTAGGTTGCTTTTGTGAATTTTCCTTGAGCTTGTTATAAACAAGTAATTGAAGTGGCAGTTTAATATTTGAAACTTACAGAAAAAAATCCCATTATAGACTCAGTGCTTCATATTTCTCAGGAAGAATTTACATGGATTCCCACGTTCTTTCTAACTTTAATTACAGTGGGACAAATGGGAAATTTCCTTGCTGAGCTTTGTATTTTTTACAGTTGCATGTATGGGAATAGTAGGTCTCCACCATTCATGTCAGATGGTTGAAGATATTTAAAAACAAGCTCTAACCATAGCTTTGTGTAGTCAAGCATTATACTCTGTCAGAGCCTATTAAAAGAAAGTGGATTTTGGAAAAAATCTTAAGATCTATGAAGTTAGAAAACAAGTTTTTTTTCTTTAAATTAGGTGCAGTATAATTATTTTGTGTATTTGAAAGTGACATTTTTCCCCACTAATTTGACAAAAGAAAGACATATTTACAAGTCAGGAAAATTGTCTTTACTCTTATTCAGCAGACCCAGATATTAATTTCACATTAATGATCATTGCTTATTTTTCAGATTTGTATTTTCATTGTGTTAATTTAACTCTATCAGATGTCTGAAAAGTATGAAGAGTATCTATGTATAAATGGTTAATAACTGAAGTATAAATGTGTTAGCATTCTTTTTTTTTTTTTTAAAGATTTTATTTATTTATTCGACAGGATAGAGACAGCCAGCGAGAGAGGGAACACAAGCAGGGGGAGTGGGAGAGGAAGAAGCAGGCTCATAGCGGAGGAGCCTGATGTGGGGCTCGATCCCATAACGCTGGGATCACGCCCTGAGCCGAAGGCAGACGCTTAACCGCTGTGCCACCCAGGCGCCCCCTAAATGTGTTAGCATTCTAAGAGAAATTCAATATAAGGTTTAAATTTTGATTTATCACTGACTCTCATTTCGTAGGTGTTTTTTTTTTTTTAACCTAAAAATAGAAGCTGGGATAAATCTAGATTCACAGGATTTCCCAAGATACCACTATTACTTATTACAACCCTACTTGTTTTCAAAAAATAAATCGTGACCACCTCAGAATATCAAATACCTTTCCCTTTTCCCACATGTTCTGCAGCTAATAAAATGAGTGGACACTCTCAAAATTGTACCAATTCTATTAACATTTGCATTTTGCTGTCTTTGATTTCTTCTAGAAGATTCATATTTAAAATTTTAATGTATAACATCCTGAATAATAATTGTTTAACATAGAACATTCATAACAAGGCAAATAAAAATACCAAAAGAAAACTTACTGAACAACTGAGGCGTAGGGATTGCAATGTCAAATGTCTACAGGGACCAGGCAGTTCATAAGAAGTGTAGTGGGCTGGAAGAAGATGGTTGGAGCAGTAGAAACCATGGTGAGCTGTTGAGCACAGGATACATCTAAAGAGAGAAGCTGCTGTGTGACTGTAAGTCTTGATTATAGGTCTAGTGTTGCCAGATTTTCTCTTTTAAAGAAGACAGAGATCTAGATTGTTTATGCCAAAGTAACATTTTTCTTTTAAACTGTGAGGTCATACAAAATTTATCTACAAGCAGATCTATCCCATGGATGTCCAGTTGGTAACTCCTTGCTATAGGTAAATGACAGTTTTTATTTGTACATGTCAGAGGATGGTATCTTTCACCAAATTGAGTTTTTAAAAAAAATTATAGCCATTCGAAAATGCCCTTCATTTATGTCACTCATAGTTCGCAACTATGGTATGTAGTGAATTTATGCCATCTCCATATCACCTCAGAAGTCTAGATTTGGATTTTGAGGTACTCTATAAATTGAGCACCCTTTAAGGAAACCACAAGCATTCCAGTGGTATTTTTCTTCTCACAAATCAACAGTAATTCTGGGATTAACCTTTGACTCTGTCCTAACTAGTATGTTATTTTTTCTCAGTTTCTTAGAGTTATGCTTTCCCCAGTTTCTACTCTTCTGCCATGGTCAGGACTATAATTGCTAGCTGCTCTCCTGCTCCCACTGTCTGTCTCCTTCATCAAACCAGCATGGCACTTCCAGTGGCATTGTCTGTCACATCAAATACAAACACTTCTATTTACCTTTTAGCCCCATTCTGTAATAATTTTATTCTTTAGCTCCTTCCTGTCATTCCCCAGTTTGTACATCCATTATTTATTTATTTATTTGTTTATATATTTATTTATTTTTAAAGATTTTATTTATTTGAGAGAGTGAAAGTGAGAGAGATCACAGAGGGAGAGGGAGAAGCAGACTCACCGTTGAGCGGAGAGCTGGGTGCAGGGCTCGATCCCAGGACCCTGAGATCATGACCTGAGCCAAAGGCAGACGCTTAACCGACTGAGCCACCCGGCTGCCCTACTTTGTACATCCATTTAATTATTCCAGTGTCTATGCACACTCTCACCTTTCTGCATTTTCTCATTACTTTTCCACCTTTTAGGATCTGTTCCTGCCCCCAACAGTCTGACCTGTTCCTCTTCAAGGGCTGATACAGGCCTAGCCATCAGATCTTTCACTACACCTGACTGCTAGAAGCTGTATGCTTTTAGGCAAGTAGTTTACCTTCTCTGATTTTCTGTAACAGGAAATTGGTCTAGCTGTTTTAAAGGTTTCCTCTACTTTTGACATTCTGTAACTCCTCTTCCAACACATATTAACCTCTTCTCTTTCAGTTCCCTTATAATACTTCTAGTAGTCTTTAATTTTTTCCAGTTGTTACGCTTAATGTCATTTCTCTCATTTACCTAACAGAGGGCTAAGTCTGTGTATCTACTGTGAAACTAGCATATGCCAATGGCTAGTTGGTTGATTTGAGCAATTGCAGTTTTATATGTAGCCCTAGGTGAATCATGTTCCAGGTTAGTACCATTAGCCTTTGAATTGAGAAAGCTTGCAGGTCTTTCCTAGGATTTGCTTAACACAAATGACTATCCTTTGTTTTATTTTTACTCTATGAGTGGATACATACAATCCAAGGGGGGGAAAATGAAAGTATTGGTGACTGAAGGGGCCTCGGGTACTTTTTTGTCTGAACCAATTCAGTTTAAGACAGTCCTGAGCAGGGATTTGGTTTGGGAGGGGCAGTTAAAGGAAATCAGTTGATTTGAGGGTATGGAGAAGGTATAGAGGGTATATAGTTTAAAGAAGGAGCCCAGGAATCGCAGAGGAATAAGGCTATTTGACTTGACAGTCAATTTTTTAATAAATAGCTAAAGGATGAAATTATTGAACATGTAATCCACAAGAAGACATAATATGGTTTTTGTGAGGTAATTATACATCAGCCATCTGACAGGGTTCTTTGAGAGGGGATAAATATGGTGTGAACAAGGAGGAGTCCGTGAACATTTAGATTTTCAAAAAGCCTTTGATAAGATTTTATACCAAATACTGCTTTAAAAATGTCCTCCTACCGTGGGATTAGGGATAATGTTTAGTCATGCATAGAGATCTAGTTCAAACACAGGAAAAAAGGAATGGGTGGATTAAATGAACTCTTCCTTGCATGGGGAGATTTTTACAGTATGCTCTCCCAAGAAATGTTTACCGTTTTTTTTCAACATGTTTATAAATGATTTTGGACAGTCAGCATAGTAACTCTCAGCTGCTTCCCAATTTATAGTTGACACTGAGGGCTTGTAGATAGTAAAATATTGAGCTGAAAGAGTATTAGCTGAAGGACTTTCATAAGGCAGTGTGAGAAGGCAGGAAAATGGCATAAAAGTGATTGTATCTCTAGATGGATCTGCTGACCATATTTTTCAACCCATGAAAAGGACGTAGGAGTCATTATGTAGGGAATCTCAGAAAACATTAGCTTTGGATATTCTTATGTCTGCATTAAGAAAAACACACACTGTACTGGACATAGTCATGAAGGGCATTACAAAAAAAGTATATTACTGTCCTGATTTAAAATTGATGCCTATTTGCCTGTGCTATTTGTACAATTTGAGTTTTGAAGACTAGGTAGCAAAATGAATCAATGATTTAATAAGAATTATGTTAAGAAATGAATATATTGTGTACAGAATGTCAAAGCAGAGAAAGAGGCAGAGAAAGGAAATTAACCGAAAGAAGTCTCTTGGAGAGCCTAAGTAGATTTACTATAGACTTCTTTGCTACATCTTAAAAGTTTGAACCAAGGACTTCCTTCAGAATTTGAAAGCTCTCTTTTTAAATGAATTTGCTTAAGTAGATATGTGGCAGATTAAAAAATAAAAAAACATGAAGCTGCTAGTCTGTGTGTTCAGACTAAAAAGTTCAGTTTTATTAAAAGCTTAATTTAAATTATGTTTAAAGAGTAGTTAGGAACCATTAGTGCTCTCCCAAAGAGCTCCATTGATGTCATTGCAATAGGCTGTATTAGAGAGTCATTGAGTTGACATGGTGTTTCTGGTTTGCATACAAACTGGGGAGCCATTTTACACATGATGTGTAGATATAGAGCCTAGGTTATGACCCAACCATATAAATTGACCTCCAGTATTTTTGGAAGGCTTAATTTTTTTTAAATATTGAATGGTGACTTTTTAATTTTTTAAAATTCCAGTATAATTAACATACAATGTTATATTAAGTGTACATTATAGTGATTTACCAATTCTATACATTACTCAGTGCTCATCATGGTAAGTATATTCTTAATCCCCTTCACTTATTTCACCCATCCCTCCAAAGAAAAGAGAACTAGTGAAAAAGAAGATTGATGACTTGTATTCTATAATTTATATTAATTTATTCTGGGTCCCTGGTGCCGTTATTAATACAGATCTGTTTCTGTCATACAATACATTGTTTTATTGTGACTCTTCCTATAGAAGGTTAATTTAAGGACAGCTGAAAAAGCTGAAAAAAAAATGAATACATCATCTACAGAATGTCACCAAGAACAGAGGAAGCTAGATATATGGCTAGGATCTATAAAATAGAGGCAGTTTCTGGGCATGAGTTTTCTGAAGGCTGTGTATTGCTTTTTGGCAGCTTTTTCTACGTTAAGCATGGTGATTATGCCTTTCAAGAATGACGGCAATGCCTAAAGGGCAATCCATCTGTCCACAACCTTTTCATGAGTGTGAAATTTGCATCAAAAGCCCCATTGGACTCAGATACTTGTGACATATAATTTCCTGAATTATCAGCAGTGCTGTGTCCTTACAGGTCATGATAACTTTTTGAATGCCAGAAACTGATCTGTTCCTGGTACCACCTCTATCTGGATGTTTGTACCTAGAGTATTAAGTAGCAATCTTAATGAATGGCCAGGATAGATACAGTGGTTGTTGAGGTTGGTAACAATTAGCTGGCTCTAATAGTCACACCCTAGGTGGAAGAAGAGTGTTTCTGCAGAATCCTTCAAAGCACTACCTGTACAGGAAGATTGTATCAGGCTTGAACAGTTAAATTTGATAGTTAAACATTTCAGAGGGGAGACTCCTGTCATGAATATCTGAATTACCTTGAACTTGTCTTCAGGAGGACATCTCCCTGCTACATCCAGCCCACCGGCAATTCTTCTCGGCTTTGTGTCTCAAATAGGTCTTCAGTCTCTCCATTTCATCTCCATTGCCACTACCCTGCTTCAGGTTCCCATCATCTCTCACTTGGTCTACTGCAAACATAACTGGCCTCCCCTTTTCCACTCTTGCCCTATTGACAATTCTCTGCACAGCAGCCAAGCTCATCTTTTAAAAAATATAAATTTGATCGAGTAATTCCTCTACTGGGTATTTACCCAAAGACTATGGAAACAGTAATTCAAAAAGATATAGCACCCTTATGTTTATTTCAGCATTATTTACACTAGCCAAATTATGGAAGCAGCCCAAATGTCCATCAATAGATGAATGAATAAGAAGACGTGGTGTGTGTGTGTGTGTGTGTATGTATATATATACACATGTACATATACACACACACGATTATTTCTGAGCCATAAAAAAGAATGAAATTGTGGCCATCTGCAACAACATGGATGGATCTAGAAAGTATAATGCTAAGTGAAATAAGTCAGGCAGAGAAAGACAAATTACCATATGGTTTCACTCATATGTGGAATTTAAGAAACAGAAAAAAACAAAAAAGACTCATAGAGAGGAAACTGATGTTTACCAGAGGGGAGGTAGATGGGAAGGCACATGAAATAGGTAAAGGGGATTAAGAGTACGTTTAACATGATGAGCACTGAGTAATGTGTAGAATTGGTGAATTGCTGTATTGTACACCTGAAACTAATACAACATTGTATGGTAGCTATACTGGAATTTAAAATTTTTTAGTTAAAAAATGATATAGTCCAATGCTATAAAATCTTGATAAATGGTGAGTCTGGGTGATGGATGTAAGGGAACTATATTGTATTACTGTTATGTACATTTGATATTTTTCATAATAGAAGGTTTTAAGAATAAAAATAAAATACAAATCTGATTATGTCACTGTTCTGCTCAGGACCTTCTGGTGGCTTCCCATTGTACTTAGAATAAATTTTAAGGTTTTCACTCTGGCCTTTGAAGCTCTGCATTATCAGGCCCTTGATTATCTCTGTGACCCCATTTCATACTATATTTCTATTACTGTGTTCCAGCCCTACTCATTTTCTCTCTTCCTCAAATACACTGAACTAGTTTGCACTTCCAAGCTTTCAAATTGCTGTTCCTTCTGCTTAGACTGTTCCTCCAGATCTTCACATGGTTGATTTCTTCTGGTCACTCAGGTCTTGGCTCAAATATAAATTCCTCAAAGAAGTTGTCCCTGATTATCCTGTCTAGCATTCAGACCCTCACATCACCCTTACGTTATCCTATTTTGTTTCAGAACACATACCAGTATCTACTGTTGTTATATCTCTTGCTTATTGTCTCTCATGCGCTAGATAAGTTATATGTCAGCAAGGACAGCATTTGTCTAGTTTATTTTTATATCCTTAGTGCTGCCCAGAGCTGCCTCTGGTACATAGTAGGTCTAGTTTCATAAATATTTGGGAATGAAGAAGTAAATCTCAGTTGCTTGTCCTTATCAGCATCAACAGTTCTCTTAGAACTGTCACAGTTCCCTTCTGGGAGGTAGTTGAATTGACCAGCTGCCTAAGTTGCTTAAATTGTTAGAAGAAAATACAGGCCTTGAATACATATAGGCAGATTCTCAGAGTCAGTTACAGCAATGTAGCCTACAAACATGGGTGGTATATAGTCTATAATCATCGTCCCTTTGCTGTAGAAAGTGGTACCTAACAAAAGCTACCAATTTATGGAATGTTTATGGTGTGTCAGGTACAGAACAAACATGTCACATGCATTAACTCATTTAATCCATTCAACAACCCTGTGTGATAGGTATTATTATTATCTCCATTTTATAATCTTGAGAACTGAAGCATAGTCATACAACTAATAAGTAGGGGAATCAGGATAGGCACCTAGGCAGTCTCAGTCCGTAGACTGTCATATTGATTTCACAACCATCTTCAGGAGCTGATCTCTGTGCAATTTGTACAGCATGACTGAGATTATATGCTTGACTTTCAGTCACCATTTAGTTTTGGTGATTGCTGCTTGCCAAACAAGTTCCCTTGGGTTCTGTCACCATGACTAGTATCAAGGAGGGCTTGCCATTTTGGTCATACTGGATCACTGTGAGTGAGGCCATGTTGTAATGGACCATTCATTTGAGGGTTGGTTTTTTTTTTCTTTTTTTTCTTATGGTCTTACTGAATAGTCTAAAACTTCATAGGTAATGATTCCTAAGAACTTATACCAAGGGAGGAGGCCTGCCTTGGGATTGTTATGAGCATAACTGTTTCCTGAGGCTACAGGAGTCAGTACCTATTGTTTAGCTCATGTTCTTAAGAAAACACTTAGTTCTGGGCCAATAGGAAGTCTGTGCTGAGTTGGATGACAATTGCTTGAGTTGCAGAGGAGTTCTTGAGTAGGGGAGAGGAGATGAAGCTGTCCAATTTCGCATTCCCAGGAGACAGACCAACTACAGCAACAATAATACTTCCCTTCCCCCAGCTTCCTGCTAGGAAAAAAGATACCAGATACCTAGAAAGAAAAAAAAAAAGAGGGATGATAGTATAAACAAACACATTGCTAAGAAATATAAATACGTAACCAGTAAACATGATGTAGTAATATAAATATGCAGTATAAGTATATAACCCATAAACATGCTATGTACTACATAATATATATAAACCTGTATATATTTAAATATATAAAAATAAACACATACACACACTAGAAGTTTTCCCTACACACGTTTTTGTGGCCAGCAGACACTTGATAAACGTGATAGAAAATTCAGTGTCGTTTCAAACATAGTACTCTGATAAATGTATGTCTGGATATAGTTAACAAGTAAATACAACGGTTTAACTTTGTGTAAGATAGATGCAATCACTGAAGCTTTATTGTCTCTCATGAAACTTAAGATGTGCCTAATTACCATTGAGTGAACTTCTGCTTTACCAGTATAATTTAAGTGGGGGTCTCACTAAAGTACAGTGATGACAATCAGTGGTCATTCAGAATTCTCTTGTAATGGACCCTTTTGGTTTTGTTTTTAATGGCATTTGATAAAGTGTTTCAAAGGTATTTTTGTAGTGACTTTTTTTAATAGTTACTACCTACTATATTTAGTGCATTTGTAGTTTGTTTTTTTAGGCAAATCCCATAAAATGTATACTTGCTTGCCTCTAGGCCCCATAGTATCCTAAGGTGAGTATACAGAGCTACCTTGCTAGGCCTTATGTTAGACCCCAAGATGGGTGGTATGAACTGCACCAAAGCTGGGGCCTGACTGGCATCTCAGTAGTATTCACTGTCTTTGGTAGCTTAATTGTCCATCATTAAAGGTGTGTTAACTCTTGGTGGGTTGCTAGGCTGCCATTTAATGCACTGGAAGAAAACATTTGTCTTGTGGAACCTTATTACCTGCAAATAATTCATGGCAAAGTGTTTGCCTTTCTCTGTTTGAAGATCTCTATTTGCCAATATACTTTATAAATTACTTCTTAAAATGTGGTTGCAAAGTATTCATAATTTGCTAGGTACTCTAAAGATGAGTATTCCCATGGTTATTACTCTGAGCTTATGTTCTATCCAAAATGAAGTGCACATAATCCATTTCATATGTACAAATAAACACGTTCTTTTTATGAGACAAAATGTGTAGAAATTGAGAAATTATGTTATTTTGTGTAATAATCTTTGCAACTTGCCAAGAGTTAGGACAACTCTGAGAGTAACTTTGACCATCTGACTTCATGTTGCTTTCCTTCATAATGCCAAGATAAGATGATACTGACAGTGAGGCAGTTTGTATGATAGGTTTTTTTTAATGTTTTTTTATTATATTATGTTAGTCACCATACAGTACATCCCTGGTTTCCGATGTAAAGTTCGATGGTTCGTTAGTTGCGTATAACACCCGGTTTGTATGATAGTTAACAGAGAAGCCACTGGAACCATATTGCCTGAGTTTTCATTCAGCCATACCATCTACTAAATGACCTTGAGTAAGTCACTTGACCTCTCTTTGCCTTAGTTTCCAAATCTGTGAAACTCTGCCTGTAGGATGCAATGTGTTAATACATGTAAAGCTTCTGGCATGTAGTAAGTACTCAGTGCTAGCTGTGATGATTATTTGTATTGTTATTATTGGCCGTTTGCCCCAAAGACCTGTGTGTAACCATCTGTTATTTCCTCATTTCTCTTGTAATTCCCTGCTTCTTATGTAAATATCTGCTATTTGAGTTTTAAATGCAGCTGTCAAATACTGCTTGCTATTGTGCTCCTTACTTATTTGGTCAGTGATGTTTCCTCAGTAACTCATTGCCACCAAATAGCCCTCCCTCAACCAAAATTTGTTTTCATCAGTCTCATTTTGCCCGGCACTTTTTTCCAAACTAACTTAACATGAGTTCTCTCCTTGGTGAGTCACAGATAGAAACTACACCAGGTGAGTTGTCACATGGAAGATACTAGATTTGCAGCAAATAAGGAGATCATGGGGAATAACTTCCAAAGCCATGACTCCTCGAGCAAGGGTGAATGGGTGCCTTTTATCTTAGGGTTCAGATGAATATTTAGATAGGGAAGCCTTGTCATTCTCTGTAGAGGCAGGCATAGGTGACACATGCTCCTTAAGGAAACATGCCTATACACACATTGCATGTTACGTAAATGAGGCTTCTGCTCCTCCTTGGGCAGAGATTTTAGTAGTATTGTGAGATAAAGGTAGCTGTCAGTCATTCTAGAATTTAATCCGTGGTCTGTCTGTGCAGGAGCAAGTCAGGGTCAGGGTTTGCGCTCAAACTGGTCTGGACTGGTGGAGGTCTTCTCAGGGCAGTGGCTATGGTTTGAGGGGGTAGTTTTGGTTTCTGTTTGCTTGAGTTATGAGATGAGCTGACAAGAGGAGCTTAAGGAAAAATGTGGGACAAAGGTTGGTGAGTACAAGTAGGTGGGCAGTAAAGGTCAGCTCTTAGGATTTAGCTGGTGACAGAACCACTGGTTTTTTCACTTAGGCATAAGCTATGTGAGAAAAACACAGATGTGAGAGAGAACAAATGCCACCATTGTGAGCAACACATATTTTCCCTAACAGGCATGACTGGAATGGGGGGGGAAGCCAATGAGAAGGAGCATGAAAAACGCATATACATATGCAGGTGCACACTTTTGCAGTTGTGTAGATTTATGGTAAATATCAAGTGATTCTTTCCAAGAGCATAAGATACACCCAGTTCTTATTTAAAACTAAGAGGAAATTTGTTGGATTCTGACAGTATCTGATCATTGGCTTAGGAGAAGTGGCCACAGTGGCAGCTCCACCCAGGGATTCCTGAGGCCGTGTTTGTGGAAGATGTAGATTCTTTCATGAAACAGCATGGGAATGAGACTGCAGATACAGTACTAAAGAAGCTGGATGAATGGTACCAGAAGTATGTTTACGGAACTCAACCTCGCTCAAAAGGAGGCTAAAGGGTCAGACTTTAGAAATTCTAAAATACATGCAGAAGAGAAAAGAGGCCACCAGTTCACTGGAGACCAGATTCTTACTGGCAGATAACCTGTATTGCAAAGCTTCAGTTCCTCCTAGTGATAAAGTGGTTGGGGGCTAATGTAATGCTTGAATATGGTATTGATGAAGCTCAAGCATTGTTGGAAAAGAATTTATCGACTGCCATGAAGAATCTTGATTCTCTTGAGGAAGACCATGACTTTCTTTGAGATTAGTTTACTACCACAGAAGTCGGTACGGCCAGGGTTTATAATTGGGATGTAAAAAAGAAGAAACAAAAATGATTCTACCAAGAACAAAGCATAATGCTGGTAATTAAAAATGTGGTTCAGTTTTCCAAACATGTTATTTGAAATACCCGAGAGTTTATCCCTAAAGGTTGACATGACTCTGCTGATTTTTTTAACAGCAAGAACGATAATTAAAACTTAAAAAAAAAGATAAACATCATTTTATAAAAACAAAATTAGTTTCAAATATTTTATGAAATCAGCAGTATTTTCATTTTTTTAATTTCCAACAAAGTAAATGCTACTTTCATCATTTTTTTGGTTTGTCATTAAAAAAAAAGTCTTAGTTGAAATGGCTGAGGTATGCTATGGCAGCTGAATTCTGGACACTTTTCTTTATTGGCTGATGTTACTCTCACTTGATGTGGTTAAACCAGTGTGGAGGTAGAAAAAAGTTAATTTAAATATTTCCAAACTTGTTTCCTTTAGTACATATGGGGCGTTATGGCTCTCTGTTGTTGTTGTTTGTCTTATATAAATGGATTTTCATGAATTACTGCTTAGCCAATAACTATTGTAATATTGTGTACTTTTCAAGAAATCGTAATTTGCCTTCCTAAACAGTAAGAGGGATATTGAGACTGCTTTTTATTACTGCAAAGAAGTGCACAGTGTCTTTGCAATGCCAACAAAAGGGAGATCTTGGCCTACGTGAAATAACAAAATTCTTTAGCCACTCAAAACTCTTGGCTAAGGCAATTTTGTATTTCTTTTTCTTTCTTTCTTTCTTTCTTTCTTTCTTTCTTTCTTTCTTTCTTTCTTTCTTTTTCTTTCTTTCTTTCTTTCTTTCTTTCTTTCTTTCTTTCTTTCTTT
>NW_024423319.1:55747803-55777653 GCF_017311325.1 Ursus maritimus
GGGGGGGGGAGAGGCAGGCTCCCCACTGAGCAGGGAGCCTGATGTGGAACTGGATCCCAGGACCCTGGGATCCTGACCTGAGCCGAAGGCAGACGCTTAACCGACTGAGCCACCCAGGCATTCCCAATTTTGTATTTCTTAGTAGTTATCCAGAGCAGCTGAACAAGAATATTAAGATAAATATAAATCTGCAGTGGTTGAAGAGATTTGTGAGTCTTTTTATTCATGATAAAACCTCATAGGAAGAGTAGAAAAATCCTCGTGGGGGCGCCTGAGTGGCTCAGTCGTTAAGCATCTGCCTTCAGCTCAGGGCGTGATCCCGGCGTTCTGGGATCGAGCCCCACATCAGGCTCCTCTGCTGGGAGCCTGCTTCTTCCTCTCCCACTCCCCCTGCTGTGTTCCCTCTCTCGCTGGCTGTCTCTCTCTGTCAAATAAATAAATAAATAAAAATCTTTAAAAAAAAAGAAAAAAAAATCCTCGTGGAAAGCCATAGGTACAGTGGGTGATACAGATTCTGATAAAAACACAGATGTATTATTCTCTCCATGTAGTACAACATATACTTGTACAATGTTTTGTACTTGTATTTCATGATATTAAAACACTGACGTTAAAAAAAATAACATCCACACAAACCAGTCCTAAACATTCTTTACATTCTTGTGTTCCTTCTATGTAGTATATTCTTGTGTTCTTTCTGTGTAGTATGTGTCCACTATTAGTTAAATCGTGTTGAAAAGCAGGGAATTTGTTGATGACTTACTAAAATAAAGTTATAAATGCCTCTATTGCATTTTATATTTAAATAAATTTTTCAGAGGCCTCATTTGCCCTAAAACTTAATAGAAATTAATTTTAAAATGAAGGGATACTTAATATAGCAATGTATTTCATAGATAGTGTAATAGATAATGAAAGGAGGTCTTTGTAAAAAAAATTTAATTTTGGTTAAGTGGATTTCTCATGCTTTTGATAATACCATAATAGTCTATGGCATAATATTTTATGATTTTTTAACTGTATACAACTTCTGATTCTGAACTTGATCCCCTCGCTTTTCTTGAAATATGGGAAGTTATTTAAAAATTGTTTTTTCCCAAGGTGGGGATTGATAGGTGCGTGGGTGTGTGTGCGCACGCGCGTGTATAAAAACATGGACCAGTATGACTGAAATGAAAAAATCCGTAGGCCAGTTAGTTGGTTACAGTTCATCTGTAGCTGCTTACAAGGAAGTTGGAAACACTGATGCTGCTACTCATGTAACAAAGATATACCCAGGCAAATGAGAATGCTGATTGTGTGATTCACATTTTTAATTTGATTGTCCATTTTGTAACCTTAACCTAATTTATCCTGTATTTTTAGTGGGCCAGTAATATTTTATGTGAATGTGGCCTCTTTCAGTTTCAACAGGAAATTGATGGTGAAGGTTGGGCTGATTATCTCAATCACATCAAATCACTATATTGGTATTTCCCTGCCAACAGGGGTTAGAATACCACCTGGGAAATGTATCTAAACAGTCTAATAGAGAGGTGATTTTTTTTTCCAACCCTGTGTAGGATCTGTCCAGTACAGTGTCTCAAATAGTACCAGGTATCCAGAACAATTAATAAATATCATTCTGTAACTTGGTATGTGACTAGTGAACAAGATTAGCAAGAAGGGAGACTCTCTTGTGGCAGGTGTCCTGGGTAAAATTTGCAGTCTAAGGGTTTTTAAGCACATGAAGTTTTGCTTGCTTGCTCTAATGTGCCATTTCTTATATTCCAAATTTCTCAATGGAAAAAAAACCCTGATTTCTATGTTGTCCTATACCAGAATGAATTATTACCTAACCTCACCTATCCTAACTAGCTTGGTCATGTTCAGTAAAATGAATTAAATTTAGAAAGATAATAGGAGTATTATGCCATACTTAGTGAATGTCACTTATCTCTACCAGTTATTTATATTTTTCATTATAATCTGGTTATGAAATATTTCAAGAACACTCCAGAAAGTACACAGAATAATATAAAGGTCACCCATGTAACCATTCAGTTTTGTCAAATCTTAACATTTTGCCATATTTGCTCTCAGTATATTTTTTAAGAAACGGAACCATTGAAACTTCAGTGTAACTTTTACTCCCTTTCTTCCCAGAGATAACTACTATCCTGAATTTGGTGTTTACAATTCCCTTAAATGTTTCTGTACTTTTACTACATATATATGTATCCATACATTATATATAGTAGTATTTTGCAAATGAAGTTTTTAAACATTTTATAAATGATATCATTCTGAATATATTCTTCCCCAGTTTGTTGTTATCACTCAATTTTTATGTTTTTGCCATTATTCCATGTTGATAGATGGGGATGTAGTTCATTACTTTAAATTGCTTATAGTATTCCATTATACAATGTGAGAGGTTAAGCCAACTGTGCAGTTAGAGGATGCAGTCCCCACAAGACTGTCCATACTTCAGCTACCCCACCCCATTTGTTATGTCTGTTAATCCTCACTCAGGGTAAGGTATTTTTCTTCATGCGTTGTATAATTTTAGATTATAAACATATCATAAGGGGATTCTATCTGTGGCACTTTCATGTGGCCTCGTATTGCTCCAGAAAGTTTTAGCAATTGCTTCCACCAAATCTCCAGAGGTACTACCGACGCAGAGCCACTTTTCTTTCATGATGTTTTATTGGTTAAGGGTTTCTTGGATCACGTAGTATAATTTCAAACCCCCTACCTGTGTAAGGACAGACCTCTGGTTATAATAGAGGTATAATCTTCCTCCACCCAGGGCTTTGGATAAAACAATTTTTCTCCCTCATGTGGTTAAGTGGGTCCCCCCCCCATCACCTTTTCACTGAAGTGTGGTCCTTTAAGGATATGAGACAATATCTCATTTTCTACTCCCTGCCTTATTTGGATCCTAAGGCTTCTCCTGTCCCTACATAAGCATTTAAACCCAAGCCCTTAGGTTCATGAAATAGGCAAACTCCTTAGAACTACTGCAGCATTAACTCATGTGCTTACTGCTCTAGTTTTCAGTTCCTAGTGTAGTTTTTGTTTACTTTTATGGTAAGCAAAATCTTCAGGGGTCTCCCAGTCTTCCCTGCTTGTTCCCTCCCTAAGACTTCTCTGTGGTCACTTATTTATTTATTTTACAGAGACTGAGAGAGGGAGCTTGCATGAGTGGGGGGAGGGGCACAGGGAGAGGAGAAAGAATCTCAAGCAGACTCCCTCCTGAGCACAGAGCCTGACTCAGGGTTCAGTCTCCTGACCATGAGATTATGAACTGACCTAAAGTCAAGAGTCAGATGCTCAACCGACTAAGCCACCCAGGTGTCCCTCTGTGGTCATTTCTGTTGGGGATCTCAGACGTTACCTCTTAAGGGTATTTGTAGCCTGTGGTGGTTTGGGGGAATAGCTGAGCTTCGCCTGGGGATACTTTCGGCTTGATCATAATTGTAGGCTTGAACATTGTATTATTAGTACTGATACCTCTAGTTGCATCAAAATATTAGTAATATTACTTCTGAAGGATTCTTAATACCATGACAGAGAAAATAATGCTTCCTTAATTTTCACCTGAAGAATCCTAATTCACACTTCCCTATTCTCTTCCTAGGATGTGTGCAGTGTTTGGTGGAATCTATTGTCTTCGCCATTCAGTACAGTGCCTTGTTGTGGACAAAGAATCCAGAAAGTAAGGATGATATAAGTTACATTCCTATAGTTACACCCCAAGCACAGGTGAAAAATGCTAAAGTCAATTTAAAAAAAAATGATTCTTCAAAGATCTTCCCTGGTATTAATATCATATCAACCTTGATTAAAAGTAATTTGTATTTAGATCCTCCAGAACAAAGAAAGTGAGTTCAGAATATAGAAACTAAATTAATTTCCCTGCAATATAACTATAGCTCCTGATCATCGAAGCTTGGAAGACAAATCATTTCAGCTGCCGGGGGTGGGTGGTGAGTGATGTTAGTTTTCCTTGTGGCCTTACCTCCTCTAATTGATTTTTATCAGATGACAACAAAGCCCTCTGTTATTGCATTTTTAAAAATGGAGCTCACCTAAAGACTCATCAGATTAATCTCTGCTGATAATGCATGTCATTCCCAAGAGAAAACACTTTAGTGATTTTTTTAGGTAGATTGTTGTCATAAACTATGCTACCTTGTTATCTGCAGATAAATTCTTATACAATCATATTAGGCCTGCAGACTGGTTTAGGATTGAAATAAAAATGTACCTGCTTTTAAAAAATGCCAAATACTATCTATGTCTGTGTTTTTATATTTCAGTTACATTTTTCTAGGATTTATTATTTAGTTACTAAGATACGCCCTTGTCTGAATTACACTAGTATTCTTTGATTTCTGTGTTTGAATTAAAACTGGGTTAAGTTTTAGGAGCTGTTTAAATTGCTGTGTATTTTTCTTTCCAGTTCCGTGTTGTTAAGCACTATATCTCTAGTATGACTATTTTTGGGGATATATAAAGAAGTAGTCATTGTTCAGGCCATAAAATAATGTTGTGAACTGGAAGCTTACAAATATAAAGTTTAAGCTGTTTCATTTTACAGTAATTTTGTATAGTCTAAGCAGTGTAATTTCTTATAGACTATAACACCAAGAGCTGGTATTTTGAGATACGGTGGAGAAAAATTCAAGTCTAGAACATGCAATATTTAGGCAGTGAATTTAACTTAGAAAGTAATTCTCTAGTATGAGATAATATAGACACACAGTTTAAGGGCTTGTAAAGTACTTTTAGCACCTTAATGCAAAGGTACCACAGAAATGAAGAATGATAATGTATAGTGAAAAATCTATCTTTGAAGGCCCAGGATATTCATATACTGGATCATGAATAACTGTGGAGTGGTTGTTTTTAAGGAACTGATGTTTTTAAGCCTCTTAGAGTCATTTTTCCTTATACATTCATTTTGAAGCATGAGTGTGTTCCTATGATGGAAAGCCAGATAGTGAATTGTTTATTTGGTGTTTATTTACTTACATCCTTTTACCCTTTTTGGCCCCAGTTCCATTTCTACTTGTTACTCTTAGTGACATGAAGAATTTACATGGCTCATGTTTTTTTTTAATGGATACATTAGTATAGTAATAGCATTTGTTCAACTAAAGCTTACATTTACCTTCACTTTGATGTAGTTTTTATTATAAACTCTGAAGAGAGGAACTCTTCTTTATGATCTGCTACAGGTTGCAGTTGCAACAGATAGCTGGGGGCTACGGGTCTAAAGACCAAACATTAGTAGTTTTCAAATTTTAATGTGTTTAAGAATCACCAGGTAAACTTGTTCTGTTTCTGGTTTTTTTTTTTTTTTTTTTTTTTTTTTTTTAAGGAGATATCTGTGTCTCACCCTCAGAGAGTGAAATTGGATAATGTGGTTAGAATGGAGTTAGGGAACTTGCAGTTTTGAGGAACACCTCAAATGAATCTAATGTAGGTGCTCCATAGATGACTCTAAGAAACACTGACCTGTAATGTAAAGTTCAGGATTTAGCCAGTGTTCTAAGATAGACTGGGAGCTTTAGATCTTAATTCATTCTAGGCCCTTATGAAGATGATCCTTCCAGATCTATTGGAGTCAAATATGAATTTTACTTATTTTTTTGTTTTTTGTTATTTCATTACGCTATAAATGTTTTTTTTTTTAATTTTTCCCGAGGTTTTATGTAAATTCCATCTAGTTAACATAAAGTGCAATATTAGTTTCAGGTGTAGAATTTAGTGATTCATCACATACAGTACCCAGTGCTCATCACAAGTGCCCTCCTTAATAGCCATCACCTGTTTAACTCATCCCACTTCCCCTCTAATAACCATCAGTTTGTTCTCTATAGTTAAGAATCTGTTTCTTGGTTTGCCTCTCTTTTATTCCCACCAATGTTCATTTGTCTTTGTTTCTTAAATTCCACATATGAATGAGATCATATGGTGTTTGTCTTTGACTGACTTATTTCACTTAGCATAATAGTCCCTAGTGCCATCCATGTCATTGTCAATGGCAAGATTTCATTCTTTTTGATGGCTGAGTAATATTCCATTGTAGATATGTACCACATCCTCTTTATTCAATCAGTCAATGGACACTTGGGCTCTTTCCATGAATTGGCTATTGTTGATAATGCTGCTGTAAACATCAGGGTGCATGTATCCCTTTGAATCAGTATTTTTTTTTTCCTTTGGGTAAATACATAATAGTGCAATTCCTGGGTCTTAGGATAGTTCTATTTTTAACTTTGTGAGGAACCTCCATACTGTTTTGCAGAGTGGCTGCACCAGTTTGCATTTCCACCAACAGTGTAACAGGATTCCCCTTTCTCCACATCTTCACCAACAGCTTTTGTTTCCTGTGTTGTTAATTTTAGTCATTCTGACAGGCATGAGGTAATATCTTATCGTAGTTTTGATTTGTGTTTCCCTGATGATGAGTGATGTTGAGCATCTTTCTATGTCTCTTGGCCATCTGTGTGTCTTCTTTGGAAAAATGTCTATTCATGTCTTCCCATTTTTTAACAGGATTATTTGTTTCTTGGGTATTGAGTTTGATAAGTTCTTTAAATATTTTAAATACTAATCCTTCCTCTGATATGTCGTTTGCAGATATCTTCTCCCACTCCGAAGATTGCCTTTTAGTTTTGTTGATTGTCTCCTTCACTGTGCAGAAGCTTTTTATTTTGAGGAAGTCTCAGTAGTTTATTTTTGCTTTTGTTTCCCTTGCCTCAGGAGACATATCTTGTAAGAAGTTGCTATAGCCAGTGTCAAGGAGGTTACTGCCTCTGTTCTCTAGGATTTTAATGGTTTCCTGTCTCACAGGTCTTTAATCCATTTTGAATTTATTTTTCTGTAGGTTGTAAGAAAGTGGTCCAGTTTCATTCTTTTGTACACTGCTATCCAGTTTCCCCAGTACCATTTGTTAAAGATACTGTCTTTTTTCCATTGGATGTTCTTTCGTGCTTTGTTTACCATATAGTTGTGGGTTCATTTCTGGGTTTTCTATTATGTTCTATTGATTTTTCTGTTTTTATGCCATTTCCATGTTGTCTTGATCACTGCGGCTTTGTAATAAAACTTGAAGACTACATTTGTGATGCTCAGCTTTTCTTTTTCAAGGTTGCTTTGGCTATTGGGGGTCTTTTGTGATTCCATACAAATTTGAGGATTCTTTGTTGTAACTTTGTGAAAAATAACTGTTGGTATTTTGATAGGGATTGCATTAAATGTGTAGATTGCTTTGGATAATATATTTTAACAATATTTGTTCTTCTAATCCATGAGCATGAAATGTTTTTCCATTTCTTTGTGTCATCTTCAGTTACTTTCATAAATGTTGCATAGTTTTCAGAGTATAGATCTTTTACCTCTTTGATTGTGTTTATTCCTAGATACCTAATGGTTTTTGGTGATACTGTAAATGGGATCGATTCCTTGATTTCTCTTTCTGCTGCTTCGTTATTGGTGTATAGAAATGCAACAGATTTCTGTACGTTGAATATCCCGTGACTTTACTGAATTCGTGTATCATTTCTAGCAATTTTTCAGTGGAGTCTTTTGGGTTTTCTATGTATAGTATCATGTCATCTGCAAATAGTGAAAATTTGGCTTCCTCCTTGCCTATTTGGATGGCTTTTATTTGTTTTTGCTGTCTGCTGAGACTAGGCCTTCCAGTACTATGTTGAATAACAGTGGTAAGAGTGGATATCCCTGTCTTGTCTCTGACCATGGAGGAAAAGCTCTGTTTTTCCCCATTGAGGAGGATACTAGCTGTGGGTTTTTTTGTATATGGCCTTTGTTATGTTGAAGTGTGTTCTCTCTATCCTTACTTTGTTAAGGGTTTTTATCATGTTGTACTTTGTCAGATACTTTTTTCTGCATCTATTGAAAGGATTCTTAGCCTTTTTTTATTGTTTTGTATCATGTTGATTGATTAGCAAATATTGAACCACCCTTGCAGCACAGGAATAAATCCTACTTGATCGTAGTGAATGATTCTTTTAATGTACTGTTGGATTTGATTTGCTAGTATTTTTTTGAGAATTTTTTTTTATCTGTGTTCATCAGGGATATTGGCCTCTAGTTTTCTTTATTAGTGGAGTCTTAGTCTGGTATTGGAATCAGTGTAATGCTGGCCTCATAGGATGAATTGGAAGTTCTCCTTCCATTTCTAGTTCTTGGAATGGTTTGAGAAGAATAGGTATTAACTCTTTTTTAAGTGTTTGGTGGAATTCCACTGGGAAGCCATCTGGCCCTGGACTTCTGTTTATTGGGAGGTTTTTGATTACTGACTCAATTTCTTTGCTGGCTTTTAGACTGTTCAAGTTTTCTATTTTTCTCTTTTCAGTTTGGTAGTTTATATGTTTCTAGAAATTTATCTCTTTCTTCGAGGTTGTCCAATTTGTGGCATATAGTTTTTCATACTATTCTCTTATGGTGTCAGTTGCTATTTTTCCTCTCTCATTTTTGATTTTATTTATTAGGGTGCTTTCTCTTTTCTCTTTGATAAGTCTGAGTGGGGTTTATCAATTTATAAAATTTTTTCAGAGAACCGGCTCCTGGTTTCATTTATCTGTTCTCTTGTTTTTTTAGTTTCTGTATCATTTATTTCTGCTCTAATCTTTAGTATTTCTCTTCTTCTGATGACTTGAGGCTTCATTTGTTCTTTTTCTAGCTCCATTAAGTGTAAGGTTAGGTTATTTGAGATTTTTCTTGCTTCTTGAGGTAGGTCTGTATTGCTGTATATTTCCCTCTTGTGACTGCTTCTGCTACATCCCGAAGGTTTGGACCATTATGTTTTCATTTTCATTTGTTTCCATGTATTTTTTAAAATTTCTTCTTTGATTTCCTATTTGACCCATTCATTCTTTAGTACCCTGTTGTTTAGCCTCCATGTATATGTGGTCTTTCCAATTTTTTTCTTATGGCTGACTTCAGTTTTCATAGTGGTGTTATCAGAATTATGCATGGTATGTTAACTGGAATGTGTTCTGGAGAATGTCCCATGTGCACTCGAAAAGAATGTGTATTCTTCCGGTTTAGGACTAAATGTTCTGAATATATCTGTTATGTCCATCTGATCCAGTGTGTCATTCAAAGCCATTGTTCCCTTCTTGATTTTCTGCTTAGATAATCTGTCCATTGCTGTAAGTGGGATGTTAAAGTCCCCTACTATCATTGTATTATTATCAGTGAGTTCCTTTATGTTTGTTATTAGTTGTTTTATATATTTGGGTGCTCCCAAGTTGGGGGTGTAAATATCTACAGTTGTTAGATCTTCTTGTTGGATGGTGCCCTGTATTTTGATATAGTGTCCTTTATTATGATATAGTGCCCTTTTTCATCTCTTATAAAGTCTTTGGATTAAAGTCTCATTTGTCTGATACAAGTATTGCTGCTCTGGCTTTCTTTTTCCATTTGCATGAGAAATGTTTCTCCATCCCCTCACTGTCAATTTGCAGGTGTCTTTAGGTGTAAAATGAGTCTCTTGTAGGCATATAGATGTGTCTTAGTTGTTAATCCATTCTATATCTTTTGATTGGAGCATTTAGTCCATTTACATTCAGAGTAATTATTGGTAGATATGAATTTAGTGCCATTATATTGCTTGTTTTGTCATTGTTTCTGGAGGTTTTTTTCTCTCCTTTTTAGTCTTTGTCGTTTGGTCTTTCCTTCCCACTCAAAGAGTTCCCTTTAATATTTTTTCAGGGCTTGTTTAGTGGTCATGAATTCCGTTATTTTTTGTTTGAGAAATTCTTTATCTCTACTTCTATTCTCAATGATAGCCTTGCCAGATAAGAGTATTCTTGGCTGAGATTTTTCCCATTCCACACTTTTAATTTATCATGTCCCTCCCTTCTGGCATGTCACGTTTCTGTGGAGAGATACAGCTAGCCTTGTGGGTCTTCCTTTGTTTGTTAGGGACTTTTTTCGTCTTGCTGCTTTTAGGACTTTATCATCATATTTTGCAAATTTTACTCTAACATATCTTGGTGTTGGCCTGATTTTGTTGATTTTGGTGGGAGTGCTCTCTGTCTCCTGGATCTGGATGTCTTTTCCTTCCTCAGATTAGGCAAGTTTTCAGATATTATTTCCTTCTGTCCCCTTTGCTCACTCTTCTCTTCTGGGACTCCTGTGCTACAAATGTATTATGTTTAATGGAGCCACTGAGTTCCCTTAGTCTATTCTCATGATCCATAATTCTTTTTTCTTTCTTTTGTTCTGTTTATTTTCCATTATTCTGTCTTCCATTATCACTTTTTCATTCCTGTGCTTCTTCCATCCTTGTGGTTTACAATCTCAGTTATTTGCATTTTTCATTCTAAGCAGTTGTCTTTTATCTTTGTGGTAAGGGCCTCCCTGAAGTCTCCATTCTTTTCTCAAGTCCAGTCAGTATCCTCATGATTGTTGCTTTAAATTCTCCATGCAGGCATATTACTTTATGTGTTTCAAATAGATCTCTTGCTGTGACCTCTTCTTGTTGTTTCATTTGGGATGAATTCCTCCATATTGGCATTTTTGTCTAATTCTCTGTCTTCTTCTTTGTGTTAGAAAAGCCCATTTTGTGTCCCACTCCTGAGAGTAATGGCTTTATGAAGAAGAGGTCATATAGTGTCCAGGACCTGGTGCTTCAGGGAGTATCTCTAGTGTCTGCTGGGTTTCACTCTGCTGCTGTGTTTCGGCTGCTCTGTCCTTCAGGCCAGTCATGTGCACAGGCTCTCCTTGCCTGCAGTGGGGATTGTTTGGTCTTTGGGCAGAGTATGGCGAGTTTTAACTAGGTGTGCTCTGGTCTGCTTGTTAAATGAAACCTGATGCTACTTCTACTAGAACTGAAGCCTTGTAGAACTCTCTGTGAAGTATGGTGTTTGCAAGATTTTCTGCTGGTCTTCTGGGGGAAGGGGCCTACTGTGTTGGGACTTAGGGACACTTGCCTGAGAAAGTGGTACCAGCAGAGTGCAAGGGGGTGGGACTTGGTATAAACAGGTTAGTCAGATAGTGTTGGCACTGTGCTGTTTATTGAAGCTTGTTTATGCTGAGAGGCTGGGGAAGGAAATGGTGCCAGCCAGCTCCTTTATCCCCAGAGAGGGATCTCAGTGCTTATTGCTCTCAGGGAACCACTTTCAGAAGAGCAAATAATCTCCCCTCATGTGTCCCAAGGATTTTTCAGATCACTGTTTTCACACTGTCTCTGGGTTGCTTGCTTGCCTGGAGCAATGCAGTGCACTTTGGGCCCAATCCCAGCCAAGTATGTAGACTTTTATTTTATTTCATTTTGTTTTATTTTACTTTTATTTCTTTATTTATTTTTAAAATCAATTAATTAACATATGGTGTATTAGTTTCAGAGGTAGAGTTTAGTGATTCATCAGTTGCATTAACACCCAGTTTTCATGACGTCAAGTGCCCTCCTTAATGCTCATCACCCAGTTACCCCATCCCCCCAACCCACCTCACCTCCAGCAACCCTCAGTTTGTTTCCTGGAGTTAAGAGTCTCTTATGGTTTGGTTTGTCTCCCTGTCTGATTTCATCTTATTTTATTTTTTCTTCCCATGTTCATCTGTTTTATTTCTTAAGTTCCACATATGAGTGAAATCATAGGATTATTTGTCTTTCTCTGACTTATTTCACTTAGCATAATACCCTCTAGTTCTATCGACATCGTTGCAAATGGCAAGATTTCATTCTTTTTGATGGCTGAGTCATATTCCACTGTATATACCACCTGTTCTTTTTCTATTCATCTGTCAGTGGACATCTGGGTTCTTTTCATATTTTGGCTATTGTGGACATTAAGCATGCAGACTTTTAAAACTCCAAACTTCAGGGAAATGCCATGGTAGGAGCCTGTTCTGGTCTTCTGGAGGAGGATGTCGCAGTCTTGGGGGCCCTGCAGGTTTGACTGAGAAGGGCAGTTGCACAGAGTGCAGAGGAATGGGATTTGGAGCAAGTAGGCTAAACAGCCATTTGGGAGCAAGAAGCCCTCACGAGGTGTCTCTGCCTATGCTGGATGGTGGTGGAGGGAAATGGTGACTGCCAGCTCTTCAAACACCCTCCCACACACCAGGAGAGGAGGAGAGGTGTCCCTGTGAATGCCATCTCTCACACAGGTGGTCCAAGAAGAGAGAATAGTTTCTCCCCTTGGGCCTTAGGTGATCCTCAGATGAGCTGTCTGCGCTCAGGTTGTTTACCTGTCATCTCTCCAGGAGTAGGGCTGTGCCGTCAGGGCTCTATCACAGCCAATCCAGAAGTCCTCTAAAACCGCTGTCTTTGAGCCCAGCTGGTTGCAAAAACTCACAAAAATCAGCCCCTCTCATTTTTCCATCCAGTGGCTTTGGGGAATTGTGCTCCTTGTGAGTTTCCCTGTGTGCTCCTTTCTTTCTCTCACCTTTCTGTGCAACCAGGGCTCCCTCCCCTCCACAGCACCCGTGATCTGTTTCTTTCCCCAAACCACGTCTCTGCACTTCCTACCTTCCTGGATGTGGCCTCTTCTCTCCTTGTAGTTGTGGAGTTTGTTCTGTCAGTCCTCAAGTCAATTTCTTGCGCATTCAAAATGATTTGATAGTTATCTAGTTATGTTCGAAGGGGGAGAGATACTAGGTTCCTTCTTCTGAGTAGCAATCAGGCTCTTCTCCTGAATTTTAAATAGCAGGCATACTGCTATTTACTTAACATTTTCTTTTATGTCTTCATGGAAAGACCTCAAACATAACAATTATTGCCCAATAACTCCTAAGGCATGCATGGTCAGGTAGCCGAATAAGAGAAGACCTGGAACTCCATCACTGCCGTGAATGACAGTGAGCAAGTCACTTTTCTCTGGGCCAGTTCCTTTATCTGTAAGATGAGTTAGATGGACTGTCCAGTAATCATTGAGTTTCCTCCATATATAACGTGCTTTGACTATATTAATAAAAGTACTTAGTTTTTGCTTAATGTTTATAAATTATCCTAACGTGATTTGTAAGCTTAAATGTAGACCATTCTTAAATACTAGGTAATCTTCAGTCCCAGTAAGACATCAAAAAAAACTTCTGTGGATATAAATGAAATAGCAAAATGTCTACTTAGACTATCATATTATTATTTTATAGACCTCCAGTTTTCCAATGAATATTTTTCTATTGTCCATCTTGGTTGTTTAAGATACAGCCATTTAGGATTCCGCTTGTGATTCTCTTACTTGAACATTTATTCCAAGCCATAATTATTTACTTCCTTAAGAGTAGAATAATTTTTAAATTTGACCTGCATTCATAGTATTCATGATATCTCCAGTTTCTCACGATAGTGTATTGCTTAAGTGATCTTTAAAAGTTTTATTTAAGAGACCACCAATACTTAAAAAATTGTAAATTCATACCTTCACTAATAATTACCAAATTTATAATTTTTTGCCTTTTTAATAAAAATCCCATTCTGTCAAGTCAAATAGTCTCTATAAATATCTAAAGCTAACATTGATTAAAGTTGACTGGGGCTAATTTATCTTTCCCAAACACTACTTTCATGTTCAAAGTCAAATACTTAAACAGAGCTACCAGTAATAGTGCAGGATTACAGGGTTCTTGTCTCACAGAGTTGAAGAATGAATCTCTAGGATGCAAACGGGTGAAATGAAGTGAAAGTTTATTAAGTGAAGGTGAGAGCAGGGGCGCCTGGGTGGCTCAGCCAGTTAAGGGTCTGCCTTCAGTTCAGGTCATGATCCCAGGGTCCTGGGATCAAGCCCCACATCGGGCTCCCTGCTCAGCCGGGAGCCTGCTTCTCCCTCTGCCTCTGCCACTCCCCCTGCTTGTGATCTCTCCTCTCATTCTGTGTCAAATAAATAAATAAATAAAATCTTTAAAAAAAAAAGTGAAGGTGAGAGCAGAAAGGAAAGAAAACTCTCTAGAGTGAGAGGGGACCTGAATGGGTTGCCGCTGAGGCTTTTAGTGGCAGTCTTTTATTGAGAACTGGCTGGGAAGCTTGTTTCTTTGAGATTCTTACGCCATCTTGGCTTGTTACCTTATCTCTTGTTCAGCTCAGTCGCAGCGTCTCCACCTGCCAGGAACAGTTTCAGAGTCTAGTCCGGGGAGTCAGGGGCCTCCTTTCTATACTGCCTATACCTTAACCCCTTCCCTATTTATGAGACAAGACCTGTGGGCAGAAAGAGCTATACTGAGATTGTGAGGAATGACTGTATATTTTTTTATTAGTGGGGATTAGGGATAGCACAAGTCTCCAAGGAATCTGGAAGTAAGGCTATCAGGACCTTGAGGGGCCAGCTGCTGCCAAGATAAAGTTACTTTTAAACTTTAAGGCACTAAGGCAGCCACCAGTTCATTGAGGAAGGTCATGCTCTGCATGCTTCAGGTACCTATCAGTGGGCTGCAAGCTGTAAGGAGATTTTAATTTAAGCTACATTTCTTTTGCCTTAGTTTCCCACATCAATAGGAGTTATTTTGTCAGGACTCGAATATAAAGTGAGGGATAATTTTTTGAGGGAAAAATCTTGAACTTATATTTAGACATATCCAGCATACATTTCTTTTTAAGGAATCCAGGTTGACTTAAACAAGTGTTTATTCTAAGTGTAATTAGAGTATTCATAAAGAAATCAGCAAAGACTTGCATTTGTCTCCTTATGGTCTTAGATTGCTTCTCTTTTCCTGTTTTTCTGTGTGGAACACTTGGCATTCCCTTGGGTGTAGCTAAGAACTACTCATGCTTGAGTTCTGAGGTCTAAGTTTATTTCCTGATTCCACAGACTAGATCAGAACCCTTCCCTGGCCCCCTAAGCCAGGTCCTCTTGTATGATTGTAAGTTCTATGTAAGAAAAGGCCCGATCTCATGACTGTATGTCCGGAGGCATAGCAGGTTTGTATCACCCATTATACTCAGTAGCTATGTGTTAAATGAATGAATGAATCTTAAAAAACTGATCTTTTGGTGCTTTCTTTTCACCATCCATTGAGTAAAGCCATAGAAGCATAAATGATCATAGCATTGAATTCAGTATGGTGATTACACATCAAAGTATTGTACAAACTTTGAAAGAAGAAATATAGACTATTAACCATACTTATTTTCAGATAGGTCTTATTTTTCATTTTTGTTTAGTTTGCTTTTCCTGAGAGCCACATTGACTGTGCTCTCTTTGCTATATTATCCATTGGCTCTGCTTTTCAGTTTTCAGAGGACGTAGATATCAGCAATTCTCTTATATACCCTGTCACTAAATTCTAATACTGAACCACTCTTTTGACTGTTTCTAGAAATACTAAGTGCTCTTGTTGAGCAGCTTTCCTTTTCTTTGCAGCTGTGCTGACTAGGTAAAACTCCTATAAAGTAGATTTGGCCATTTAGCAGTATAGTATTTGATACTGGGTAGGGTATGGATGACCTTGGACTAGATGTGTCTGTAACCAGTAGTCTGAATCGAATCACTTCAGCTACTGTTCTTTTTTACTTCAGCTGTCTCACTTACTAGAATTCCTGCTGTGACTATTTCTTGGAGAGATCTTTTTTCTGATACCGGGAGTAACTATACCTTTTCCAGATACTTGGAAGTTAGTAATGAATAGTATGTTAGCGCATGTGGGGTGACTGATCCTACCATTAGTCATTGTAGGAAAATTGCTGAATTTCTGATTTTAGCATGTCTCATTTGCAAAATGGTAGTGATAATATTCTATACATTTAACCTCTATGCTCCATGCTAGTTGCTATGGGAATAACGAGATGAATAAAACAGACCTTGCCTTCATGTACAAAGAGAGCAATAAACAGTGCAGTCTGTAAGGTCAGATAGACCTGGGTCTATTTCCTGGCTTCCCCACTTACTAACTGAATGGGCTTTAAAAGTTGTTTAACCTCCATGTGCTCTAGTTTCTGTATAAAGTGGGGCATGACAGTAACTACCTTATTTGGTGATTATGATTATTAACAGATAAAGCAGGTAGAACCATTTGTAACAGAGCTCAGTACATGTTAGCTAGTTGCAGTTGTTAATGTAATGAGATACTTTGGAATCCCATGGAGGAGATATATCCTGAAGATCCTTCTGTGCCCAAGCTAAGGACTTTGGACTGTGATCAATGGTGGTTTTAAGTGGGTGTATAACAAGATTAGATTTGCTACTTTAAGTTATTAATTCTGGCAGTGATTTGGAAGAAACACTTTGATGATAAGAGATTCTTTTTTCTCCTAAATCAGAGATTCTGAATCTTTGGTTTTGTCTACACACTGTTCACATGCACCGAATATTTCCATTGTCTATCCATCCATTCAGCCATCCATGCAACAAGTATTAGTTATTTCCTGTGTCCCATGCACTAGAAGTATAGCCGAGAACAAGACAATCGTGGTGTTTGTTTGCATGGAGTTTAGAGTCTACTGGGGGACATTAAAGAAAAAATAATAAGTACACATTGAGATCTTTTTGCTATGCATATCTAACTCTGTCCCTCCCTGTGTAAAAAGCTTCTGTGGCTTTATATCACTTCCGAATGAAGTGTAAGACCCTTTTACATGACATGTGAGGCTCTGGGATCTGGCCTCTGCCTGCCTTTCTAAGCTCATCTCTCTTCCCTCCCTGCTTCCATTTTATTGTCATTTAACACTGAACCGTATGTGGTTCCCTGTGCTTTTATTTGCCTCTGTACCCCTGCAAATTCTGCCCTTCTACCTGAAATGTTCTTATTTGCTTGCTTAACTAGTTTTTATCCTTTAAAAGCAGCTAATGTTATCACTTTCTCTGAGGAGCATTCCCTGATACTCTACCTTTCCCCTCTAAGCTTAGTTAGATACCTTCCCTTAGTACTCTCATATGTCCTGTCCTCATTTCTTATCCCTGGACTTGGGTATTATCTTACAGTGCCTGTGTCTGAATCTTCATTATATTGGGGGCTCCTTAAGGATAAGATAAATTTTTTTAAGATTTGACTTATTTGTTTGACAGAGAGACAGCCAGCGAGAGAGGGAACACAAGCAGGGGAGTGGGAGAGGAAGAAGCAGGCTCCCAGTGGAGCAGGGAGCCCAGTGCGGGGCTCGATCCCCAGACCCTGGGATCACGCCCTGAGCCAAAGGCAGAAACGTAACGACTGAGCCACCCAGGCGCCCCAAGGATAAGATATTTTTATTCTTTATCTTAGGAGTGCTTGGCACATGATGGTTATGCCGTCATTTACATCAACAAATGAAACAAATGAGCTACTGACTTGCTAGCAGTCCATTACCTTATTAGACTAAACACAAATCTAAGGCAATATAGTAGAGATGAAGAGAAGAAGCTAGTTTCAAGAAATCTTTATAAGGTAGAATCAAAATTGAGTAGCATATTAGATATGGAAAGAAAGTTTCTGAGCTAGGGAAGCTAACTACTGGTCATGTCATTACATGAGATAGGTATTCCAAGGGGGGAAACAGGTGAGGAGTCATGATGAACTCAGTTTGGGGTATGCTAGGTTTACTTATTTTTTAAAAAGATGTTATTTATTCATTTGAGACAAAGAGATACAGAGAGAGCATGAGCAGGGGGAGAGGCAGAGGCAGAGGGAGCAGGGAGCCCGGTGTGGGGCTTGATGTGGGGCTCAATCCCAGGATCCAGAGATCATGACCTGAGCTGAAGGCAGACACTTAACCATCTGAGCCACCCAGGTGCCCCAGGGGTGTGCTAGGTTTGAAAAGGGTTTGGAATCTATCCAGAAAGAAATAGATAAGACACAGTTAAAAATATGGATACAAAGCTTGGGATTGGTCAGAACACAGAACCATGGATTTGGAGTTATCTGTCTGTTAATGGTATTTGAAACTATTGGAGTAGATTTTTATCCAAGAAAAATAAATGATCAGCATTTTGGAATGGTTTTATTGAAGAGGTCATATTTGAACTAATGTGTTTTAGAAAGCATGGAAAGGTGTAGTGAATAGAATTATTTTGTTTCCTTCAGTGATTGGGGATCTTCTAATTTTCTTAATGTGTTTTTTCTTTAATTATTTCATGTGATTTCTGCATTTCTTATCATACAGTTAGTTGGGATATTCTGAAAATCGTAGTGATTGGATACCTGTTATATTTCTCTTCTGGACCAAATTCCAGATAAAGAGTTTTCATCTTGCTGAGCATTTTCTTCCTTATCATTTTGCTGTATATGTCCTCATGTCATTGAACCAAGAATTGAATAACTGTTGTGATTTTGGATTTAGAAAACTCAGCTCTAGAAATGTTCTGTCTGGCCTCAGTGATTCTTAGGATCAGCCTGGTCCTTGTTTCTGTGTATTGAGAACTCTATCATGTTCCTCCTCAGTTTACTATTTATGAGGCTCAGCAAGGCCCTCGACTAAATCCAGAATGCTATTAATCTTTCATGGTTTCCTCAGGTTTATCTGAAAGGGTGTTTTAATGTCTCTGGCAGTACTATTTCATTTTACTGTTTACCATCACTTAAGTGTCATCTAATTTTTTATATTAATCTTTATAATATGAAGTCTAAGTCTAGGTCCCAAATTAATATTCCTTTCTTCATTGTTCTCCTAATTAGGCCTAATATATGACAGTAAGTCAAGTATCGGGGGGAAAACAAATCTTATTCCTTACTTAATACATGCTTCGGTTTGTACAGCCTTGCTCAGGCCTAGAGCTTTAGTACTTCAGAGTGAGACTATCAGGTGAGTTGTGTTACCATCATCTACCAGATTGGGCATATGTGACCATCACATCAATTTCTGCAGAAGTCACTTTTTTTTTTTTTTTTTTGGTAGCAATAGCTCTTGACTTTTCTCTACCTAGCACAGCCTAAAACTACAACGGTGCAGTGGCATGCTCGACAGTGATTCTTCCCCGGGATTTGGGAGTTTATCAGAATCTCCAGGGGTACTTATAATTTGAAAAAGTCCCCCAGGTGTGATTCTGATTTGCTTCCTCTTCCTCTTCCGCCGCCTCCTCTGAGAATCACTATTTCATCTGGAAGCTTCAGCATAAGTAGACGCATTTATTGGTATATTGACCTTGCATAGTTGAACTCCCTAATCCTCATGCGCCCTTACCTTCCTTTTGAGTGGTACCAGTAGTTCTTTCTAATACCATGGCTTCTGAAACCAGTTTCTCCCTGTCACCAAGGATATAGCTACCACTGAAGCAGCCCTGTTAGTGTTTGGAAGCCTATAAAACAAGAAGGTCTCCACTAGCTTGAGGGCCAGCTTTAATAGTGTGATTTATTTAAATGGGAATCTTTTGCAAAGACTTAGACTACAGTCTAAGATTTATGCTAACACCACTCCTCCATCCCCACCAATTTTATTCCAACATTTTATGATGAAAATTTTCAAATCTACACCAGTGTTGAGAGAATTTCAGGATGAATATTTGTGTATCCACAACCTAGATTCTACAATAAACATCTTAATATATTACTTGCTTAATCATATATCTACCAAAATATTTATTCCTCTAGCCATCTGTTCACTTTTTTAAAGAATTTCATGGTAAATTCCAGAGATTAGTACAATTTCCCCTAAGTGCCTTGGCATGCCTATCATTAAGAGTTTAATATTTATTTATAGCCTTTTCTTTTGATGTAAAATTTACATACAGTGAAGTGCCCAAATCTTAAGTACTCAGTAGCTGAGTTTTTGATAAATGATAAATCTGAATAACCCAAATCCCTATTAAGGTATAGATTATAACACCCTCTTTTTTTCCGCCCAGTTTATTCCCTCTTGACTTCTATAGTTTCTGACTTAAAGGTAAGAAAAAGGCTTGTCAGTGCTTCCAAGACAAGTAGGGATCAATGTTTAATGATGGATCAGCAGATTTCTCTCCTCCATTGCCTAAAGTACCTTGTGTTTTAAATTGTATGTGAATGTATTAAAACAGGATACTGAGTAAGTAACTTACCTTTTCAGTTTTTAAGTAATTATTTTGGAAAATACTGTATCTAGGTATAAATATCTTGTATCTATTAAGTATTTTATAAGGCCAAAACTCTAGTTTAATGAAATGTGAGGACATATGCATAGAAACATAACTGGGGAAGAGAAAGGAATTGGAGGTGAGATAGGAAAAAATCACATAAATAATAATATAACATGTATTAATATGTGGCTAATTGGTTAAAATATATATTATATATATCTAACATGGGATATCACAGTCTGTCCTGACAACAGTGGCATATCATTTATTCAAGAATAAACATATCATAGTCTGCCTTTAAGAAATACACATTGAATTCTTCTTACTGTTGGTGTTGGGTGTTCATCATTTTATTTTTAATGCCTTTATGCCTGGTAAATGTCTCTGATTCGGCTTATTTTTAGAGTGATGTAACATATTTTAATTTATATCAGTATATTTAAAATATGGTATAAGTTTGAAATTATTTGCTTGCATTTTATGAGGAATAACATACAGATGTATTTCTAATAAAATAATTCTGATCCCAAAAGGAGAAGCTGTGACAAAAGTAAATTGTGATATTTTCATTCTAAAAAGATATGGCAAACATGCAGCCATTTGCATATCATTCCTGAAATATTGCATACTGGCTTTGTCAGTACTGGTAAGTCCATTTCAAGGATGTTGCCCTTAGTCCATTAGTTTGGATAATGAGCCCTATAAAGTACATTTATAACTTGTGGCACTGCAAGGAGATGGATTCTAATTTTCATCCTTTTATCTAGACACATTGAAAGAAGGTCAATGGAGGGTTCTATATGATTCATTGTCCCAACACATATCACATGACAGAGACCTGATAATGTCCATGTATAAGTGTTTTCCTTATTTAGAAATAGCGCTTGAAAGAAGTCTTTTTGTGGTCATCCTTTGAAGTAAAGTAGAAACATATTAAAAGAAGCTTTATCCCTCTTTTTTTTTTGTTTAAAACATTATCACATGTGTGACCAGATGGCTATTCTTGAACAAAAGAGAAAGCAACACTTAACAAAAATAAAAAGGCTTTAGTGACTTTTACAGACTGTGAATGATATAACAAGATGTTTAATCAACTTTTCACTCCTTTTCTTAGATCTGTTAAGGGGAAAAAAGCCTGTTTTCTAAACAGAAGAAAAGCTTCTATATTCTTAAACATTAGAAAGCTTATGCTTATACTGTAATACTTACACTAACATTCTTATTAATGGTATTCAAAATAAATTTAAATTGTATCCTATGCTTATAGTTTAAAGGTTTCAAAGTAGCAACAAGAATATATATTCTGTAATTTAGTGGCAGTTTTATGTCAAAATGTGAAATTGTATACTGTTTTAAATTTTGTCTTCCAAGAAATTGGTTTCAGATTAAAAATTGTAACTGATTGTTTCTTTTTCAATTGTGTAATCATTAATGAGAACTTTTTTGCTATGTTTATCTTCTTTGTAGATGTAAAGCAATCATAGATCAGTTTGGTCAGAGAATAATCTCTAAGCATTTCCTTGTGGAAGACAGTTACTTTTCTGAGAACACATGCTCACATGTACAATACCGGTAAGACACCCCTCCACCCACTGTCCAAGTGAAGGTGAAACATTGGAAAATTTATCTGTGTGATTATATTGACACTTCTGTATAACTGTGTTCTTCAAGTTAGATGCAAATGTGTACCAAACCGGAGGTATATGCAGTATATCCACTGAGTCTGGTTGTAGGGGAGTCCAGTCTAATTTTGACTCCTTTGTGTCAGCTGGGATTGATCTGCAGGTCACATATCCTCCTTTCCTTTTTTTTAAATTTAAGATTTCATTTATTTATTTGAGAGAGAGAGAGAGAGAGAAAGCATGAGTGGGGGGAGGGGCAAAGGGAGAGGGAGAAGCAGACTCCCCACTGAGCAGGGAGCCCCATGCAAGATCATGAGCTGAGCCGAAGGCAGACTCTTAACTACCTGTGCCACCCAGGCGCCCCCACAATATCCTCCCTTCAGCGAGCCGAGAAAAGATTAAAGCAGAGCTTGACTTGGCTTGAGGAGGCAACTCTTTTATTATGACTTAAATCTTTGATATATGCCTTCTGGTAGTTATATAACTATAAATGAAACTTATCTGTGGAATCTGAATCACTGATTAACTGTTTTGTGCATTACAGGCAGATCTCCAGGTCAGTCCTGATTACAGATAGATCTGTACTAAAAACGGATTCAGATCAACAGGTAATTTTAGTCCTGTACTTTCTAATAAATGTTGCTAACCTAATCTACATGGTATTATGTATAAATTAATATTGGTGAAATAAAATGTATTAAGGCATATGTGCTAAGGTATTTAATGCGTTTTTTAAAAAAATACATAATGTCAGTTCTGTAATAATCTTGGTTTCTTAAAGATTTCTGTCCAGCAGGACAAATAATTACATCTTATGCAATATTTTGATTCTGTGGAAATTGGACTACACCCTAGTTTTTGATAGCTAGTCTGTGAAATTGAAAATATATTGTTTTGGGAAGAAAAAGAGAATCTCCAGAGAATACATTGAAAACTCTTGGAGGAAAAGGTTTTATGGTAACCAACCCTGAACAGTGGTGTTAAGCTCACCATTAGTCCTGGTGTGAATGAGTACCAGCACACATTTCTGGTTCTAATGTTTCCTCATCACCATTGGTCCTTTCAGTACCTCTTCCATCTCCTCACTACCAATTCTATAGGAATGTCTTTATGCCTGTGGTTTTTTCTCAGTCTGAACTTTTTTTTTTTTTTAAGATTTTATTTATTTATTTGACAGCGAGAGAGAGGGAACACAAGCTGGGGGAGCGGGAGCAGGAGAAGCAGGCTTCCCGCTGAGCCGGCAGCCTGATGCGGGGCTTGATCCCAGGACCCTGGAATCATTACCTGAGCCGAAGGCAGACGCTTAATGACTGAGCCACCCAGGTGCCCCTCAGTCTGAACTCTTAAATTTCCAAGAAGTATGCCCCCTTCTCCTGATCATATTACACAGTGACTGATAAAATCAGCTTGCTTAGTATGATTCTCAGACTTTCTCTGTATGGTACTGCTAAAAATAGGTTCCAAAAATTCCTTAAGTTAGAAGCTTTCTGATACATAAAACAAATGTTTGCTATGCATATGAGCATAAGTACTTTAATCATTCAGTAAACAATGAGTGTCTTTTCCATGCCATCCAGTGTGCTGAGATCTGAAGACAGTGCTAACCATGATAGCATCTCTGTCCTCACACTGTCCTATAGTTGCCAGTTAACTTGTCTGTATCTTCCAGTAAACTACAAGCTTTGTGAGGGTGTTGAAGAATGACAGGGAGGCATTAAAGTGAAGAGAGAAAATAGAGACAATTCTGTAGAAGCTGAACTGCGAAGAGTAGGAAAGAGGAAGTGATTCCTGAAGATAGATGTAGAAGTGAAGAGGGCTTTTCTTTAAAAGATTTGTGTATATTTCAGCTGATGCAGTGGAGCTAGTAGAGAGGTAAGGAAAGGTTGAAGATACCCAGGGGAAAAGGAAGACAATTAATGCAGCAAGGTCCAGGTGAAGGCTAGGGAGGATGGGATTCAGAGAACAGGTAAAAAGCATTGCCCTTAGATGAGATGTAAGACACCTTGAAATAAGAGGATGAATGCAGGACTGTTCGTACGTTTGGGAGTTCCCATCTGATAGGATCCATTTACTCTTTTTTTTTTAAAGATTTATTTATTTGAGAGAGAGAGAGAGAGAGAGCAGAGGCAGGGGAGGGGCAGAGGGAGAGGGAGAGCAGGGAACCTGACTCAGGGCTTGATCCCAGGACCGTGGGATCAGGACCCGAGCCAAGGGCAGACACTTAATCAACTGAGCCACCCTGGCACCCCTCCATTTACTCTTTAAATTACAAAGTGAGGTCATCTCCTGAAAATGAGGGTATAAGAGTGCTTAATAAGTCAAAGCTCAAGGAAGGGTATACAGTAATAACTGTGAGGAGTTGGAGAGTGACCTTTCTCATGGTCAGTTGGCTGCACAGCAGTGATGGCTATGTCATCCAGGCTTTGTTGTGTCATTTACAGAGCACAGGGAGAGTAGATTTAACATAATTATTTTTTTTTATTATGATATGTTAGTCACCATACAGTACTTCATTAGTTTTTGAGGTAGTGTTCCATGATTCATTGTTTGCATATAACACCCAGTGTTCCATGCGATACGTGCCCTCCTTAATACCCTTCAGCGGGCTAGCCCATCCCCCCCCCCCAAACCCTCAGTTTGTTTCCTGGAGTCCATGGTTCATAATTCTTAAAGGACCTAGGATTATTGTAATGGTAATTGAGCATTGTCTTCAACTTAAAGTCACCAGCTACATTAGCCTTTAACAAGAGAGTCAGCCTGTCCTTTGAAACTTTGAAGCCAGGTCCTGACTTCTCTCTAGCTATGAAAGTCCTAGATGACATCTTCTTTCAATAGAAGACTGTTTGATCTACCTGGAAAATTTGTACTTTAGTGTAACAACCTTTATGAATTATCTTAGCTACATTTTCTGGATAACTTGTTGCAGCTTCTATATCAGTATTTGCTATTTCACCTTGCACTTCTTTATGGAGATGGCTTCTTTCCTTAAACCTCATGAGCCAACCTTGGCTAAGCTTCAGACTTTTCTGTAACTTTCTCACCTCTCTCATCCTTCATAGAATTAAAAAGAGTTAGGGCTTTGCTCTGGATTAGGCTTTGGCTTAGGGAATGTTTTAGCTGGTTTGATCCAGACCACTGAAACTTTCTCCATATCAGCAATATGGCTGTTTCCCTTTCTTACCATTCTTATGTTCACTGGAGTAGTAGCACTTTTAATTTCCTTCAAGAACTTTTGCTCTGTATTTACAACTTGGCTAACTGTTTGGCGCAAGAGGCCTAGTTTTTGGCCTATCTCAGCTTTCAATGTACCTTTCTCAAAGCTTAGTTATTTCTAGCTTTTGATATAGAATGAGAGATGTGTGACTCTTCCTTTCATTTGAACACTTAGAGGCCATTATAGGGTTATTAATTTGCCTAATTTCAGTAGCACTATGTCTCAGGGAATAGGGAGGCCCGAGGAGAGGGTAGAGACTGGGGAATGATTGGTTGGTGGAACAGTCAGAATGCTGTTCTAGATGGGCACAGTTCATGGAGCCCCTAAACGATTACAATAGTAACATCAAAGATCACTGATCCCAGATCATCATAACAAATATAATAATGAAAAAGTTTGAATATTGTGAGAATTGTGACATAGAGACATGAAGTAAGCAAAATGCTGTTGGAAAAAACCAATAGGCTTGTTCAGTGCAAGGTTGCCACCAACCCTCAATAAAAAAAAAAAAAAATGTAGTATTTGCAAAGTGCAGTAAAGTGAAGTGCAGTAAAATGTGGTATGCCTGAACTTACATGTTGGTGCAGTCCCTAAGATACCTTTCCAGTTATGTACATGTTTTTAGTCATAATCATTTGATAATTATTGTACAACATTAGATACATGTTTTAGTGGCTCCTCTCTCTTCAAAAGACAACATTTGGTATCATGGACAGCCAGTAGCAAAAGGGAGTTAAGAGGGGTATGGAGAACACAGTTTTTGAGACATATTAAGCCTGAAAATGTTCTTACAAGGAATATGATAGTAGAACAGTCAGGGTTATCAGAAGAATTTCTGTTTTGAGAACTCGTAGGGATTTCCTGTGTGGGCTGTCAATTTGACATCACCAGTCAAAATCTAGGCATTTAGTGCTCACAGATAGGACTTTACCTTTTGGCAAGTATTTTATATATGAAAGGATATAGTTTCCTCAGATTGAAGATTATTGTGAATTCATATTGAAACTTTTGGTTTTATAGAGAAACATTGACCTGATGGTCATTTAAAGTTGTAAGTATAAAGCCATGTAATACATTAGTAGTGCCTATAGCATGTCACTATACTGCATGTCAATAAACATTACTTAAAAATAATTTTCCACTTTAAATTCTGGGTTTCTAATTTTATTAATGGAATCCTTAAATTAATTTGAAGACTTTGATTTTGAAACATTTTGGTATATGTTCAGCTGTACTTTGGTATATGTTGACCAAATACTTTGCTTATTTCAGTATCTTTAGGGTTTTTAACATTTTTAAATTTTAGTACTCTGTATCTGCTTTTAGCCATTATGAATAATCAAAATTGATTTAATATCTGTTTTCAAATACTAAAGTGTATATAATTCAGAAATAATGTCATATGGCTGACAGACACATGAAAAAATGTTCAAAATCATTAGCCATCAGGGAAATCCAAATCAAAACCACACTAAGATACCACCTTACGCCAGTTAGAATGGCAAAAATCAACAAGGCAGGAAACAGCAATTGCTGGAGAGGATGTGGAGAAAGGGGATCCCTCCTACATTGTTGGTGGGAATGCAGGTTGGTGCAGCCACTCTGGAAAACAGTGTGGAGGTCCCTTAAAAAGTTAAAAATTGAGCTACCCTGTGACCCAGCCATTGCACTACTGGGTATTTACCCCAAAGATCCAGACGTAGTGAAGAGAAGGGCCATAGGCACCCCAATGTTCATAGCAGCATTATCCACAATAGCTAAATCGTGGAAGGAACCGAGATGCCCTTCAACAGACGAATGGATAAAGAAGCTGTGGTCCATATATACAATGGAATATTACTCAGCTATCAGAAAGAACGAGTTCTCAACATTTGCTGCAACATGGATGGCACTGGATGAGATAATGCTAAGTGAAATAAGTCAAGCAGAGAAAGACAATTGTCACATGATTTCTCTCATCTATGGAACATAAGAACTAGGAAAATCGGTAGGGGAAGAAAGGGATAAAGAAAGGGGGGTAATCAGAAGGGGGAATGAAGCATGAGAGACTGTGGACTATGAGAAACAAACTGAGGGCCTCAAGGGGGAGGGCAGTGGGGGAATGGGATAGACTGGTGATGGGTAGTAAGGAGGGCACATATTGCATGGTGCACTGGGTGTTATACGCAACTAATGAATCATCGAACCTTGCATCAGAAACCAGGGATGTACTGTAGGGTGACTAACATAATGTAATAAAAAAACATTAAAAAAAAAAGAAAGAATGTCATAATTGAATCCTTTGAAAATAAGTGAAGAATTAAACATTAAAGATAATCTGAAATATTTATTTCTATGAATTACATGAATGCAATGTATATGATATATAAGTATATAAAGCAGAAATTCGATGTTTGGACACATGTTCGTGTTACAAGTTTCAAATTCTATTCTAAATTAAATGCTTGTAAGTTAAATTTTTTCAAACAGCAGTAGAGTTTGAAAAAAGACACTCAATTTGAAAGTTAACTGCACTCTAATGATAGAAGAATGAAAATGAGATCTACCAGCTACATCTAATATTTTGTTTCCACTTTTTAGATTTCCATTTTGACAGTACCAGGAGAGGAACCAGGAACTTTTGCTGTTCGGGTCATTGAGTTGTGTCCTTCAACAATGACATGCATGAAAGGCACATGTAAGCGCAGTAGAATCTGGTTGTCTTGTGTGTTTGTTTAGGAAGTAAATGGGGGCAGCCATTCATAAAGTTGTCTAGGTTCTATTTATAGTTTTGCCATATATTTTTCTATTCACACTATTTGTTTACACACTTTGTGTTCGTATAGTAAGTCATTTTATACCTTCCCCTTGCCTCTAATCATCTTTGTGGCTAAATCTTCATAGGCACAATTTATAAACCCTCCAGTGAAAGAATTTCTGTGATTTTCCAGTTCTTTCTGTAATTTTACTTAAGCTTATTAGAAACATACTTTCACAAAATTCATTTTCTTTACTGCTAGTTTTCTTCTTTGCTTTTCCTTAGAATTCTTAATCCAGTTTATGAACTTCTGCCATATGTAAATCCTCTTAGTTTTTATGAGTCTGAAGTTAGGTACTACTTTCTTTTACCAGTATGTATCAGAATTTCTGTCTCTAACACTGTCAGACACCATGCCTTGTAGAACGTATTTCTTAAAGGTGTTTCACTAGGTAGAAGTCAGTAAGGTTACACTGGATATCAATATGCCTAGACCTAAACTGTGTACTGTAGGGATTACAAAAAAGCAGAGGGTGGCATGCCTGATTTGAAATGTTCATAATCTTACGCACATCTAATAGAACAAAACAGTATTAACTGTGTGCAGTATATTCTGCTAGACATTTCGGGATAGGTAAAGATGAGTATGACATAGGCCTGACCTTAGAGGACTCCATCTAGTGGGACAGATAAGACAAACACAAAAGTAGCCGTAAGAGGCAAAATATGAAAGTACCACAAGAGAGTTACCAACAAACAGTGGACTGTAGAGATTCATAGGAGGGAAGCAACGATGTCATTAGCTAGATGTTTAAAAATTCTGTAAATTTATATTAAGTTTTATTCAAACTGTTAACATGAATTATGAGAAGCGGAAGACTAATCTGGTTTGGCATGGTCAATGAAAACATGACTATGTCTTCAAGTGTAGAACTACTACTTATTAAAAGATGTCAGAAATGTAGTTAAACAGAATTGGGAGCTTGTTTGCCAGCAGGGAGGGTGAAGAGAACTTGTCCCTTATTGCTGTAATCCTAAATTTCAGTTTGAAAAGTAGCTCACTGATTGTTTGCCACCTTTTATAGTGATTGGTGAATTAAGTAAATTTTTACCATGACAATTACATTATTTTTCCCTATTACCTTAACTGTTTTTTTCCATGTCTTTTTATCTGTGTTAGTATCTTAGATATAAAATAAAACTACACTCATCTTTGGTTTTCTAAATTACATTTATTTTATGTTTGTGAATATTTTTGTAAATTTCTTTTTATAAATTTATTTTATTTTTCTGTGTGAAATATTTTGTGTGTCCAGTCTAATAATACATTCACTACTAATAATACTGTCACTATTGACAGTTCAAAAGATATAAAGAAGTAAAATTACTATAATCCTTCTACCCATAGATCATAAACACTTGTGTGTGTTTCTTTATCTTGATTTTATATATGTATACATATATATTTCCATAATTATGCAATACCGTTTTATATATTGTTTTGTAATCTGCTTTTTAAAAAGACTTAATACAACAAAAATCTTTTTGCATGTCTATGATATTTTCAGTGATTGTGGGTATACTATTTTTATTTAATCCCATGCTGTTGAGATTAAAGAGTTTTGAAAATTTTTACTTCATAGTCCTGTAAAAAACAGCCAGCCTAGTAAACAAATATTTGTGAAATTCCATTATTTTTTAAAACCTTCTTTGAGTGGAATTATTGGGCCAAAGTGTATCGGTGTTCTTTTTTATTTTGTAGTTATAGATTCATAGGTATTTGCAAAGATAGTACAGAGAAGTCCCATGTACCCTTCACCCAGTTTCTTCCAGTAGTTATATTTTACCAAATTATAGTACAATGTCAAAACCAGGAGTTTGACATTGTTATAATGTGCATATGTGATTTTATCACATGTGTAGATTCTTGTGACCATCACCACAAGGATCCCTTGTATTGCCCTTTCATAGCCATAGCTATATCCCTCCATCCCCACAGTAGCTACCTAATCGCTGGCAGCCATAATCTCTTTTCTATCTCAGTAATTTTGTCATTTTAACAATGTCATATAGAATGAATCATATATTAGGTAATCTTTTTTTTCTTTTTAAATTTTTTTCTTTTTTTATTTAAAACAATAGGTAATCTTTTGAGGTTTTTTTTCCTCAGTATAATTTTCTTAAGGTTCACCCAACTTGTTGCATGTATCAATAGTACATTCCTGTTTATTACGGAGTAGTAGTCCATGATAAGGTGTACTTCCTTCTGGCCTCCATGGTTTCTGGTAAGAAATCTGTTATTTGAATTGCTTTTTCACTGTAGGTAATGTGTTCCTCCCACCCCAGGCTGCTTTCAAG
>NW_024423319.1:55777663-55797495 GCF_017311325.1 Ursus maritimus
ATGTAAATCCTCTTAGTTTTTATGAGTCTGAAGTTAGGTACTACTTTCTTTTACCAGTATGTATCAGAATTTCTGTCTCTAACACTGTCAGACACCATGCCTTGTAGAACGTATTTCTTAAAGGTGTTTCACTAGGTAGAAGTCAGTAAGGTTACACTGGATATCAATATGCCTAGACCTAAACTGTGTACTGTAGGGATTACAAAAAAGCAGAGGGTGGCATGCCTGATTTGAAATGTTCATAATCTTACGCACATCTAATAGAACAAAACAGTATTAACTGTGTGCAGTATATTCTGCTAGACATTTCGGGATAGGTAAAGATGAGTATGACATAGGCCTGACCTTAGAGGACTCCATCTAGTGGGACAGATAAGACAAACACAAAAGTAGCCGTAAGAGGCAAAATATGAAAGTACCACAAGAGAGTTACCAACAAACAGTGGACTGTAGAGATTCATAGGAGGGAAGCAACGATGTCATTAGCTAGATGTTTAAAAATTCTGTAAATTTATATTAAGTTTTATTCAAACTGTTAACATGAATTATGAGAAGCGGAAGACTAATCTGGTTTGGCATGGTCAATGAAAACATGACTATGTCTTCAAGTGTAGAACTACTACTTATTAAAAGATGTCAGAAATGTAGTTAAACAGAATTGGGAGCTTGTTTGCCAGCAGGGAGGGTGAAGAGAACTTGTCCCTTATTGCTGTAATCCTAAATTTCAGTTTGAAAAGTAGCTCACTGATTGTTTGCCACCTTTTATAGTGATTGGTGAATTAAGTAAATTTTTACCATGACAATTACATTATTTTTCCCTATTACCTTAACTGTTTTTTTCCATGTCTTTTTATCTGTGTTAGTATCTTAGATATAAAATAAAACTACACTCATCTTTGGTTTTCTAAATTACATTTATTTTATGTTTGTGAATATTTTTGTAAATTTCTTTTTATAAATTTATTTTATTTTTCTGTGTGAAATATTTTGTGTGTCCAGTCTAATAATACATTCACTACTAATAATACTGTCACTATTGACAGTTCAAAAGATATAAAGAAGTAAAATTACTATAATCCTTCTACCCATAGATCATAAACACTTGTGTGTGTTTCTTTATCTTGATTTTATATATGTATACATATATATTTCCATAATTATGCAATACCGTTTTATATATTGTTTTGTAATCTGCTTTTTAAAAAGACTTAATACAACAAAAATCTTTTTGCATGTCTATGATATTTTCAGTGATTGTGGGTATACTATTTTTATTTAATCCCATGCTGTTGAGATTAAAGAGTTTTGAAAATTTTTACTTCATAGTCCTGTAAAAAACAGCCAGCCTAGTAAACAAATATTTGTGAAATTCCATTATTTTTTAAAACCTTCTTTGAGTGGAATTATTGGGCCAAAGTGTATCGGTGTTCTTTTTTATTTTGTAGTTATAGATTCATAGGTATTTGCAAAGATAGTACAGAGAAGTCCCATGTACCCTTCACCCAGTTTCTTCCAGTAGTTATATTTTACCAAATTATAGTACAATGTCAAAACCAGGAGTTTGACATTGTTATAATGTGCATATGTGATTTTATCACATGTGTAGATTCTTGTGACCATCACCACAAGGATCCCTTGTATTGCCCTTTCATAGCCATAGCTATATCCCTCCATCCCCACAGTAGCTACCTAATCGCTGGCAGCCATAATCTCTTTTCTATCTCAGTAATTTTGTCATTTTAACAATGTCATATAGAATGAATCATATATTAGGTAATCTTTTTTTTCTTTTTAAATTTTTTTCTTTTTTTATTTAAAACAATAGGTAATCTTTTGAGGTTTTTTTTCCTCAGTATAATTTTCTTAAGGTTCACCCAACTTGTTGCATGTATCAATAGTACATTCCTGTTTATTACGGAGTAGTAGTCCATGATAAGGTGTACTTCCTTCTGGCCTCCATGGTTTCTGGTAAGAAATCTGTTATTTGAATTGCTTTTTCACTGTAGGTAATGTGTTCCTCCCACCCCAGGCTGCTTTCAAGATTTTTCTTAGTCTTTAATTTTTAAATTTTAATACGATGTGTCTTGGCATAGATTTCTTTGGAATTATTCTATTTGACATTTATGCAGCCTCTTGAATTTGCAGGTTTATGTCTTTTGCCAAATTCAGGAAATGTTCATCCTTTTTTTCTCTGAATACTTTTCAGCCTTATCCTCTTTCTCCTCTTCTTCTGGGATGCATGTGACATGACTATGAGAACTTTCACTATATAGTTCCACATGTCTCTGAGGCTCTGTTCATTTTTTTTTCTTCAGAAATACTTATTAGGGGTTCCTGGGTGGCTCAGTCAGTTAAGCATCTGCCTTCAGGACCAAGCCCCATGTCTGGCTCCCTACTGGGAGCCTGCTCCCTCTCCCTCTGCCTGCTGCTCCCCCTGCTTGTGCGCGCGCTCTCTCTCTCTCTCTCGCTGTCAAATAAATAAATAAAATCTTTTGAAAAATACTATACCTATTAGGAGGAATACATCATGCTGGGGACAATGGATTATACAAAGGAATATAGCCAAAGTAATAACAATACTAAGCTAGTACAAAGAGCAAGAATAGCCCAAATTACGTGTGCTTCTGTTCATTTTTATGTAGGCTATTTTCTTTCATTTCATATTGTATCCTTTCCATGGTTCTACTTTCAAGTTCACTGATTCTTCCCTTTGTCCATTCCATTCTGTTGAACCCATCCACTGAAGGTTTTTTTAAAATTTAATTATCGTATTTTCCAGTTTAATAATTTCCATTTGGTGGTTCTTTAAATCTCCTATGTGCTGAGGCTTTCTCTTTCTTTCCAGAGATGGTCTATAGTTTCATTTGTTTCCAGCAGGTTTATAATTGCTCACTAATGCATTTTTATGATGGCTGCATTAAATCTTACTTAACTCCAACAGCTGTGTCATGTTGGCGTCTGTCAGTTGTCTTTTTTCAGTCAAGTTGAGGTTTTCCTATTTCTTGGTATAATGAGTAGTTTGGGATTGATACATGGGCATTTTTATTATTCTGTAATGGGACTTGGGTCTTATTCTGTTTTAGCAGGCCTCCTCTGACACTGCTCTGGTGGGGAAAAGGGGTGCCACCTTATTAGCCAGGGACATGGCAGTTCCCCACTTACCCTCTGCTGGCACCTGGAGGTTGGAGAACTTCCTCATTACTGCAGAGTGATTATAGTGTAGGCTATCTAGTAGGCCTCACTGATTTCCACCCTGGCTAGGAAGAGCACAGGAGAGCCTTGTTACTGCTCCCCACATGACACGATGGGGGGGGTGTGGTTTCATTATTCAGGCAGTGGTGGGAGACCTGACTCTCCATTAGGCCTCCAATGACACTACCCCAGTGTCTCATTACTGCTGGGGGGGGGGTGTCGAAATCCAGGATCCTGCCATGGTCTCTACTGAAACTGCAGATTAAAAATGAGGGGATGGAGAAACATTTATCCGGCAAAGGGATGTCAAAAGAAAGCCAGAGTAGCAGTACTTAGACAAACTAGACTGTAAAAAGAGACAAGGACATTATATAATAATAAAGGAGACAATCCAACAAGAAGATGTAACAGTTCTTAAGTATTTATGAACCCAACATGGGAGCACCCAAATACATTAAACAGTTAATAACAAACATAAAGGAACTAATCGATAGTAATACAATAATAGTAGGGGACTTAAACACCCTACTTACATCAATGGACAGATCATCCAAACAGAAAATCAACCTGGAAACAATGGCTTTGAATGACACACTGGACCAGGTGGATTTAACAGATATATTCAGAACATTTCATCCTAAAACAGCAGAATATATATTCTTTTCAAGTGTACATGGAACATTCTCCACTAGAGATCAAATACCAGGTCACAAAAGAAGTCTCAACAAATTAAACAAGATCTAAATCACATCATTCATCTTTTCTTCTTATTTTTTATTTTAATTCCAGATAGTTAACATACAGTGTTGTATTTGTTTCAGGTGTACAGTATTGTGATTCATCCATTCCATACATCATCTAGTGCTCATCGCAATAACTGCACTCCTTAATCCCCATCACATATTTCACCCATTCCCCCACCCACCCACCTTCCTTCTGGTAACCAACAGTTTGTTCTCTTTAGTTAACAGTCTCTTACTTTGTCTCTCTTTGTTTCCCTTTGCTCATCTGTTCTGTTTCGTAAATTCCATATATGTGTGAAATCATACGGTATTTGTCTTTCTCTGATTTACTTTACTTAGCATTATAGTCTCTAACTCCATCCATGTTGTTGAAATTGTCATGCAGTTGTCATGATTTCATTTCTTATACTAGCTAAATAATATTCCATTGTGTATATACATATATACCACATCTTCTTTATTTATCGGTTGATGGACACTTGTGCTGCTTCTGTATCTTAGCTATTGAAAATAATGGTGCTATAAACATTGTGGTGCATGTATTCCTTTGAATTAGTGTTTTTGTATTCTTTGGGCAAATACCCAGTAGTGCAGTTGCTGGGTCCTATGGAAGTTCTACTTTTAACTTTTTGAAGAACCTACCGTACTGTTTTCTACAGTGGCTGCACCAATATGCATTACCACCAACAGTTCAAGAGGGTTCCTTTTTCTCCACATCTTTGCCAACCCTTGTTGCTTCTTGTGTTGTTGATTTTAGCCATTCTGACAGGTGTGAGGTGATATCTCCTTGTGGTTTTGTGATGTTGAGCATCTTTTCATGTGTCTGTTGGCCATCTCTGTCTTCTTTGGAAAAGTATATTCATGGCTTCTGCCTGTTTCTTGACTGGATTATTTGTTTTTGCGGTATTGAGTTTAATAAGTTCTTTACGTATTTTGGATACTAACTCTTTATCACATATGTCATTTGCAAATATCTTCTCCCATTCCATAGGCTGCCTTTTAGTTTTGTTGATTGTTGCCTTCACTGTGCAGTAGCTTTTTATTTTGATGAAGTCCCAATAGTTCATTTTCGGTTTTGTTTCCCTTGCCTCAGGAGATGTATCTTGAAAAATGTTGCTACCACCAATGTCAGAGAAGTCACTGCCTGTGTTCTCTTCTAGAATGTTTATGGTTTCAGGTCTCACATTTAGGTCTTTAATCCATTTTGAATGTATTTTGTGTATGGTATAAGAAAGTGGTCCAGTTTCATTATTTTGCATGTTACACCGTGCACTTCTCCCGACCCCATTTATTGAAGAGACTCTCTTTTCCCCATTGGATATTATTCTCTGCTTTGTTGAAGATTAATTCACCATGTAATTGTGGGTTTATTTCTGGGTTTGCTATTCTGTTCCATTGATTTATGTGTCTATTTTTATGCCAGTACCATACTCTCTTGATTACTATAGCTTTGTAGTATAACTTAAAAACTAGAATTGTGATAACCTCCAGTTTTATTTCTCTTTTTCAGGATTGCTTTGGCTCTTTGGGATCTTTTGTGGTTCTATGCAAATTTTAGGATTATTCTTATTTCTGTGAAAAGTATTGTTGGCATTTTGATAGGGATTGCATTGACTCTGTAGAATGCTTTGGGTAGTACAGACATTTTAACAATGCTTGTTCTTCCAACCCGTGAACATGGAATGTCTTTCCATTTCTCTGGTCCTCTTCAATTTCTTTCATCAGTGTTTTATAGTTTCCAGAGTATAAATCTTTCACATCTTTGGTTAAATTTATTCCTAGGTATTTTTTTCTTTTTGATGCAATTGTAAATGTGACTGTTTTCTTATTTCTCTTTTATACTGCTTTTGTATCCTGCAACTTTTTTGAATTCCTTTATCAGTTCTAGTAGTTTTGGGTACAGTCGTTTGGGTTTTCCATATATAGTATTGTGTTTTGATTTCCATTTCCCTAATCCAAAGCAATCTTGAAAAAAGAAAAACCTGGTTGTATCATAATTCCAGGCTTCAATTTATATTATAAACTATAGTAATCAAAACAGCATGGTACTCACCCAAAAAAAGACAAATAGATCAGTGGAACAGAATAGAAAACCCAGAAATAAACCCACAATTATATGGTAAATTAATTTTTCACAAAGGAGGAATGAGTGTACAGTGGGAAAAAGATAGTCTCTTCAAATGGAGGTGGGAAAACTGGACAGCAGCATGAAAAAGAATGAAACTGGACCTTTTTGTTTCACTATAGACTAACATAAATTCAGAATGGATTAAAGACCTAAATGTGAGACCCAAATCCATAAAAATTCTAGAGGGCACAGGTGGTAATTTTTCTGGCATCTGCTGAATTATATGTCTCCTGAGACAAAGGACACAAAAGCAAAATTAAATACTGGGACTCCATCAAAATAAAAAGCTTTTGCACAGTGAAGGAAACAGTGAACGAAGCTAAAAGGCAACCTTTGGAATGTGTGAAGATATTTGCATATGACACTCTATAAAGGGTTCCTATCTAAAAGATACGAAGAACTTCTACAACTCAACACCCGAAAAAGAAATAATCCAATTTAAAAATGGGCAGTAAGGAGGGCACCTATTGCATGGTGCACTGGGTGTTATACACAACTAATGAATCATCGAACTTTACATCAGAAACCAGGGATGTACTGTATGGTGACTAACATAATATAATAAAAAAAATTAAAATAAATTTAAAAAATGGGCAGATGACATGAACAGATAGTTCTCCAACGAAGACATACAGATGACCAGTGGATTCATGAAAAGATTCTCAGTATCACTTAAAATCAGGGAAATGCAAATCAAAACTACAAGGAGCTATCACCTCACACCTGTCAGAATGGCTAAAATCAACTCTAGAAACAACAGGTGTTTGTGAGGATGTAGAAAAAAAGGAACACTTGTGCACTGTTGGTGCCAGTGCAAACTGGTGTGGCCACTTTGGAAAACAATGTAGAGGTTCCTCAGAAAGTTAAAAATAGAACTACTCGGGGTGCCTGCATGGCTCAGTCAGTTAAGCATCTGCCTTCAGCTCGGGTCATGATTCCAGGGTCCTGGGATTGAGTCCCACATCGGGCTACCTGCTCCACAGGGAGTCTGCTTCTCTCTCTACCCCTCCCCTGGCTTGTGCTCTCTCTCGCTCTCTCTCACACTCTCTCTGACTCTCAAATAATAAAATCTTAAAAAAAATAGAACTACTCTAGAATCCAGTAATGGCATTTTACCAAGAAGTACAAAACACTAATTTGAAGGAGTAGATGCACCCCTGTATTTACTGCAGCATTATTTACACTAACCAATTTATGGAAGTAGCCCATCTGTCCATCAATAGATGAATGGATAAAGAAGATGTGGTTTATTTATGCAGTGGGATATCATTCAGCCATAAAAAGAATGAAATCTTGCCATTTGCAATACCATGGATGCAGCTAGAAATTACAATGCTAACCGAAATAAGTCTGTCAGAATACGGCAATTACCATCTGATTTCACTCATGTGGAATTTAAGAAACAAAACAATAATCAAAGGAAAAATGAAAGAGAGACAAGCCAAGAAATAGACTCTTCACTATAGAGAACAAATGATGGTTATCAGAGGGGAGGTAGGTAGGTAGATGGCTGAAATATGTGATGGGGATTAAGGAGTACATATACCATAATGAGCACGGAGTGATGTACAGAATTGTTGAATCACTATGATGTTCACTTGGAACAAAAATAACACTGTATGTTAACTATCCTGGAATTAACAAAAAAAATTTTTAAAAGAAGAGTGTGAGAAGATTGCGAGGAAGAACACACCTCCATCAGCTCCAGAAATGACCTCATTACAGCAAATGTGCTTGAGCCTCCAAGGGCCTCAGAAGGTTAGGACAGTTTGCGGAAAAATTAGGCCAAAACATGGTCTCGGTATCAGCCATGTCTTATCCGGAGACTTGTTGGAAATATATGAGAACCCAACCCTGGCCTAGTACTTCAGAAACTGTGTTCTGAGAAGCCCTGTAGGTGATTCAGAAACACATGAAAGTTTGAAAGCTACTGCTACAAAGGAATGAGATGCCTTTTTAGGGTGAAAAGGTGGTGTCAGAGGAAAGATTGTGTCAAAGTTTAAAAGACAAAGAAAACTTTATTGAAGAGTATTGCAAAAAAGAGAGAGGACAGAACGACTCAGTCTGAATTCAGCTCCCCTGAGGTAGAGGGTGGGGAGGTTTTTAAGGGCTGGGGTGAGCTAGTGGCAGAGTACTAGAGGATATTGGCAGTAAAGGGAGTTGTCAAAGGCCATTTGTGTTTGCTTAATAAACTTCTATTTTATGGCAAAATAATGGCATATAAGAGACTTGGCTGTTTCATGTTACAGTGATAATGTAAGGTTTGCTTATATAAGTTTTCTGTTATGAGTAAAATTTTTGAACTAATTTTTATTGTGAGGGGTGAATATATTCATGTGTATTTATACACACAAACACATTTGTGCATGTTTTGGTACATCAGCATATTATGCAAATAAATTCCGAGGAGTATATGCCAAAATGGTCACAGAAGTGGTTATCCCTAAATGATGGGAATACAGGTAACTGACATGTTTTTCTATTTGTTTACCTTGATTTGCTGGCTTCTGTATAATATGAATTAAAAATAGACTTAAGTAGATATGCCACAAGCATAAAGGATCATATTGCATAAATGTGTAATAGTGTGATCAAAATTTGACATACTGTACCACATATTAAACAGTTATAATTTTGATTATGTACAGTTGAATCCACAGTTTCAGGTGTATATTTCCAAGCCACTAAGATACAAAAATGTTTCATGTAGTCCTTAAATTTGACTATTTTTTCCATAATCTTCATTATTCTCAAATCTTCCTACTTTGGTAAATATTTCCTGAAAATTTTAACTGTTTTTCCAAATTGCCCTGCAACATAACAATCAGTAACCCATCTTAGGTAAGTCCTTTCTCACATGGGTCCTTCCTTGTCATCTGGATTGTGTTCCTACTTAATGCATCTATTTTTGTGTATGTATACTTTCCCATTCCCACACCTCTTTTTCACGCCAGCTTATTCAGAAAAGTCTTCCTACTGATTGAAGACAGTGATTGCCTCTTGTGTCCTGCAGTCATAAGTAGCCTGAAGTGGTGCTGTAACCTTCACATTTTCTTTTATAAGCAACATCATAGTTATTTTAGACATCCCCTGGACATTTCCCTGGCATTTTGAAATAGTTTAACGTCCAGTGTATTTTTGGGGAGAAACACAAAAATATGTTTTACATGTATGTATTTGTCTTAATAGCTTTCTCATGTAATAGAGTTACATTTATTTGTGAAATCACTACAGAGGTCAAAGAACTTCCCTCATAAAAACTCTTCAGAGTACAGTGTTGTATGGTAAGACATGGTGCATCTCTGCACTTTGCAATTATAGAAGATCCCTACTTCTGGATGAAGTACACTCCTTGACAGTATCTGTTAAAGTAGGTTGTGGTGACGCAGACTTACGGTCTGCTCACTCCTGCATTTCACACAGGGACTGTCAGTCAGCTGGGTAAGAGTAACCTAGATAGTACTGGATAGGTCTTATTTAGGTCTGCCTAGAAGAACCACAGAGATGTTAAGATCATTTGTACAAGGTCATATGGTGATATTTATCTTTGGAATATAATAACAACAGCAGCAGCAGCAGCAGCAGCTATCATGACGTATTTGCTGGGAGTAATGGGGTAAGTACTCCCATTAGTTATTTCATGCAGTTCTTAAGATAACCCTATGAAGTAGGTACCATTAGTTCCACTATAGAGATTAGGAGACTAAGGCTAATGGAGTTTAATTAGATTACCTAAATCACATACTTCATTCAGTAAGTGGCAGAGCAGGGATTCAAACATAATTTTTTCTGATTCAGGGCCCATAGAGCCTACCACTGTGCTGATGCCAAAATTTAAAAAAAAAAATGCTGCCCTCATACACTTTCTCTAGTCATAAATCATCATCATATTGTGCCAACCTTAAAACTATGGGCTTTTTCCTATCTTACAATAAAGAAAATAGTGTCCTAACATACCATGATGATAGTATTGAGCTCCAAGGAAATGTTGCATGCCAATGGAAATAAATGAATTAGAGCTGTTGTAAAGATTCAATATTTATAAAACATTTAACACACAGTGCCTGGAAAAGAGTTAAGCATATAAGAAATGGCAGCTCCTATTGACAATAAGAATACCATTGCTAATGTACTCTGGGTATTGATACTTCATATAACAAAATATTTTTAATATTACCATGTTTTCTCTCCCTTTTCTGCCTTTTCACAAACTCTTCCCTTAATCTAAAGTGGACTTGCCAACTGGTTAAATGCTTCTTCATCCTTTAGGTCCTAGTTCATATATTAACCACCTTTTTCAAGCTTTTCCCTGCCTCATTTGTGTACTTATTACACTTTTGCTCCTCTATTTAGGTAGAACCTTGAACTTTCCTGTAGGGTTAACATTTATTCTGTTTTTATAATAATGATAACTAATATTTATTAAACAGTATATGCAGGCACTGTTCTAAGTACTTTAATTGAATTAATTTAACCCCACCCCAACAACAATTCTGTGAGTTGGGCCAATTGTCTTCTCTGTTATTCAGATGAAGAAATGGAGGCACAAAAAAGGTAAATGACTTACCCAAGGTCACGGAACTTGTAGTAGGAAGGAGCCGAATTTAAATCCAGTCAGTCTGACTCGAGTCTGTGCTTCATTCATCATACTATACTGCTTCTTAGAGTAATTTTTAAATTTTATTAAAACTCAGTGTATAGTATATTATTAGTTTCAGAGGTAGAGTTTAGCGATTCATCAGCTGCACACAACACCCAGTGTTCATTACTTCAAGTGCCCTCCTTAACGCCCATCACCCAGTTACCCCATTCCACCACCCAGCTCCCCTCCAGCAACCCTCAGTTTATTTCCTATAGTTAAGAGCCTCTTTTGGCTTCTCTCCCTCTTTTATTTCATCTTATTTTATTTTTCCCTCCCTTCCCATATGATAATCTTTTTGTTTCTTAAATTCCACATATGAGTGAAATCATATGATAATTGTCTTTCTCTGACTTATTTCATTTAGCATAAAACCCTCTAGCTCCATCCACCTCAATATAAATGGTAAGATTTCATCCTTTCTGATGCTGAGTAATAGTACATCATATATGTATACCACATCTTCTTTATCCATTCATCTGTGGATAGACACCTGGGCTCTTTCCATATTTTGGCTATTACGGACATTTTGCTATAAACATTGAAACAGGTGCACCTTCAAATCATTGTTTCTATCCTTCGGATAAATACCTAGTAGTGCAATTGCTGGGTCGTAGGGTAGCTCTATTTTTAACTTTTTGAGGAACCTCCATACTGTTCTCAAGAATGGCTGTACCGGCTTGCATTCACATGAACATTGTAAGAGGGTTCCTCTTTCTCTGCATCCTTGCCAACATCTATTGTTTCCTGACTTGTTCATTTTAGCCATTCTCACTGGTGTGAGGTGGTGTCTCATTGTGCTTTTGATTTGTATTTCCCCAGTGCCAAGTGATGTTGAGCATTTTTTCACGTGTCTGTTGGCCATTTGTATGTCTTCCTTGGAGAAATGTCTTTTCATGTCTTCTGCCCATTTCTTGATTGGACTTTCTGTTTTTCTGGGTGTTACGTTTGATTAGTTCTTTATAGATTTTGGATGCTAGTCCTTTATCTGATATGTCATTTTCAAATAGCTTCTCCTATTCCATGGGTTGTCTTTTAGTTTTGTCGTCTCTTAACTTTGCTGTGCGAAAGCTTTTTATCTTGATGACGTCCTAATAGTTCATTTTTGCTTTTGTTTCCCTTGCCTTTGGAGACATGTCTAGCAAGAAGTTGCTTCAGCCTAGATTAAACAGGTTGCTGCCTGTGTTCTCTGGGATTTTGATGGATTCCTGTCTCAGATTTAGGTCGTTCATCCATTTTGAGTTCATTTTTGTGTGTGGTGTAAGAAAATGGTCCAGTTTCATTCTTCTTCTGTTTTTAAAATATTTTTTTATTATATTTCATTCTTCTGTATGTGGCTGCCCAATTTTCCCAACACCATTTATTGAAAAGATAGTCTTTTTTTTCCATTGAATATTCTTTCCTGCTTTGTTGAAGATTAGTTGACCATAGAGTTGAGGGTCCATTTTTGGGTTCTCTGTTCTGTTCCATTGATCTATGTGTCTGTTTTTGTGCCAGTACCGTGCTGTCTTGATGATTAGAGCTCTGTAATACAGCTGGAAGTCCAGAATTGGGATGCCTCCAGCTTTGGTTTTCTTTTTCAACATTTCTTTGGCTATTCAGAGTCCTTTCTGGTTCCATACAAATTTTAGAATTATTTGTTCCAGCTCTGTGAAAAGTTGATGGTATTTTGATGGGGATTGCATTGGATGTGTAGATCGCTTTGGGTCACATGGACATTTTAGCAATATTTGTTCTTCCAACCCATGAGCATGGAATGTGTTTTCCATTTTGTGTTATCTTCAGTTTCTTTCAGAAGTGCTCTATAATTTTCAGAGTATAGATCCTTTACCTCTTTGATTAGGTTTATTCCTAGGTTTCTTAAGGTTTTTATTGCAATTATAAATGGGACTGATTCTTTAATTTCTCTTTCTTCAATATCATTGTTAGTGCGTAGAAATGCAACTGACTTCTCTGTGTTGACTTTATATCCTGCCACTGTGCTGAATGAGTTCTAGCAATTTTTAGGGTGAAGTGTTTTCAGTTTTCCATATAGAATATCATGTCATCTGCTAAGAGTAAAAGTTTGATTTCTTCCTTGCCAATTTGGATGCCTTTTATTTCTTTTTGTCTGGTTGCTGAGGCTAGACCTTCTAGTACTGTGTTGAACGACAGTGGTGAGACTGGTCATTTCTGTAGTGTTCCTGACCTTAGGGGAAAAGCTCTCAGTTTTTCCCCACTGAGGATGATATTTGCTCTGGGTTTTTCATATATGGCTTTTATGATATTGAGGTATGTTCCCTATATGGAGAGTTTTAATCAAGAAAGGATGCTGTATTTTGTCAAATGCTTTTTCTGCATCTATTGAGAGGATCATCTCGTTCTTGTCCTTTTATTAATGTGGTGTATGACATTGATTGCAGTTTTCGAACCACACTTGCAGCCCAGGAATCAATCCCATTTGGTCGTGGTGAATAACCTTTTTTTTTTTTTTTTAAGATTTCATTTATTTATTTGAGAGAGAGGGAGAACACAAGTCAGGGGGAAGAGGCAGAGGGAGAGAGAGCAGCAGACTCCCCACTGACCAGGGAGCCCAGTGCGGGGCTTGATTCCGGGAGCCTGAGATCATGACCTGAGACAAAGGTAGACACTTAATCCACTGAGCCACCCAGGTGCCCCAATAATCTTTTTAATGTATTTTGGGTCCTATTAGCTAGTATCTTGGTGAGAATTTTTGCATCTATGTTCATTAGGGATGTGAGACTGTATTTCTCCATTTTGGTGGGGTCTTTGATTTGGATATCAAGTAATGCTGGCCTCATAGGAGGAGTTTGGAAGTTTTCCTTCCATTTCTGTTTCTTCAAACAGCTTCAGAAGAATGGATATTAATTTTTCTTTAAATGTTTGGTAGAATTTTGCTGGGAAGCCATCTGGTCCTGGACTTGTTTGTTGGGAGATTTTTGATTACCAATTCAATTTCTTTGCTGGTTATGGTTCTGTTCAAATTTCTCTATTTCTTCCTGTTTCGGTTTTGATAGTTTATTTCCAAGAATGCATCCATTTCTTCCAGATTCCCTAATTTGTTGGCATATAGTTGCTCATAATATGCTCTTATAATTCTATTTCTTCAGTGTTGGTTACGATCTCTCCTCTTTCATTTATGATTTCATTTATTTCAGTTCGTTTTTTTTTCTTTTTGATAAGTCTGGTGGGTGGTTTATCGATCTTGTTAATTCTTTCAAAGAACCAGCTCCTAGTTTCGTTGATCTGTTCTGCTGTTCTTTTGATTTCTGTTTTACTGATCTCTGCTCTAATCTTTATTCTTTCTTTTCTCCTGCTGGATTTAGGCTTTGTTTGCTGTTCTTTCTCCCTCTCTTTTAGGTGTAAGGTTAGGTTTTCTTGTTTTTTGAGGATGGCCTGCATTTCTATGTACTTCCCTTTAGGACCACCGTTGCTGCATCCCTAAGGTTCTGAACAGTTGTGTTTTCATTTTTATTTGTTTCCATGAATTTTTTAAATTCTTCTTTAATTTCCTGGTTGACCCATTCATTCTTCAATAGGATATTCTTTAACCTTCATTTGTTTGTTGTGTTCCTTGCAAATTTTCACTTGTGATTGAATTCAAGTTTTAAAGCATTGTGGTCTGAACATATGCAGGGAATAATCCCAGTCTCTTGGTACTGACCTCACTATGTGATCTGTTCTGGTGAATGTTCATGTGCCCTCGAGAAGAATGTGTATTCTGTTGCTTTAGGGTGGAATGCTTTGAACATATCTGTGAAGTCCATTTAGTCCAGTGTGTCATTCAGAGCCTTTATTTTCTTGTTGATTTTCTGCTTCAGTGATCTTTCCATTGCTGTGAATGGGGTGTTAAAGTCCCCTACTATTATTGTATTTTTATCAATGTGTTTCTTTTATTTTGTTATTAATTTGCTTTATAATTGGCTGCTCCCATGTTAGGGGCATAAATATTTAAAGTTGTTTTATCTTCTTGTTGGGTAGACTCTTTTTTTATGATATAGTGTCCTTCATCTCTCATTACAGTGTTTGGTTTAAAATCTAGTTTGTCTGATATAAGGATGGCTATTGCAGCTTTCTTTTGATGTGTATTAGCATGATAAACGATTCTCTACCCCCTCACTTTCAATCTGGAGGTGTCTTTGGGTCTAAAATGAGTCTTGTATCATGGAACACTACATCAAAAACTAATGATGTACTGTATGGTGACTAATATAAAAAATTTTAAAAAATAAAATGAGTCTTGTAGACAGCATATTGTTGGGTCTTGTTTTATGCAGTCTGCTACCCTGTTTCTTTTGATTGGAGCATTTAGTATATTTACATTCAAAGGAATTATTGGAAGATATGAATTTAGTGTCATTGTATTACCTGTAAAGTCACTTTTTCTGTAGATTGTTCGCTTCTGGTCTGTGTTACCTTTGGGCTCTCTCTTCGCTTACAGGATCCCCTTTAATATTTCTTGCAGGGCTGGTTTAGTGATCACAAATTCTTTTAGTTTCTGTTTTTCCTGGAAGCTCTTTATCTCACCTTCTATTCTGAATGACAGCCTTGCTAGATAAAGTGTTCTTGGATGCATATTTTTCTCATTTAGCACCTTGAATATGTCATGCCAGTCCTTTCTGGCCTGCCAGGTCTCTGTGGACAGGTCTGCTGCCATCCTTAGATTACTACCCTTGTTGGTTAAGGACCTCTTGCCTGGAGCTCCTTTCAGGATTTTCACTTTATGTCTGAAATTTGCTAGCTTCCCTGTTAATGTGTCAAGGTGTTGACCTATTTTTATTGATTTTGAAGGGGATTCTCTCTGCCTCCCGGATTTGAATGTCTGTTTCCTTCCCCAGATTAGGGAAGTTCTCAGCTGTAATTTGTTCAAATAAACCTTTGGCCCCCTCTCTATTTCCTCTTACTCTGGGACCCGCGTTATTCTAATTTTGTTTTGCTTTATGGTATATCTGATCTCTTGAATCCACCCTTCGTGATCCATTAGTTGTTTCTCTCTCTTTTTATCAGCTTCCTAATTCTCCATTATTTTGTTTTCTATATAATTGACTCTCTGCCTCATTTATCCTAGCAGTTAGAACCTCCATTTTTTATTGCATCTGAGTAATAAGCCTTTTTTATTTTGTCCTCATTAGATTTGGGTTCTTTTATATCTCCAGTAAGGGTTTCTCTAATGTCTTCTATGCTTTTTTCAAGCCTAGCCAGTATCTTTATTATTGTTGTTTTGAATTCTAGTTCTGACATTTTACTTACACCCATATTTATTAAATCACTGGCCATGAGTATTGTCCCCTGTTCTTTCTTTTGGGGTGAATTTTTCCATTTTGTCATTATGTCAGAAAAGAATAGGTGAGAGAAAATACAAAAATAGCAACAACAGCACCAGAAAAATAACACACTAAACAAATCAGAAGAAAACAGAAAAAAAAGAAAAACTTCAAACAATAAGTAGAACAGAGCACAACAGTAAACTAGATCCTGGTTTTATTTTGGTCCATTCGTTAGAAGAAACAAGATCCCAAAATAGGAAAGAAAGAAAAACTTATATATACAAAAAACTTATATATACAAAAATTAAATTGAATAAATGAAAGCAAACCAAAAATGAAATATATGTGTATATATAAACAACGTAAATGTGAAAGTAAAAATTAAAAATCTTTTAAGAATTGATAAAATAAGAAAATAGCTGAAAAGGAAAAAATTGTAAAACTGAAAGCCTAAAGAATAATAAGAAAAATAAGAAAAAAACCACAAATGGTATATAAACCATAAATGGTTTTCCCTAGGAGCTGAAGTTTTGCAGTTCTCTATGATCAATAAACTTGGTATTAGCTGGATGTTCCTGCTGGTCTTCTAGGGGAGGGGCCTCTTGCGCTGATTCTCAGGTGTCTTTCCCCTGGTGTAATTGCACCCCCCTTGCCAGGGGACTGTTCTCAGTGTAAGCAGCTCCAGATTGCACTCTGTGTTGCTGTTTTGCTCCCTGAAGGCTTTCAGCACCAATGGGGGTGGATGAAAATGGCGACACCCCAGTCTCTAGCCCTGGGGCTGAAAGTTCGTGCCCCCCTACTCTTCAGTGAGCCCTCACAGAAAAGCAGTCAGTCACTCTTATCTCCCTGGTTTCCATCTCAACTCTGTGTTCACTCAGCCTGTGAACTAGTTTTTATCTCAGGCCTGCAACTCCATTCCAGTGTTCAGACTTCACGGACTACTACAGCAGACCCACGCTGTTCTACCCAGGTTAGGGAGGGGGGGATCTCAGCGCTTCTGTCTTTTGTTGAACTGCTCGATCAGTAGTCACCCAACTGTGCAGCTGTTCTGGTTTATGACAATACAGAGCAGAAAGCTGGCACCTAGCCTCACTATTTGCAGCCAGCTTCCCTCCTCCAATGCATGGGAACTCTCCCACCGTCAGGCACCCCTGTTCTTTTTGTGACACCAGGGATCCTAAGACCATGCTGTCCTACCTGAGAGTCTGCCCCGCTTTGCCACCTGAGCACAGTTTGGGCGGTCTTCTAAAAGTTCCAATTTTGCGCTCCACTGTTTATAACACTTTCCAGTAGCCAGCTTATGGAGGCTCCCTTCCCCTGCGGTTTATCTTACGATATCGCCTCGGATTCCTGTCTCCACACCTCCTACCTTGCAAAAAGTGGTTGTTTTTCTATTCATAGAATTGCAGCAATTCTTTTCTCAGATCTCTGGTCAATTTTGCAGGTGTTCAGAATGATTTGATAACTGTCTGAATTCCAGGGATCAGACGAAATTAGGGTCCCCTACTCCTCCACCATCCAACTCTGCACTCTACTGCTTTTTAGGGTTAATTATAGCATGAATAACTTTAACATTTCTTGTCCAATATGAGGAACTGAATCATGGCTTACCATTTCTATTCCTAGAACTTACATATGTACGTTATGCTTAGCACTACTGAGTAAATAATAATTTTTAAAAAACCCTCTATATCCAGTTTTGTTTCTACAGTCACATTTTCTCACTTAAAAAAACAAAGTTTCTTGGAAACATTTTACCCACTACTAAATAAAAAATAAAAGGTTTAAAAACACTATATCTTAAGGTGTCGTGATATTGAAAAGAAAAAAAAATTAACAAGTTTTTTATTTAGTTTTCAGTTTTTGTATTTAATGTTACGAGAATCAATTTCCAGCTTGACTTTATAGGAAATTTAGGAAGAATACTGTTATAGTGGAAAAGTATTGGCCCAAGAGTCTACAGAATTCCTTGCAATTAATTCTTTGACCTTGAACAAGTTTCCATAATTTCTTAGGTCTTGGTTTCTTTATTAGAAAATGAGGGTGTTGGGGCGCCTGGGTGGCACAGCGGTTAAGCGTCTGCCTTCAGCTCAGGGCATGATCCCGGCGTTATGGGATCGAGCCCCACATCAGGCTCCTCCGCTAGGAGCCTGCTTCTTCCTCTCCCACTCCCCCTGCTTGTGTTCCCTCTCTCGCTGGCTGTCTCTATCTCTGTCGAATAAATAAATAAAATCTTTAAAAAAAATGAGGGTGTTAGTCAAAAGAGTTTAGAAAAGATCCCCTACACGTTGAACACCCTCAGTGGTCCATATTTTGCATGTATGTAGAAAAACACCTGTCCTGTATACATGTTTGACAAAATACATGGCATTTTAAGTAAACTGGATTTTTCTTTAAAGCTCTCTCCAACTTCAGCTTTCTCACTTTTTTCTGTGATAAAATTGTTTTGCTAATCTTTAATGTCTTAATTTATAAATGCAAAGCCAGCAGTATAGACAAATACACTGGCTTTGGTTTTTTGGGCTCAATACTGAGGCTTACACCAGGAGGGTTAACTGAAAGAGAAAAGCTTGAATTTATTATTACATGCTTAGTCCTGTTCCGGCGGGGGGGGGAGAAGGAAGTTCATATTTGTTTGGTTTTTTCATTTTCTTACTTAATTCAAGTTTGGCTTCTTTTTTCCTCCTTCTTGTCTTATGTCTTGGGCCCGTTCATAGACTTTCAGGAGTAATTTGTAACTTGGGCATTAGAAGTCTTTAATAGTGTATTTTCCTTCTTCTGCCCTAATGAGAGTCATGGTGTCAGAACTGGTGGCAAGTTGTTCTGCTCTTGGTAATTAGCTTGCCTGTCTTCTGAAACAGAACTAGGCTAATGTCACAGAAGGCTTTAAGACACCCCTTCCCTTTCTCTTAATTTTTAAAATTTTCAAGTCAGAAAAAGTATTTGCTATGTATTTAAGTAGCCAAACCTTTTCTCAGCTCATTTATTTTCCTCTTTCAAAGCTCACTGGTTATGAGCAAATTTTTTAGCTTACAGTGCTACATAATAATTGTCTTCCGAAGACTTACACAATTTTTACTTCTAAATCTCTTTTGAGAGTTTTGTCTTTTTTCCTGGACCTTTTGAATAAAATTTATCTTGATCACAATAGAACAGGTTTTAAAAATTTACAGAATTGTTTCTTCACAGGAAAATTTAATTACTTCCCAGGTTAAACAGCAAAAACTGAAAATGGTGAGTACTTTCAAGTGGTACAAGAATCCCACCTTTTTAAGAATTTGACATCATTCATACTTTTAAAAAAAGTATCTGCAAAGAATTCGTCTCAATTAGGATTCCTGAGAGAAACTTTTTACTATTCTGTCTGAATGCTCTTGTTTTTTATATATCTGGATTAGCTTAGCTATGTTGTAGACTTCTCATATTTATACTAATAGTGTTGAGCTCTTAGTGATCATCTATGTGCTGATTGTTTTGTAGAAATCAAAAAAGTAAAATAGTATTAAGGAAGAGTAAATTCTAAATACTGTATGAATCTGTTATTTAATTTTTAAGCACCTATCATTGTTAACCATTTTCCCTTAAAACAATTACTTAAGTAGACAAATACATCTAGACTTTGGTCTCATTATATAAATGACAGGCATATAATTAGTATGTCCAGCTGAGTGGAACCAAATGCCTTCACTTGCCTTAAAATTTGAGACTGTAATGACAAAGTTATGAACTAAACTCATCGCTCTTCCTATTGGGAGAATCACTTGAAGACAAATGTTGGTAAGCGCTGTAACTAATGCAGTTACACCTGAGTAAATCAAACATAATCAAAATACATACCAGTGAGACTTTGTGGGTTACACTCA
>NW_024423319.1:55797500-55834956 GCF_017311325.1 Ursus maritimus
TCCTCAGAGGTAATAAAATGAAATTTATAGAAAGTAAATGATGTGAAGTCTCATGATTTATTGCTTAGCTTTTCTAACAAAGAAATGCATTTTAAAGATACTTGTGCGCAAATTAGCTTGTTTGTAAGACATACTACAAAATTATGGCTTTAGAGAAAAGATGGGAATTCTTTAGTAAAATTTAAGTCTTTTTTACTTTTAAATACTGGGTTTAATTAATGTCAAAATCTGGTATACTCCATTCTTCATTAGCCATAGTAATCTATATGTAAAGATTTATTTCCTTTTAAGGATGTTATTGATTTCAAAGGTATTTTTCCTGGTTAAATAAATATGGGAAGATAAAGGAATTTAAACTTGCTCAGGTGCTCTTTTAGCTAATGAAGATTTTACGTTATTCTTTCTGAGAATATTCTCACTTCTTGATTAATTCTCATACTCAGTTTATCTTTATCTTTTTTCAGTATCAGCTCATCAAATTCACCCATTCTTGAATCAGCACCAACTTCTACTTTCTTTCCATTAAGAACAAGGTAGAATTTTGTAACTTTTTGTAGTTTAATTGAGGGTTGACAAATACTGTGGTACTTTACATTAAATACTATTCAGTTACTGTGTTGCATTCAGTAACGTCTAATACATAAAATTCATTTTGTAGTGTTTGTTAAAGAGAAGATCCTGTTTAGGAAATTGTAGGCATTGTGTAATAAGATACAATATATAATTCTCACAGTATTTTCAGTTTTTCAGCAATTTTTTGTATTGTGATCAGTCAGAATTTTAATGCATAAAATCAGATTTATTTGACAAAAATATACCAAATAAATACAAATTTCTTATTCAGAGTAGAAAATATCATAAAAATCATGTATTCGAGTGTAATACTAAAATTGGTTTAATCTTTAGTCATTAACAAAGCAAGTGATCAATTGTTAAGCAATTTTAATTTTTATTTTTACAGAGCACATATTTTAGACTTTCTGTTCCTTATCCTATGCTATGCAGATGCACTGTAGTTTTAAGTATATGGCCAAAAATGCGCTTAAGACATTAAAATACATTGTTTATTCTCACTTTTTAGTCTCTTTAATGACTTTTCATGGATGTCATATTGCCTTATCTTTGACTTTATTTTGAATTTGTAAAACTGTAAGTGTAAGAGTTTACTTTCATATGGTATAGAAATAGTCTATGAAAGGTACTTCCAGGGCAGCTAAACAGTTCAGTTAACCAGGAAGATGAATTCGGACAATACACTATTATATGGTAGTTGAGAACATAGGCTGGGTTCAAATCCTATCTCTTTTATATGATAGCTGAATGACTTAGGCAAGTTGCTTAATCTTTCTGTGCCTCAGTTTCCCCATCTATAAAATAGGGATAATGATAGTATCTAGACCTCAGGACTGTTTTAAGGATCAGATTCATGTGAACAGTATATGGCACTTATAAAACTCAAGAAATATGTTTTCACTTAAAAAATTTTGAATGTAGGTGACACAATGGTACATTAGTTTCAGGTGTATAACAAAGGAGTTCAACTTCCCTATGCATTATGCTGTGCTCCCCACAAATATAGCTACCATCTCTTCCCATACAGGGCTACTACAATATCAGTGACCATATTCGCTATGCTATGCCTTTTATTCCCGTGACTTGTTTATTCCGTAATTGGAAGACTCTATCTCCCTCTCCCCGTCATCCATTTTGTCCATCACATCACCCCCCTTCCCACTGACAACCATCAGTCTGATCTCTGTATTTATAAGTCTGATTCTGTTTTTTGCTTGTTTATTCATTTCTTTTTTCATTAGACTCCAGATAAGAATGTAATCATATGGTATTTGTCTTTCTCAGTCTGATTTATTTCAATTAGAATAACATTGTACAGGTCGGTCCAAATAGCAAAATCTTATCCGTTTTATGGCTGCGTAGTATTTCATTGTGTATAAACATATAAAACATGTATTATATAATTATATATAATATGTATAATAATACTATATTGATATAGACTACATGTTATTGCCAATTACTAATATATAACTAAATATGTATACATAGCATATATTAATAAAATTCATGATATTTAATAAGTATTTTTTCCTCTTCTGTGTTTGTTTCAAGTTTTTATGTGAATTCTAGTTAGTTAAGGTATAGCGTAATGTCAGTGTCAGGAGTAGAATTTAGTGATTCATCACTTAAAAGTAATACCATGTGCTCATCACAGCAGGTGCGCTCCTTAATACCCATCACCCATTTAGCCCATCACCTGCCCACCTCACCTCCATCAACCTTCAGTTTTTCTCTAGAGTTAAGAGTCTCTTATGGTTCGCTTGCCCATATTTTTTGTCCCCTTCTCCTATGTTCATCTGTTTTGTTTCTTAAATTCCATCTATGAGTGAAATCATATGCTATTTGTTTCTCTGACTTTTCTCTACCATAATATACTCTGTCTGGCTCCATCAGCGACATTGCAGATGGTAAGATTTTATTCATTTTATTCTTTTTGATTGGGTGAGTAGTATTTCACATACCATCTTCTTTATTCATTCATTGGCTGATGGACATTTGGGCTCTTCCCATAGTTTGGCTATTGTTGATAATGCTGCTATAAGTATTGGGTGCGTGTCCTCCTTTAAATCAGTATTTTTGTATCCTTTGGGCAAATATCTAGTAGTGCAATTGCTGGGTCATTAGGGTTTTTAACTTTTGAGGAACTTCCATACTGTTTTCCAGAGTGGCTTCATCAGTTTGCATTCCCATCAACAATGTAAGAGTTCCCCTTTCTCTGTATCCTTGCCAACATCTGTTAATTTCCTCTGTTGTTCATTTTAGCCATTCTGATAGGTATAAGATGGTATCTCATCCTGGTTTTGATTCGTATTTCCCTGATGGCTAGTGATGTTGAACATTTTTTTTCATGTGTCTGTTAGCCATTTGTATGTTTTGTATGGAGAAGTGTCTGTTCATGTCTTCTGCCCATTTTTTGACTGGATTATTTGTTTTTGGGTGTTAAGTTTGAGAAGTTCTTTTTTTTTTATGTTAGTCACCATACAGTACATCATTAGTTTTTGATGTAGTGTTCCATGATTCGAGAAGTTCTTTATAGATCTTGGATGCCAGCCCTTTATCTGTAATGTCATTTGCAGGTATCTTTCTCCCATTCCGTGGGTTGCCTCTTAGTTTTGTAGACTGTTTCCTTTGCTGTGCAGAAGCTTTTTATCTTGATGAAGTCCCACAAGTTCATTTTCATTTTTGTTTCCCTTGCCTTTGTAAACATGTCTTGAAAGAAGTTGCTGTGACCAATGTCAGAGAGGTTGCTGCCTATCCTCTAGGATTTTGATGGATTCCTGTCTCACATTTAGGTCTTTCATCCATTTGGAGTTTATCTTTGTGTATGGTGTAAGAGAATGGTCCAGTTTCATTCTTCTGCATGTGGCTGTCCAATTTTTCCCAGCACCATTTATTGAAGAGACGGTCTTTTTTCCAATGGATATTCTTTCCTGCTTTGTTGAAGATTAGTTGACCATAGAGTTGAGGGTCCATTTCTGGGGTCTCTGTTCCATTCCACTGGTCTTTGTGTCTGTTTTTGTGCCAATACCATGCTGTCTTGATGATCACAGCTTTGTAACAGAGCTTGAAGTCAGGCATTGTGATGTCCCCAGCTTTGGTTTTCTTTTTCAACAATCCCCTGGTGATTCGGGGTCTTTTCTGGTTCCATACAAATTTTAGGGTTGTTTGTCCCAGTTCTGTGAAAAATATCGATGGTGTTTTGATAGGGATGACATTGAAAGTGTAGATTGCTCTGGGCAGCATAGACATTTTAACAATGTTTATTCTTCCGATCCATGAGCATGGAATGTTTTTCCATCTCTTTGTGTCTTCTTCAGTTTCTTTCATAAGTGTTCTGTAGTTTCTAGAGTGTAGATCCTTTACCTCTTTGGTTAGGTTTATTCCTAGGTATCTTATGGTTTTTGGTGCTATTATAAATTCAATTGATTCCTTAATTTCTCTTTCTTCAGTCACATTGTTAGTGTATAGAAATGCAACTGATTTCTGTGCATTGATTTTGTACCCTGCCATGTTGCTGAATTGCTGTATGAATTCTAGTAATTTGGGGGTACTCCTTTAGTTTTTGTTTGAGAAACTCTTTATCCCTCCTTCTATTCTGAATGATAGCCTTGCTGGATAGAGTATTCTTCGCTACAGATTTTTCCCATTCAGCAAGTTGAATATATTACGCCACTCCCTTCTGGCTTGCCAAGTCTGTGGAATGATCTGCAGCTAGCCTTTCAAGGGTCTTCCCTTGTAAGTTAGGGACTTGTTTGTGTTGCTGTTTTTAGGATTTATTCTTTATCACTGTATTTTGCAATTTTCACTACAATATGTCTTAGTGTTGGCCTGCTTTTGTTTATTTTGGTGGGAGTTCCATGTGCCTCCTGGATTTGAATGTTTGTTTTTTTCCCTAGGTTAGGGAAGTTTTTATCGATTATTTCCTCAAATAAACCTTCTGCCCCATTTTCTCCCTTTTTTTGTTGGACTCCTATTAGACAAATGTTACTACATTTGATGGAGTCACTGAGTTCCCTGTGTGTTCTTGTGATCAATAATTCTTTCTTTATTTTCTTCAGCTTTTTTATTTTCCATTGTTCTGTTTTCTGTATCACGCAGTCATTCCTCTGCTTCTGTCCTTGTTGTCATTACATCCAGTCTTTTTAGAATCTCAATTATTAAAAAAAAGAATCTCAGTTATTACATTTTTCATTTCTGACTTTTTTTAAACTCCTTTATCTCTGTGGTAAGGGCCTCCCTGAAGTCTTACATTCTTTTCTCAAGCATGGTGAGTATCATTATGATTGTTGGTTTAAAATCTCCAGGCATTTTACTTGTATCTATTCAGTTACATCCCTGGCTGTGACCTTTTCTTGTTCTTTCTTTTGAGATGAATTCTTCTGTCTTGGCATTTTATCTAAGTCTCTGTCTTCACTGTGTTAGAAAGGCCTGTTATGTTTCCTTCTGAGAGTAATGGCTTTATGAAGAGGTCATAGAATGTTCAGGGACTTGCGAGTGTCTCTGGTGTGTGCCTTGTGCACTCTGCTGCTGCATTTCCACTGTTCTGTTCTTCAAGCAAGCCTCTGCAGAGGCTCTCCTTGCCTGCAGTGGGGAGGGGATTGTTTGGACCTTGGTCAGTGTGTAGGTAGTTTTAACTAGGTGTACTCTGGTCTACTTGTTAAATGAGACCTGGTGTTACTTCCACTAGAACTGAAGCCTTGCTGAACTCTCTGGTCAGTATACGTGGTGTGGGGGGGGATTTCTATTGGTCTTCTGGGGAAGGGGCCTGTTGCACTGGGACTTACGCACACTTGCAGGAGCAAAGTAGTACCAGCAGACTGCAGGGTGGGTAGGATTTGGTGGAGGAGGGAAATGGCGCCAGCCAGGTCCTTTGTCCCTGGAGGGTGGTCTCTGTGCTGCTGCTCTCAGGGAAGCACTCCCAGAAGAGGGAATAATTTCCTCTTGTGCGTTTCAAGTATTATTCAGATTGGTGTTTTCATGGTGCCTCTGCTTTCATGCTGCCTCTGCGTTGCTTGCCTGCCTGGAGCAGTGCAGTGCACTTTGGGCTCTGTCTGAGCCAAGTCTGCTAACTTTTAAAACTCCAAATTTTAGGGAAGTGCCGTGGTGGGGGCCTGCACTGGTCTTTTGGGGGATGGTCTCACTGCGCTGGGACAGATGCGGGTTTAAACAAGAAGGGCATTAGAGTGCAGGTGCCTGGGATTTGGAGCAAACAAGTTAAACAGACGGTGTCTGAGTTAGCTGCTTTCAGCAGATGTCTCTGTGCCTATGATGAGGGGGAAGGGATGGAAGTGGTGCCTGCTGGCTCTTTTGTACCTGGAGAGGTGTCTCTGTGAATGCCACCTCTCCCAGATGAGCTCCAAAAAGAGTTAAGAGTCTCTCTTCTGTGTGCCTTAGGTGATCCTCAGATTGCTCTGTCTGTCCTGGAGTTAGTTTTCTGCCTTCTCTCCAGGAGTAGGGCAGTGCTCTCAGGGCTCTATCACAGCCGAGCCCGTGGACCTCTCAAACTCCAGTCTTTGAGGCCACTGCTTGCAAAAACTCATGAAAATCAGCCCCTCTTGTTTCCAGCCAGTGGCTTTGGGGAAGTGTTCTTGTGCATTTCCTTATGAGCTTCTCTGTCTCTCTCTCTCCCTCTCTCTCTCTCTCCCCCCCATCTCTTTCTCCTTCTCTTTTATCTAGTGGTGTTTGAGGGCACTTTTGTCACTTTTAAATGTGCTCATTATTGTCATGCAAACTCTGAGTAGAAATCCTGGTTCTTTTGTATTTTAGAACAAAAACTAAAACTTGTTAAAGGGCAATAGCTTATTATATGAGAGATCAGTGTTCTAATCCCAGTTTTAGAGACCTGAAAGCATGGTGGTATTTTTAGTTTCCTGTTGAGTGATGTCAGACTTGTGAATTTCAGATACCTTTGTTTCAGTGGTACTGATTGTGACTAGCACTCCATTCACCAAACTTTTTTAAGTATTACTGTTACTTTCTATGAATTAAAACTTATTTTGCGCTAAGGTTTCTTTAATGCCAATCAAATCTAAGTAGTATTGCCAGCAGAGAAGTTGTGATAGAGAATACATTTCCTCATCTTTCAGACCATTAAGACTTTAAGCAGTTGCTAAATGAAGTAAAAGGAGCATAGTTTTTATAAAAAGTGGAGCCAAGGTTTAAAAGTTTTTGAGTCACTTATAATATCACATGATGCCAGTGGGTAATATTTTTACTTCTGTTGTATCTTCTGCAATCTTAGTAATAGTTATTGATTGGTGTTAGTAAGTGTAATGCTTTTAGGAAAGCATTTAGCCCCTCTGATCTAATTTGTAGTCATTTTTAGCATTTATTGAGCAAGTTAATTTTGTGGAGAAGAATTAAAGTCCCATAATGCATTTAAGATAATTATTGATAGGTATCACTATTGCCATTTTGTTCATTGTTTTCTGGTTGTTTTGTAGTTCTTTTCTCTCGCTTGCTTTCTTTCTGATTGATGAGTTTCTGTAGTGTTATGTTTGGCTTTCTTTCTCCTAATTTTTGGTGTATCTATTATAGTTTTGGGGTTTGTGATTACCATGAGGATAACTTCCTAAATAAGTAGTAGTCTATATTAATTTGATCTTAACAGAAAAAGCAGGAAGTGTAGGGAGAAAAAAATAGTTGTTTATACCTTAAATTTGTAGATCAGTTAATAATGTAACATCTAATCAGAATCAATGCTTAGACATTAGAATTCAGGTTATGAATGTCTTTAGTATTTCTAAGAATTTTTTTAAAGATTTTATTTATTAGAGAGAGCATGAGCAGGGGGAGGGACAAAGGGAGAGGAAGAATCAGACTCCCCGCTGACCAGGGAGCTGGACAAAGGAAAGGGCTCAATCCCAGGACCCCTGGATCATGACCTGAGCTGAAGGCAGATGCTTAACCAACTGAGCCACCCAGGCACCTCTCTTTCTAAGAATTGTTATAAAACTCATTAAGTGTAAGATGTTAATCTGACTTGACTACTAGAAATTTTTGGTGGCACTCCCTGAACCAAACTATGATATATTGTTACAAAACAAAAGGATGTAATTACTCCAGTATATATTTCTTTTATATATCCTGTTAAACGGAACCAGTAGTGTACTGTTAAGATATTCAAAATATACTTTTATTTATATTCATGTTCATCTGCTTTTTCCCTAGTACACATTAATTGAATAGGAAGAACTGGAAAATTGAGAACTTTGGCATGGATATTGGTATTTTATGAGACAGGACAATTTCTCTCAAGTTTAATCAGCGATTTCTGCCTTCGTAGTCATATACCTCATTTAATTCAGCAATTACCTAGGGAGTTTAAACTCCCCAGCAAAGTTATATGGCATTTGAAAAATTTTAGTTAATCAGGAATAATTTTGTTGGGGCGCTTGGGTGGTGCAGTCGTTAAGCGTCTGCCTTCGGCTCAGGGCGTGATCCCAGAGTTCTGGGATCGAACCCCACATCAGGCTCCGTGGCTAGGAGCCTGCTTCTTCCTCTTCCACTCCCCCTGCTTGTGTTCCCTCTCTCGCTGGCTGTCTCTGTGAAATAAATAAATAAAATCTTTAAAAAAAAAAAAAGGAATGATTTTGTTGTGAATGTTGTTATACCTTTTGAAATGATAGTACCATGTGTCTTACTGTATCCCAGAATCAATGGGAATCATTGTTACAGTCATGTAAAAACTATACTCACATAAAATAGAAACCTTCTTACAATATCACTTTTTTTGGTGGACCTGAAAAAAAATACTACAAAATTTGATTTTAGCTCAGATGGTTATTGAGTCCTCAATTTATGCTTAGAATAGAAAGAATTTTGATAATGAGAATCCATTTCTGATGTCAACTTCCATGATAAGCTTTGAACTGTCTTCCTGGGGTTTAAAAAAAAAAGTCTACTGGTCTAAACTTTCAGAAAAGAAGTGGGTATACTTTTCTGCTGGTGTTTCAGGGGAAAGAATTTCTCAGTACTTACATCGTTCTCTAATATATTCTTTCTGTTACTATTTTATCCTGCCCCAGGCCCTTTCTTGGTCAATAAGAATTTCTCCCATTTAGGGATCCCCTTAGTCCTTTCTTTATATTTGTGTGTTGGCCTTTAGCAATTCTAAGTGTATTAGGCTACGTATTTTACCTCCGTGAAGGGCCTATTTTGTGCATGATATTCATTCTCTCGTGCAAACATTCTCCAAGGCCAGGCCCCATGAATCTGTAAATGCAAAAAGGAAGTGATTTGGGGTCTAAATACTATATACTGCTTTCACTTGTGCCATTTATGGACTTTCAAGTATATGTATCACTCAAACTAAGTCAACAGTGTTCCCCAAAAAGGTTTCTTAGAAAACCCTATAATGAATAGGTATGCTAACTTATCAGTAAAGTTTATATAAATGGATTCTTCCGTCTGAAGAATATGAACTGTGTTCTCGAGGTAAATAAATACTCCATTTTCAATCTTTTTTACAGTTATTTTGCTTAGCAATCCTTTATCCAGCCTCTTTGAGAATGTTATAAGGATAAGTTAAGCTCTTTCTATGAATAAATGGTTTCCTAATCTTTTCTACTCTGCTAGTTTTACAGAATGAACCACTAACTGCTACTTCCTCTTGGGTCTTAATGTGCTCTTAATTATTAGTTAACACATATGTTAGCTATTAACACATGTAGCATATTGTTACGGTTTTTACATGTTCCCCATCACTAGAATATAAACTCCTTAAAGGCGGGAGCCATGACTTGCTCAGTTCTCTTTTTCCCCTGGCACCAGTTTAGTGCCTTGAAAATAATGTTACACAGTGAAATGTGTGTAAGCAGGAACTCAAGATATTATTTTTTTTAAACAGATTTGGTTCATTTGACTTGTACAACTTCTAAAACAGCAAGAGAAGATTTAGAACCAGTTGTGCAGAAATTGTTTACTCCATATACTGAAACGGAGATAGGTAAGAATAATAATCAGCGATTCATGATGAAAAGGTAATATAACAACTTTACACCTCTTAGATATCTCATGAAGGTTTCTGCAACCTGGACTGAAATGTGATGTATTCAGAAACAGTCATTACACGTTTTAGTAGCATGAATGAGCACATTCTCTTCCTAAAAATGGGAAAATGTTCACTCTGTAATGGTAAAGGAAAAATGTATGTTTCACATACAACATGTCTATAATTAAATGCAAAAAATATGCATTTATATGCCTATATACATGCATAGGAAAAAAGATTCTAAGTCTCAGTTTTGGTGGAAATATGGACAACTTTTATTTCTTTCCTTTTAATTTTCTTCATTTTACAGATATTATACAAAGAGTATATCTTTATCAGAAAAAGTTATTTTCATTTTAAAAAAAGCTGAGATAATATTACAGTATTAATTGACAAATGTAGGAATCCTTCCTAAGAATTGTCCTTTTATGTGTAGCTTGCTAGTGATGTGATAAATATTTAGCTCTCAAAATATATATGCCACTACGCTACTTATTCATGGTGGAAAAATGTTTTTCAACAACAGATTTTTAAACTTTTCTCCTCATATCATAGGGGAGCTCTTGTAGCTATGAATGGAACAAATTGGAGTGTATTTTGTGTGTAAGTGATCAAAAAGTAGCCTAATGGATATTATTCATTTATATGAAGCGAGAGTGATTTTCATTTTAGGATTTGCGTGTCCACTTGAATCATGACCAGTTTCCTCACTGAGTCATATATCTTCGTTTCCTTTGGGTTTGTTCAAGCAACCATTTATTTACTCCTGCCTGTTGTATTTTCTTTTAGTTTATCTCCTATGTGTCTTATTTGTTTTCTTAATGCAGAGATAGTATATAGTGGGGCATTTATATTTACATAGAAAACTCCATTTTTAAGAACTAATATCAATATAATTTCTTTTTCTGCCACATGAATAAAATCCTGAAATCTGAAACTTTATTTCACTTTAGTTTGGAATTTAGTTTGTTTCATATTTACATTTTATTCATTAGAAAGTCTCATATAAGTATTTGGATCATTGTTAAAAACTTGATTGCAAAGTTATGAAATATAATATTCTTTTTTGTGTGTGTGCTTTTTTTTAATAATAATTTTTATTATGTTCTATGTTAGTCACCATACCGTAGAAACATGACAATATTCTTAAACCTAATATAGAATCATGGTTTTGTCCTTGGCTTTGATTACCTTGCTTTTAAAAACTGAATTTTTTCCCTCGTTTCTGAAATTTTTCATAAATTTTCCTTTTTGTGGTAGTCCCAATAATACACTAAATTTGAATCTTGTATCATTGCTCTTCACTTTTTAAATGCATTTAATTTTCTTGTAAAAAAACAAGCTGAGGAAATTACATATTCATTACTTAGCATCCTCTAGTCATTTTAGATTTTTAAGCATTAATCTTAATGGTTAAAGTGATCCCATTTTGAAATGATGTATTGTTTAGAACCTGAGTGAAATTCTTTAGTAAGAACTATGTGCTCAGAGGGGTCCTCAGGTGCACTGAGGCACTGAAAAGCTAGTTTTCACTGACACATAGGCCTTTTTATCATCAGGATGAGGTAGTGGTCATATTTTAATTAAAATGTCAGAACAAATACTGTTGGAGTTATTGAAAATGAATCACCAGATAAAGTGAGCACTGGGCCATGGCAGGTCAAAGAGGCAAAGTCACCTGGAGAAGAGAGCTCAATTCATTTTCCTGCCTAAATGAGAAACAACTTTATGAGCAATATCAACTTTTAGTGCATTAAGCACATTCTTCTCTGTAGCAAAAGCACCTATTTTCACAGATTAACGGCTTTTATTATTATGTTTTAATTACTTGATAGTGATGAAATCTTATGCTTTAGAGCATTGTAAATAGTTTGTTTTAAAATGTGTGCCAAAAGAATGATACTACTTGAGCTTATTTTTTCTTTTAGAGTTCTACATACAGTACTTCTTTGCTGGTGTATCTAAGAAATTCCAGTAGGTTTGTGAATGGTATTCCCTCTATTCCTTCTATTTACTTTTTCACATTTAAGGTATCAGCTGGAGCTCTTAACATATGCTGTCTTAAGAAGCAGTTGTACCAGTACTTCCAAGAGCCCTACTTCCCAGCCTCCTTTAGGAACATCAAAGATCTCTAAACCCTTCCCTATTTCCTGGTCCAAAGAAATTTCAGATGTGTTATGTTTAATGAACCTGATTGTACAGGTGAGAAAATTAGGTGATTGCTCACCATTCATACCAGTCTGTATTCTTCCAGACTTCAGAATATCCTTCAAAGGACTGAGTGAGCAATGGTATAACTATCCTAAATGGTTTCTTATTTTACCCAGGAAGTTGAGATTTTCTATGTGAACTGAAACAAGAATTTCATTAGTACTATATCTTGAAATGTCTGCAATGTAGTATGATTACTGCACCATGTTCTTTCTCTTTTTCCCTTGATTGTGCATGGCATGTGGAATTATCCCATTTCCTACCTCAAAAAAACAAAACCACCTAAAAACAAAAATTACCCTTATAGGTGTTATTTTGAGGTCTGTGGCTGTTGAGGATGTTAGGTAATTGTTGGGCTCAAAAGTCAAATGCCTTATCTTAATTCCTTTCTGTATTTCTGGTATCCAGACTACGTCACAAGCTATGACAGTCTCCTACACTCTTGGCCTCATGCTACTCTGCTACGTTGCGAAAATAGTCTCTTCCTAAGTATGGCATGTAACTGTAGACCATTTATGGCTTGTATTTGGTATGCCATTGTTGATTTTTTTCTGCCTGCCTTATTCTGTACTTAACCCAGTTTAATTTGCCTGAGATCTTATTCTAAATGACCTATTACGTCTTCAGTTCTTTACTCTACCTAATTGATGAAATGAGCTATTAAAGAAAACCAGTTCTACTCCTGGTTAGGTGATGTATTCCTAGCCAAACCTCAGCAGCTTTAATATTTTTTTGACAACTGTAGTTCACAACTGCATGTTATTTTTTCAACTATCTCTCTGCCTTCCAGCTGACCTCAAAGAAAGATGAAGCAATTTTATGTCTTTTTGAGGGTTTTAAGGTCAAAGCCTGATAACCCCCTTCTATCTAGAGCATTTATCTTCAGCCTGTGTCAACTTTTCATCTTCCTCCTGGTTCCTTCTCAGTGCTTCAACCTCTATGAAATTTCTTCCTATAATCTATTGGATTATTCATTTTTCCCAACTTCTTTTGAGTGAAAGTCCTCCTTTGAGCTGGAACTTTCATGAAATACAAGATAAACTCTCTTCATGTATGCTTAGAAATGGAGTGGGCAATATTAAAGGAATTCCAGACCTTAGCCCACTTTTCTGCAATGCTCCTGGATTCTGGTGGTGCAAATCACAGGTGGTATGTTTAATTATCTTCCCATAAGATTTAGTGAAACTGAACTTAAAACCAATAAATTTACTAAGAGCCATATGGTTTTAGATGTGAAATATGAGTTCCTTATGTTCCTTTATTTTGTCAATAAATAGGTTTTACCATCTGTCATGTGTTTATATGAAGTTAGTGATACCTTAGGCTCATAGATCTTAGCATTAGGAAGGGACATCATCCTGTCACACTAATAATTGCAGATTATTTAAAATGAACTAGAAAAATAACATATTTGGTATTCTTGCAGTAGAGATGTTTTAAATTAAATATAACAAAATCTTACTTATCCTGAATTGGGGAATTGGGCATTCTTTATTGAATACTGCAATTAGCTGTGAATTTTGCTACATTGATTACCAATTTAACAATAAGAGCTAATTAACTAGATAATTACACCTTTTGCATTTTCTTTATGATTCACAAGGTGCCCCATGGTCTTGGGTAATCTTAATATACATCCATTGTTATCATTGTACAGAATTCGAATTTTTGTTCAGATTCAGGCTAAAAAAGATCCTGAGGTCAATACTTTTAACAGCAATGTTTTCTGTTTTCAAGCAAAGAAAATTTAATTATAATATTTCTAAGGAAGAATGGCAAGGAAATAATTTTTAAGATAGCAAAAAATAGGTTTTAGGTATTAATGAGGTTGAACCTTTTAATAAGCACATCATACTTTGATTATACTTGAAAACAGGATGAAAATCAATATAGAAATTGTTCATTGAATGTCTGTTGTATGCCAGGCCCTTTGTATTAGGGAACATGAAAAATCAAGAGACTAAGGACTGAGTCTGCTTTATCCGTGCATCTCTATAGTTTTTGATGTAGTGTTCCATGATTCATTGTTTGCATATAACACCCAGTGCTCCATGAGTATAACACCCAGTGCTCCATGAGTATAACACCCAGTGCTCCATGCAATACATGCCCTCCTTAATACCCTTCATTGGTCTAGTCTATCCCCCCACCCCACGCCCTAAAACCCTCAGTTTGTGTCCTGGAGTCCATAGTCTCTCGTGGTTCATTTGGTTCATTTTATAATCCAGTAGGACAAAGTGTTAGTGAGTTATGGTATCAGTGAGTTAATCCTGCATATACTATTTTTAATAACTGCTTTATTGAGGTACAGTCCAGTTCACCCACCTAAAGTGTAAAATTCAGTGTTTTTTAATATATTCACCAAATGGTTCAAACATCACCACAGTCAATTTTAGAATATTTCTGTCACCCAAAATAGAAACCCCACACCTGTTGGCAGTCATCCCTCATTTACCCCAATTCCCCCAGCACTAAGTAACCACTAATCTACTTCCTGTCTCTATAGATTTGTCTCTTCTGGACATCTCATAATCCTGTATAGATCATTGACTTAATAAATAATTTTTCAAGTTGGTTTGTTTATGTAAAACAAAAAAATTTGTTATCTTCTTTAGTGGCATAATTTAAGGATGAGTGTGTTCAGAAGCACTTTGATACTGCTGTGGAGAAATAATAGAAATAAGAAGATTGGTAGGAGAAGGAAGGGAAGAACGAAGGGGGCGGTAAACAGAAGGGGGAATGAACCACGAGAAACTATGGACTCTGGGAAACAAACTGAGGACTTCAGAGGGGAGGGGGGTGGGGGAATGGGATAGGCCGGTGATGGGTATTAAGGAGGGCACGTATTGCATGGTGCACTGGGTGTTATACGCAAATAATGAATCATGGAATATTGCATCAAAAACTAAGGATGTACTATACGGTGACTAACGTAACATAATAAATTATTATTAAAAAAAAACAGAACACAATTGGAGTTAATAGTTAAGTAACTTACTAGAAATCAAAATAATTTTTAAAATCTAACTTGTCTTAGGTTGAAAAGCCATCATTGCTTGAAATATATACACGTTATTAGAGTGTGGATAAAGATTTATATTTTTTACACACGAAGCTCTGATTTACTACACTGTATAATCATGGCTTTGTTAGTAATTGTCTACATATTGTATTAATTGACAAGCTTATTGTGCTTCATATATGAGTAAAATTTATGTCTACATTTAGAAAATGAAGAAGTTGAGAAACCAAGACTTCTGTGGGCTCTTTACTTCAATATGAGAGATTCTTCAGATGTCAGCAGGAACTCTTATAATAATTTACCGTCCAACGTTTATGTCTGCTCTGGCCCAGACTGTGGTTTAGGAAATGATAATGCAGTCAAACAGGTAAGCTGTTGGTGTTTTTCAGTTTTGTGTTAAAAAGTTGGTGTGGTAGGGAGAATGAATTGTTTTTTCCTCTGGGATGTGGTAAAAAAAAAAAGACTAGAAAAGCTTGTCATGTAATATCATCTCTGTAACTTGCCCCCAAACTTTTTCCTGTGAATGACAAAGCTTCTTTAAATATACTTTAAATATAGTATCCAGTATTTTCACATTCTTTTTTTTTTTAAGATTTTATTTATTTATTTGACAGAGACAGCCAGCAAAAGAGGGAACACAAGCAGGGGGAGTGGGAGAGGAAGAAGCAGGCTCCCAGTGGAGGAGCCCGATGCGGGGCTCAATCCCAGAACACTGGGATCATGCCCTGAGCCAAAGACAGACGCTTAACGACTGCACCACCCAGGCGCCCCATATTTTCACATTCTTTTTTTTTTTTTTTTAAAGATTTTATTTATTTGACAGAGATAGAGACAGCCAGCAAGAGAGGGAACACAATCAGGGGGAGTGGGAGAGGAAGAAGCAGGCTCATAGCAGAAGAACCTGATGTGGGGCTCGATCCCAGATCGCCGGGATCACGCCCTGAGCCGAAGGCAGACGCCCAACCGCTGTGCCACCCAGGCGCCCCATATTTTCACATTCTTGACTATAATGATGAATTTGCAAGAGAGCATTTATGAGTTCCATTGTGGGAGTAAGGATGGAAGATATTAGAAATACATATTCTGAAAAATGAAAGTTATACTAGTTTTCTAAAGAAACGTTGCTTCTAATTTAAACTGTTGGCCTATTGTTTTATTATTTTGAAATACACTAACCGTTTTTCTTTGTTAACCTCTGAGTGATTTCAGAAGGAGTGTAATCACATACAAAATGTAATTTTTAGATGGTCTTAAGGCATTTTCTTACTTTGGAAAAGAACATGTAACTTACAGTTTCTCAGAGTTAACATGATTCCTTTAATGCTTTGACACAAGCTGGTGTGCCAAAAGTTACTGTCATAGCTGCTGAGGAATATGGTAAATCAAGGTGGAATTTTGTGACAGCACTTTTGGGCAGGGCTGTGACCTGGTATAGCACAAGCCAACACAAGCTGACGAAAGTGAACTATGATTCTATTTAGATGAAGATCCATTTGTGTATATAAATACACTTCTCTGTACCTGACAGGAAGAGAAGAACAGAAAATATATATTTTTTGAGGCACAAGTCTAAACTTTTCACAGATACAGTTGGCATATCTGTCTACTGAATCAGTAAGTGGATAATTTAACATTTAAGACTACAGATGGAAGTTTCAATCCAGCTAGTGGCAGGGATCTCATAGGAGCAAATGGCCTCATTGACCCTTTAATTTTTAATCACAGTGGCAAGGCCATGACCCCACGTATCTATAGTTTTTTTTGCCTCATTCTTTGTTTCTCATCTTCAGAGTCTAATGGTGATCCTTGATAATCCTGTTCAGCCAGTGATATCAAAAGTGGGAAGTCATCCATCATTCAATTAGTTTAATAGGAACCCAAGATGGTTCAAGTTCTACATTTATGGCTTAAAATGCCCAAGGCATTTTTGCTTGATGCTCTGCTTTTTTCCAAGTGGAATTGCCAACATGTTTTCAGCCAGATAGCTTAGGGCATTTTTTTTAAAAAGATTATTTATTAATTTTAGAGAGCATGTGCACAGAGGGACAGAGGGAGAGAAGCAGACTCCCACTGAGTGCAGAGCCTGATGTGGAGCTCCATCTCCTGACGCTGAGATCATGACCTGAGCTGAAATCAAGAGTAGGATGCTCGGGGATGTACTGTATGGTGACTAACATAATATAATAAAAATCATTATTAAAATAAAAAAAAAAAAGAGTAGGATGCTTAACTGACTGAGTCATCCAGGCACCCCTAGCTTAGGTCATTTTTATTCCTGAGTGGACTGTAATGTTTTTTAACCAAAATGGGAAGGCTTTTTACATAAGGGCTTATTATGCAAGTACTAATGTGATCTTAACTACCAGCTAGATTATAATTGAAGGATAATTTTTTTATGAGGTAATTTGCTTCCCAAGAAGATAGACTTCAGTGTTATCATAGTACAAAACAATAATAATGCTACTTTTGGTACTAATTATATACTATTAAATATGAGTAGTTTTAAATTATTATATAGCTTTAAACCTCATATCAGTTTGGGGAGAAATATACCTACTTTATTTATTTTTTTTTATTTTAATGTTTTTTTATTATGTTAGTCACCATACAGTACATCCCTGGTTTCTGATGTAAAGTTCGATGATTCATTAGTTGCGTATAACACCCAGTGCACCATGCAATACGTGCCCTCCTTACTACCCATATACCTACTTTAAAGGGCATCAGTAATAATATTTACAAATAGCCAGTGTATTTAAATAAACTTGTGTTCTGATTCCTGTATTTCATCCTGTGTCCATCCTAGTCACTAATTGATAAATTCTGTTTTCCACATTGTCTATAAAAGCTGTTAGAGCATCACCTAGGCTTTGTCTGTGTAACAAACATAAGCACCTGCAGATTTCTTTTTTATTTATTTTTTTTACAAATGGTTTATTTTACCAGTTAGCAAGTTTGCATCTACTTTTCCTATTTGTAAATGTATAGATGTTGAATAGCATAGACCTGCCTCCCTTGTGTTCATATGGAACTATTTATGATTTGAAAACATACTAAAAATATAAAGTGGTCTGTGTTTAATACAGGTTAAAGTTGTGCACACCAAGACATTCTTTATTATCACCACAATGACGCTAGCCTAAGTAGCCTAATTGATAATTGTGATTCTGTGACTTGCTGGTTTTTATAGTTTGTTACTTTAGGGTTTTGGGGTTTTTTTTCTGAAACTGACGTATGATGATGTCTCTTTTCTTAATACAGGTAGTGTCTCATTTACCCACGCATACTGGTGAACAGACTGGTCTATAGTTGTTACTCCCAAGGGCATTGATAACTCACTCCTCCTTCAGGAGCCCCCATCTCCTAGGAGGTATCACTACCATGAGAACAAGAATAATTATATAGTAATGTCCTCCTTCTATTATATTTCAGGTGTAAAATGGTTTAAATTGGCTGATGTGGGCAGCCTACCCACCATTTAGAATGTTGTCTTTATGGCATATTAGCAATTTGTTTATGACTTTTGATACAGAATTTTTAAGTTGAAGACTAGTTTTATAGATCATATGACCTATCAAGTTGCTCACATATTGCAGTATCATTAACTTTCTCATGCCATTGAGGGAGAGGGAAATTTCAGGTGTCACATTTTCTAAAGCTACCATTCACTGCACATTTTCTGTATACCAGACAGTATCTTAAGCATCACATGTATATTATTTCATTTGGTCCTCACAACCCTATGAGGTAAGTATCTGTGACATGCCTGTTTTACAGATGAGGGAACTAAGACCTAAAGGGGCTAAATAACTTGTACAAAGGTAATGGATCTGGTAAATTTGTGAACCAGAACTGAAACTCAGGTCTGTTGGACCCCATTGCTTGTACACTGATCTAGTGTGCTGTGCTATTTTTATCTTGTTAATGTGGGTACATTCTAAATACATTAAACTGCTAGATTGACAAAATATTTTTTGTTTTGTCTAGATGTATGTTAAATAAACATAGGAATGTCTTCAGTATCTCAGTGTGTCCTCTCCATACTTCCCGATATAAAGAAACCAAGTCACAATATAATTATTCCTTTTTAATTTTTTTAACTACATGAAACTCTCTACTCTTCAACTTGGCTTAAAAGGGCAAAAAGTATTGGGGTGCCTGGGTAGTTCAGTTAGTTGAGCATCTGACTCTTGATTTCGGTTCAGGTCATGATCTCAGAGTCATGGTCCATGCTGGGCATGAAGCCTGCTTGCGATTCTCTCCCTCTCACTCTATCCCTCCCCGCTGATGTTCTCTCTTTCTGAAAAAAGGGGGGGGGGCAAAAAGGATTCAAAGTTAACAATTAACTACTCTGAACTAACCTCTATTTATGACAACTCTCACAATGGAGGCTTAGTTGACAAATGAAATGCAGAAGACCAAGAAGTATTAGATAGACCTTCCAGAGCACAGCAGTTGACCCTAAAAGATTCCAGCAGTTAGAGAGGGGAGATGGGAAGGGCTGGAGGCTGGCTGTAGGAAATTGTCATCAGTGAGGGCCAGTGGCAGATGGGCTGATGGTGAGAGTTCCACAGGCAGGTAGAAAACAAGTAAGGGTGGTGCAGTAGCCTGAAGTTGATTAGCAGTTAGACAGATTATGACAAGGATATATGGAAACAGAGTGTGGAATCCAGCCACAGGGACTGAGGTCCAGGGGGAAATGTATCCTACAGGTAGGTAACAAAAGGGAGACAAGGTGTGAGACACACAGGAACTGGAGTTTTAAAAGTTCTTTAGTTCATTAAAAAAAAAAAATGTATATTGGGACACTACTCCACACCAGGAACTAAGGATCCAGAGTTGATTAAAACCCAGTCCTTGTCATCCCTGGAGGAATCACTGACTAGTAAAGAAGAACATGTAAACAAAAGATAATGCAGTACAGTATATGCAATAATAGAATAATATCCAAAATTCAAAAATGATACAGAGGAGCCATGAGCTCTATTTAGGAGTCAAAGAACTGCAGAGAGGGATATAAAAGATAAGCAGCAATTCCCCCACACAAATGGAAGATAATTGAAACATTCCAGCATCTGCACCAATCCATGATAGAAACGTCATGGTGTGTTTAAGAAAGTGCACATAAATAGGTATTAGTGAAGCAAAAAGTCTGAGAGGTGAAGATGGGATGGAGTGAATGGTAAGACCAGAGAAATAGGCCTGCAGAGTTTTGTATGCCATAGCAAAGATTTGGGTTTTTATCCTTTTAAGAAATGGGGAGTCATTGAAGACTTTGAAGCCAAAAAGTGGCATAACCAGAATTTCATTTCCATAGACCCCCTCTGAAGGCAGCATGGAAATGGATTACATGGGGGAATCTTAGAGGCAAGGTGACCATTTCTGAGATGTTGCAGTTGTTTAAGGGAAAGATGATACATGCCTGGGCTGTATCTATAGGGAAGAAAAAATAATGAGTCAAGAGCTAAGAGATAAGATTGTCAGGATTTGGCCATTGATTGCATACAGAGTGAAAGGAAGTAAGAGGGAGGGATAACTTCTATAGGCAGACAAGGTTGAGATAAAAGACAAAAAGAGGAACAAAAGGATGAGATAGAGGCTCTGACCTCAGTACTCCTGCTTCTAGGAGCTAAGTTTCTCCAGCGAAGACCTGTGGTGCGTTCCTGGGGTGGAGAGCAAAGCAGGCATCTCAATATTTAGTTTCAAAATAGTCACAGTAAAATGGCACGTCCAAAAAATATACCCTTGAATTATACTGAAGATAGGAAAGTATTTTTCTCTCTGTCCCTTCTTGCAACTTCACATCAAAGCTCAAAAGTTTGTTCAGTATCCCTCTACCCGCTCCCAAGGAATGTCACTTTTAATTACCTGATGGACCAACCACCTGAGTCTACCAACTGTAGATGGCCAGATGGTAAATAGTTTAGATTTTACAGCTCCTACTGTCTCTTCTGCAGCTACAGAAGTGCTGCACAGTAGTGCAAAAGCACCCACAAAAAATAGATAAATGAATGAGAGTGGCTGTGTTCAGTAAAACCTTATTTACAGGAATAGCAGGCTGAATTTGGCCTATGGACTATAGTTGTCAACTCCTGGCCTAAGGGATGACTTTGCGTTCATGTCAGGAAGAAGGATTAAAGTGGTAGAGAAGACACTGTTGCCTTTAAAACAAGCATATACCTTAAAATGGTTTAATGACTTTTGTTTACCAAGGGGATAGAGTGCAAGCTCCCTAGTATGGCAGGGACCCTAATCTAACAATGAGCTGTACTCATCTAAATAAAAGTAAGGATATGTTTAGAATAGAATAGCAATGTTTCTTGTCACATTTGCTTGTGTGTGTGTGTGTGTTGTTCATTAAAATCACATTCGGTTTCTTATTCTCTTACGTGCCAGACTAAGCTCACCTTAGGTCTTGACATTTTGGGGCTCCTGGGTGGCTCAGTTGGTTAAGCCTTTGACTTGGTTTCGGCTCAGGTCCATGAGATCAAGCCCCCACATAGGACCCTATTGGCCAGTGTTGGCAGAGTCTGCTAGAGATTCTCTTCCTCTCCTCGCCCCCCTCCCTGCCCCCCCATGCTTTGTCTCTCTCTCTCAATAAATAAATCTTTAAAAATAAAATAAAATCTTGACCTTTTAGCTATTATTATTATTAATAACAGTGATAACAGCTCCATATATAGAGGCTTAGCCTCTGCCATTTCATAGACAAGGAAAGCAAGGCTCAGAAGTTGATTAAGCATTCCCCCAAATTGTATTGCTACTAAGTGGCAGAACCAGCATTTGCACATGGCCGTCTATTCAGACTCCATGATCTTGAACACCATGATATTCTCCTTAATGCCCAGGGGGAGTTAAATTATACCAGAAAAGCAAATAGTTGGGGTGCCTGGGTGGCACAGCGGTTAAGCGTCTGCCTTCGGCTCAGGGCATGATCCCGGTGTTATGGGATCGAGCCCCACATCAGGCTTCTCCGCTATGAGCCTGCTTCTTCCTCTCCCACTCCCCCTGCTTGTGTTCCCTCTCTCGCTGGCTGTCTATCTCTGTCAAATAAATAAATAAAATCTTTTAAAAAAAATAAAATAAAAATAAAATAAAAAACAAATAGTTGAACAAATAATTTTCTTGATTTTAATAATGACTTATTAAAATTATATGCTGTTTGATTTTACAGCTATCACAAATAGGCTCTATTGGAAATTTGCATAAAGAGTATTAAAGGAAATTATATTTCTACCATCCTTGTAGAATGAATGTCCTTAAATTCTCAGCTATCTAACACCTGATAATCTGATCAAGTACTGATAATACTTAAGGGTGGGCCTGCATGCATGCATAGAATTGGGGAGAAGTCATGGAGTTCTGAAAGCAGATTTTCAGAAGGTCATGTATACTTGACAAAGTTCTATAACTTAAAGAAATTTTCAAGGGTGGTAATTCATTTTTTTTTCCATTTAATAATGATTTTTTATTATATTATGTTAGTCACCATACAGTACATCCCCGGTGGTAATTCATTTTTTTAATAATCGCAGAAAGGCATATACATTTTAAGCTGATATCCAAAAACTATTGTGTCCTTTCTTCCCTTGCCAGGCTGAAAGACTTTTCCAGCTAATCTGCCCCAATGAAGACTTCTGTCCACCCCCACCAAATCCTGAAGACATTATCATTGATGGGGACAGTTTACAATCGGAGACCTCTGAATTCAGTGTCATACCAGAAGCTAACTCAGAGACTCCCAAGGAAAGCACAAGCCTGGGAAACCCAGAGGAGACCTCTCAGTAATAGATATACACCAAACTGAATACCCCACTTTGGAAATCCCTCCTGGCCTCAGTCTTCTTCATGAAAGAACTGTTTGAAAAATGTTAGAAAACAGCAGCCAGTTGACATACATAATTATCAAGTGAAGCAGGTCATAGAAATCCAAAGGGGGATTTTCCTTAAAGAGGACATTGTAAAAACACAAAACACTTATAAAGCACATTGGCCTGCCTGCTAATTTAAGATACCAAACCTGTAGAATTAGCAGATAAATATAAATGGATTGGTTCCCAGGAGTATAGTAGCTATGGATATGAAAGTGTACCTCTGCGTTGTTAATAATTCTGTCATATTCAGAAAGCTTTTGCTTACCACTTTGAATCTTTGTTTGAAAGCCGCATCTTCAGAATCAGGTCACATATTTCCTTTGATTATTTTAATTCTATTTTCTTTATGGGTATGGGCATGATAACACGAATGATAAAAGCACATGTAAATGTAGTTGAGGAAAGCTAAAGTATCATGATCTAGGCAGGAGCCTATGTTTGGAATAGAGGCTTATTTTCTATCTTGAGAATTATTGAAAATGCCAGTATTAAAGTACTCATATTTACAAATCATGAGTCCATTACTCAGCATTTCTTAATGTTAGTAATGATATTTGTATGTGAATCATTTACACTCTAGGAAAGCTTATAAGATTGAAGAAATGGAAGGAAAGATTTGGATATGCTCATCAGTATATGGAAATTCTGTCTAGTCAGGTAACTAAAGCCTAATTGTATATGGACCCAATTTAGTCCTAGCTATTACTACTGATGATATTATACAAATTGTTTAACTTGCAGGCCTCACTTTCTCTGTATGTAAGGTAGAAATAGTAACATGTTGCCTACTGTAGGAGAATAGTTTTGAAGATAAATGCAGTGTAATCCTTAGAATGGTATTTCTGGGGGGGGGGAAGTTGTTTTCTCCTTGACTTGGAGGTGAATATCAAAAGTCTCATGTGGCAAATAATTGTTTACTGTCAACTCCCCCAACACAATAGATCACAGTGTTTTTATTGCAACTAAGCTTTTTTAAAAAACTATTTCCTGGGGCGCCTGGGTAGCGCAGTCGTTAAGGCGTCTGCCTTCGGCTCAGGGCGTGATCCCGGCGTACCGGGATCGAGTCCCACATCGGGCTCCTCTGCTGGGGGCCTGCTTCTTCCTCTCCCACTCCCCCTGCTGTGTTCCCTCTCTCGCTGGCTGTCTCTCTGTCACATAAATAAATAAAATCTTTAAAAAAAAAAAAAACTATTTCCTAAATTGGTATTTTATAGACCAGTAAAGATAGCAACATGGAATTGTGGTTTTGAATCTTGGAAGGAAAGCATGCTATAAATTCTTCATATTCATTTTCTGCTTAGGTAAATCTGAACCACTAAGGACTCTGAATACAGTATGACAGTTGGTAAGCTCTAATATACACTTAACATAAAAATGTAGGGGCTATACATAGCCACCAAATCTAGTTACAATGACAGTGACTCTTAAAATTTTTCCAGATGCCAAGTTCTGATGGTTTGCTCTTTTTGAGCAATAGTTTGAATTTATTTCAGTAGTTAAATATATAAAAATTTTTTTGTGCGTTCTGGCCTACATTACCAATCAGAGAGCCATTGCTACAGTAGAAAGCACGTAGTTGTAGTGAGGCTGTGACCTCTCCAGATTTCAGAAAAGGTCTTAAAGAAAGCTAGCTCCGTCAGGTCAGAGATTCATAGAAAATGGGAAGAACCAAGGAATGTAGCTCTTACCTCACCTTTCCAATCCCCTGGGGATATAGCTGAATCCAGATGGAAGGAAAACCTTCCCAGCCTCTCAGGCTGCTCCTAATTCCTCTGCCCATGTACACCCCATCTCCTATCTGGCCCTCTCTCTTCCTCTCTTTTCCCCTTTAATGTCCTACAAATCAGGAATTGTAGAATTGCATTATAATCCATTTTGTTAATATACATTCATATCTTTCTTAAATCATATTTCCTGAAACGCAACTATGCCATGTGCCTAGAAGCACCAGGTATTGGCCCTGCCCCTCAATACAAGCAATATAAAAGGTTCCACTATATGAAAGTATTGAGTCTGAATACAATTGCAGTAAGTTGCACCAATTAAGATATTGTACTTTGTTATAGTCTAAGAGTTAAGGCCTCTTGAATGCAGCATACACATTTATGTAAGCAACCAAGCAGAGTAGGCCCAGAATAATAACTACAAAGACTATGATAGCTTTACTGCAGCTGTTTATAGGTAGATAAGGAAGGAGATGCTCTGTGGTCTCATGGCCTAACCTATATTGTACCCTATTTTATCCATTCGCCAGCACCACAGTCTCTCTTCCAGGTTATTTATTAAATACTATTTAAATGTTTAAAAGCTCCTCAATATGATTAGTGATTAAAATATTATACAACTGTTAAAAAACATTGTGTTAGAGAACTTTAGATATATCCTGTTGCCTCAGAATATAATAGCAATTATTCTAAGAGCTTTCTTTTCAGCTATCTTAATTACTGCAAATAAATCTTTTTTTTTTTTCATAGTTTTAAGCCAAAAGAAGAAAAACATTTTGGTTTTGTTGTAAAACCATAAGCCTGAAGTTATATGAATAAAGTTGATACGTTGTGTGTGATACAGAAAGTTCAGTAGCTAATTTAACATTTTGAATATTGTCATCAAAGAATTTTGATTCATGTGTTTAAAATGTTTAGTTATACATGCTTATTAACCAAAAATGATAATAACATTCAGTTTAGTGATCTGTTTGAAAACCAGTTACCTATGTTGCTACTGTGTCTTTATCTAGTTGGTATGCCTGCCCAGAAAAGCAAATAGGTAGGTAGGTAGATATTATAAATGTAGGTATTTTCTATAGGAAAACTGAGTTACAATTTTCCCCGTCTCAGATGATATTTAGTTGCCCATAGTAAAATGGCCATGTTAATGGTTAACTTCTAGAATGGTAGTTTCTGAGATTAGCAGCCCTTTATCTAAAATAATGACCACGCTAATGATCACAACTTCTGTCATAGCTATAGTTCCCAAGAAGGCAGCCCTTTGTCTAAAGTCCTAAAGACCTCAAAAAATTTTGTTGAAATATTATTCATAATTTTCACACTGTAGCAGTAAGTTTTCAGAGGAAATAAAAGTGTTTTGATGCCTTTCAGGTGTGGTTTCCTATTTTTTAATATTAAAACTTTGCATATATGCCAAGAAATTAAAGATTGTCTTGGAACTGATTTATTCATTGATTTAATTTTCCAGTTGCATACTTGGTTTTGTTTCTAAGCATTTGTCAACTGTCAGGTTTGTGAGAAAGGCAATCAAATGATACCTGGGTTGGTTCACTTAGCATATTGTTCTAGATGCCAGGATCAGACTTCATTCTGTTTGAAATTGGTGCTTGAGGAATGGGCTATGGCTTTATAGTACATTGATTGCCTACAAACTGTTTTCACATCTCACTTAGTATATGAGATTATGAAATGTTTTTCATATTTACTTGGTGAATGAGAACCTGAAATGTTTTTCTCTTTGGTGGTTGAGTCCACAACAGCTTACTTGAAATACATAAGAGACTGCTGATGTTCTTTGTATACAGAAATCATTCATTGAACTGTGATTTGCTCTTGGATCAAATAATTAAAGCAGAGTGACATTTTCTGTCAATTCCAGGTAGTTTCCTAAAGCTGCTCAGAATGCATTCAAAGGATAACAGGACTCCTTCAAAACCGACAATTTATCTGTGAGATTATTAATAAATCTAGGAAAAATAAGGTTAATTGAATTTTTAAGCAAGTAGCTGTATTAAGCACCTTGGAGCTCATAAAGTATTCACACGTTTTTAAACAAGTGATTTGATGTTTGAATTCTCCTCCTTAATGATGGCTTTTTTAAAACGTTAATTAGGGGTGCTTCCGGGGCTCAGTTAAGCATCTGCCTTCGGCTCAGGTCATGATCCCAGAGCCCTGGGATTGAGCCCCACATCGGGCTGCCTGCTCAGCAGGGAGCTTTCTCCCTCTGCCACTCCCCCTGCTTGTGCGTGCTCTCTCTCTGTCAAATAAATAAATAAAATCATTTAAAAAAACAAAACAAAGACGTTAAATGGTTTAACATTTAGCATCCCATGTCACATATTTTTAAAGATTTATATTAGATAGATTGCACGAGGGGAGGAGCAGAGGGAGAGGAACTGTTGGCCTGAGATTCTGTCTCCCTCTGCCCCCCCTCAAATAAATACATAAATCTTTTAAAAAAACAAAAGTAATGTCTTAAAAGAACATTAAAGAATTCAGGTGTATATAAACAAGGTATTTGGGAGAGTGCCTAGAATATAGCAAGCACTATAAATGTTAAATAAACAAAAAGGGCAAATAATGTCATGGGAAAAGATCACAATATATAATCAAAAGAAGGAAGTTACAAAAAGAGGACTTATAGCATGATCCCATTTTGTGTGAAAAAGAAAGTCTTTATGCATATGTGTATGTTTGTGCAAAGTCTAGAAGAGTGCACACAAAATGGTAATACTTTTTTGCATAGTGTGATTTTATGAATCTTTTTTCCTTATATTTCTTTGAATTGTCTACATTTTTTGAGGTATTCATTCACCACTTCTAATGTCACTCCTCTTCAGATGTGAAACTGTACATACACATGAACATACAGACAAAATGAGTATGTTTTTTAAAATACTTTTTATTTCACTTAGCATAATACCCTCCAGTTCCAACCAGGTTGATGCAAGTGGTAGGTATTCATCCTTTCTGATGGCTGAGTGATATTCCATTGTATGTATGGACCACATCTTTATCCATTCTTCTGTGGAAGGGCATCTGGGCTTCTTCCACAGTTTGACTATTGTGGGCATTGCTGCTATGAACATTGGGGTGCATGTGCCCCTTCTTTTCAGTACCTTATCTTTGGGGTAAATACCCAGTAGTGCAATTGCTGGGTCATAGAGTAGCTCTATTTTTAAATTTTTAAGGGACCTCCACACTGTTTTCCAAAGTGGCTGCCCCAGCTTGCATTCCCACCAACAGTGTAAGAGGGTTCCCCTTCCTCCACACCCTCTCGAACATTTCTTGTTTCCTGCCTTATTAATTTTTGCCATTCTAAGGTGGTATCTCACTGTGGTTTTGATTTGAATTTCCCTAATGGCTAATGATGTTGAACATTTTTTCCTGTGCCCGTTAGCCATTTGTATGTCTTCTTTGGAGAAGTGTCTGTTCATGTCTTCTGCCCATTTTTTGACTGGGTTATTTGTATTTTGGATGTTGAATTTGAGAAGTTCTTTATAGATCTTGGATACCAGCCCTTTATCTGTCATGTCATTTGCAAATATCTTCTCCCATTCCATGGGTTGCCTCGTAGTTTTGTTGACTGTTTCCTTTGCTGTGCAGAAGCTTTTTATCTTGATGAAGTCCCATGTCTTTTCATGTCTTCTGACCAATTTTTTTTTACTATTTTTATATTTTATTTACATTTAAGCTAGTTTACATATAGTGTATTATTAGTTTCAGAGGTAGAATTTAGTGATTCGTCAGGTGCATATAACACCCAGTGCTCATTACATCAACTGCCCTCCATAATGCCCATTACCCAATTATTCGATCCCCCACCCACCTCCCCTCCAGCAACCCCCAGTTTGCTCCCTATAGTTATGAGTCTCTTATGGTTTGCCTTCCTCTCTGTTTTTATTTTATTTTTTCCTTCCCTTCCCCTATGTTCTTCAGTTTTGTTTCTTAGTCTTCTGCCCATTTTTAAGTTTGATTATTTGTTTTTGGTGTGTTGAGTTGTACAAGGTCTTTATATATTTTGAATATTGTTTTTTGGATATGTCATTTGGAAATACCTTTTTCCATTCTGTAGGTTTCCTTTTAGTTTTGTTGATTATTTACTTTACTGTGTAGAAGCTTTTTATTTTGATGTAGTCTCAATTTATTTTTGCTTTTGTTTCCTTTGCCTTGGGAGACATATCTAGAAAAATGTTGCTGTGGCCAATGTCAGAAAAATTACTGCCTGTGCTCTTCTAGGATATTTATGGTTTTAGGTCTCACCTTTAGGTGTTTAATCTATATTTAGTTTATTTTTGTATATGGTGTAAGGGTCCTGTTTCATTGTTTTCCATGTAGATGTCCGGTTTTCCCAACACCATTTGTTGAAGAGACTTTCCCATTGCGTGTTCTTTCCTGCTTTGTCAATGATATATTTGTGGTGTTTTTTTTTTTTCTTCTACATTTTCTATGCTGCTCTATTGATCTATGAGTCTTTTCTTTTGGGCCAGTACCATACTGTTTTGATTACTATAGCTTTATAATATAACTTGAAGTTTGGAATTGTGATACCTCCAGTTTTGCTTTTCTTTTTCAGGACTGCTTTGGCTATTTGGGGTCTTTTGTAGTTCCATACAAATTTTAAGATTGTTCTAGTTCTGTGAAAAATGCTGTTGATATTTTGATAGGGATTGTATTAAATCCGTAGATTGCTTTGGGTAGTATAGATGTTTTAACAATATTTGTTGTTCCAGTCCATGAGAATGGAATATCTTTCCATTTGATTGTGCTGTCTTCAACTTCTTTCATGAGTGTTTTATAGTCTTCAGAATACAAGTCTTACACCTCTTTAGTTAAGCTTATTCCTAGCTATCTTATTCTTTTTGGTGCAGTTGTAAATGGATTGTTTTCTTAATATGTCTTTCTGCTGCTTCATTATTGATGTATAAAAATGCAACTTTCATTTTGTATCCTGTGACTTTACTGAATTTATTTATCAGTGCTTGTAGTTATTTGGTGGAATCTTTCAGGTTTTGTATATATAATATTATGTCGTCTGCAAATAGTAAAAGTTTTATTTCTTCCTTACCAGTTTGGATGCCCTTTATTTCTTTTTGTTGTCTGATTGCTCTGGCCTGCACTTCCAGTACTATGTTGAATAACAGTGCTGAGAGTCCACATCCTTCTCTTGTTCCTGACCTTAGGGGGAAAGCTCTTGGTTTTTCCCCATTGAGTATGATGTGTGGTATGGGATCTTCATGCATGGCCTCTGTTCTGTTGAGGTATGTTCCTTCTAAACTTACTATGTTGATGGGTTTATCATGAATGGATGTTGTACTTTGTCAAATGCTTTTTCTACATCTATTGAATGATCATATGATTTTTATCCTCTTATTGATGTGGTGTATTACATTGATTGATTTGTGAATATTGAACCTCGCATTCAAGGAATAAATCCCACTTGATTGTGATGAATGATTTTTTTAATTTATGTTTTAGTGAACGTGCAGTGTAATATTGAGTTCTGGAGTAGAATTCAGTGATTCATCACTTATATACAACACCCAGTGCTCATCATAACAAGTGCCCTCTTTACTACCCATCACCCATCTAGCCCATCCCCCATCCATCTCCCTCCATCAACCCTCAGTTTGTTCTCTATCATTAAGAGTCTATTATGGTTTGTTTCTCTCTCCTTTTTTTCCCCTTCACATATGTTCACTTGTTTTCGTTCTTAAATTCCACATATGAGTGAGATCATGTGGTATTTGTCTTTCTCTTACTTATTTCACTTAGCATAATACACTGTGGCTCCATCCATGTCATTGAAAATGGCAAGATTTCATTATTTTTGATGGCTGAATAATATTCCATTACACACACACACACACACACACACCCCACATCTTTATCCATTCATCAGTTGATGGACATTTGGGCTCTCCATAGTTTGGCTATTGTTGAGCATCTGACTCTTGATCTCTGGTCAAGTGAATGATTTTTTTAAATGTATTGTTGGACTCAGTTTCCTAATATTTTGTTGAGGATTTCTGCATCTATATTCCTCAGAGATATGGCCTGTAGTTCTCTTTTTTTGGTAGTAATTTTATCTGATTTTCGTATCATGATAATGCTGGCTTCATAGAATGAATTTGGAAGTAGTCCTGCCTCTTCTGTTTTTTTGGAAATTTTGAGAAGATTAGGTAGTAACCCTTTAAATATTTGGTAGAATTCACCTGTGAAGCCATCTGTCTTGGACTTTTTGTTTATTGGGAGTTTTTTGTTACTGATTCGAGTTCTTTGCTGGTTATCAGTCTGTTTAAATTTTCTATTTCTGCATCGGTTTTTGTAGTTTATATGTTTCTAGAAATTTATCCATTTCTTGTAAGTTGTTCAATTTGTTGGCACATAATTTTTCATAATATTCCCTTACAATTGCTTCTATTTTCTGTGGTGTTGGTTGTTTTTTCTCCTTTTTAATTAGTGATTTTGTTTGAATCCTCTTTTTTTCTGATGAGTCTGGCTAGAGGTTTATTAATTTTGTTGATCTTTTCAAAGAACCAGCTCCTCACTGATCTTTTCTGTTGGGGTTTTTGTTGTTGTTGTTTTGTTTGGGTTTTTTTAGTTTCTATATAATTTATTTCTGCACTAGTGTTTATTATTTCCTTCCTTCTGCTGTTTTGGGGTTTTGTTTGTTCTTTTTCTGACTCCTTTAGGTGTAAGGTTAGGTTGTTCATTTGAGATTTTTCTTGTTTCTTGAGTTCGACCTATGTTGCTATAAACATCCCTCTTGGGACTGCTTTTGCTGCATCCCAAAGATTTTGGAACACTGTTTTCATCTTCATTTGTTTCCATGTAATTTTTTATTTCTTCTTTGATATCCTGGTTGACCCATTCATTGTTTAGTAGCATGTTACTTAACCTCCACGTATCTGTGGTCTTTCCATGTTTTTTTCTTGTGGTTGACTTCTGGTATCACAGTGTTTTGGTCAGAAAAGATGTGTGGTTAGACTTTTATCTTTTTTAATTGTTGAAGATTGTTTTGTGGCCTAATATGTGATCTATTCTGGAGAATGTTCCATGCCCACTTGAAAAGAATGCAATTCTGCTGTTTTAGGATGGAATGATCTGAATATATCTGTTAGGTCCATCTGGTCCAGTGTGTCATTCAAAGCCATTGTTTCCTTGTTGATTTTCTGTTTAGGTGATCTGTCCTTTGGTGTAAATGGGGTTTTAAAGGCCTCTACTATTATTGTATTACTATTGATTAGTTCTTTTATGTTTGTTACTAACGGTTTTATGTATCTGGGTGCTTACAGAACCTGGCCACTTTTTTTCACCACATGCAAAGGTAAGCTCAAAATGGATTAAACACCAGAGAGGAGAGAAAATGGCAGAATAGTAGGGGGACCCTATGCTTGCCTCATCCCTGAAACACATCTAGATAAATATCAAATCATTCTGAACACCTAAGAAATAGATCTGAGGACTGAGAGAACAAACTGAACAGCTAGAGGGAGAAAAGAGGCCACATCATGGAAGGTAGGTGACATGGAGATGTGATTTAGAGGAGGAAAAAATCATGAGGGAGGAGTTAAGATGGCACAGTATTAGAACCTTCTGCTTGCCTCATCCCTCCAACACAGCTAGATAAATATCAAATCACTCTGAACACACAGGAAATCAATCTGAGAACTGAGAGAACATACTGTACAACTAGAGGGAGAAAAGAGACCACATCATGCAGGGTAGGAGATGTAGAATTGTGATTTAGGGGGAAAAGAATCAATGGTGCTACAGAAGGTAGGGAGCCCTGATCAGGGGGAGAGGAGAGAGAGAGAGAGAACAGAGCACAGGACATTGCACAAGGAAAACACTTCTCCAAAACCATTGATGGGGAAAACAAGAGGGGCTGATTATTACAAGTTTTCACAAGCAGCAGAGATCAAATAATAAAGTTTTAAAAGTCAGCACAATTGCCAGGTGGAGGCTGGTGGGTGTAGAGGTGCTCCTGTGAAGGAGGGCAGAGGCTCAGTAGTGGGTAGGATGGTCTGAGGAACCCCTGGGTCCCACTGGGAGAGAGAGTTTCCCATCTTGGAGGGCATTTGGGAGAGGCATCACTGCATATCTGAGGACAAAAGAGCTAGCAGGTGCCACTGAGCTGCCCCATTCATTGCATATGAGCAGAGACACCTGTTGAGGGCAGCTAACCTGTACCTGGGCACCAGCTTTTTGCTGCACTTTGCCATAAACTCCAAGCCCCAGCAAGTCCACGGAACTGCCCTTAGGAACAAACCGCACCAACCTTATGGAACAACCAGCACTGTGAGACCCTGTCTGAGGGTATCAGCACAGGTCCAGGCCATGCCAGGTCCTTAAAATTTGGAGTTTTGAAAACCAGCCAGCATACCTGAGATAAAACAGGAACAATGTACTGTCATAAAAGGAGATGCCACAGACATAGGCAAGATGAAAACAGGGAACTGAGGGAAGCCTGGGACAAATGAGGGAAGATTGTGTGCTGTTCTGTGAGGGCTTCCTGAAAAGCAGGGGGCAGAAACTCTCCTTTCAAGGGACAAGAAAGCTGGCTGACACAATTTTTCCCTCATTGCTTCCTCTTGGAGGAACTTCAGTAAGCAGCACAGTGCCCACAGTGGAGGCTGAGCTGCTTATACCAAGCCTTGCCCCTGTGTTCTGCAGGTGAGTCTGAACTAGCACAAGTGTATGTGAGAGGCAGACCAGCAGCATGTCACTCCCCCAAAAGACGAGCACAAACACCCCCCTGCCGCACACACACACACACACACACACACACACACACACACACACACACCCCAAGTCTACTGACCATAAAGTGCTGTAAAAATTCAGTTCCACTGGAAATAGGATCTGGCCTCTTCACAGGGACACCAAAACCCACATAGTTAAAACTTGCCACACATTGGACAAGGTCCAAACACTCCCCACTGCTGGCAAGGTGAAACAATCAAAGGACTGACCTGAGGGAAAGTGCGGCTCAAACACAACAACGGAGTGGAAACCGCTTACACCAGAAACACTTCCTAAAGCACGATTCGCTGGTCAGTATATGACATTTTCATAATATAGCCATTACTCTCAGGAGCAGAAAATATAACAGGCTTTCTTAACACAGAGAAGACAGAAACCTAGACAAAATGCCGAGACAGAGGAATTCACCCCAAAAGAAAGAACAAGAAGAGGTCATGGCGAGGGAGCTGATCAAAACAGATGTAAGTAATATGCCTGAAACAGAATTTAAAACAATAATCATAAAGTTACTAGCTGGACTTAAGAAAAGCATAGAAGACACCAGCCCCTTACTACAGAGATAAAAGATGTAAAATCTACTCAGGCCAAAATAAACACTATAACTGAGATGCAAAACCCACTGGATGTAATGAGCACAAGTATGGACAAAGTGAAGGAGTGAATACAAATGGCCAACAGACACGTGAAAAAATGCTCCACATTACTTGGCATCACGGAAATACAAATCAAAACCACAATGAGATACCACCTCACACCAGTCAGAATGGCTAAAATTAACAACTCAGGAAACAACAGATGTTGGCAAGGATGCAGAGAAAGGGAAACACTCTTACACTGTTGGTAAGAATGCAAACTGGTGTAGCCACTCTGGAAACAGTATGGAAGTTCCGCAAAAAGTTAAAAATAGAAGTATGCTACAACCCAGCAATTGTACTACTAGGTATTCATCCAAAGGATACAAAAATAAGTGATTTGAAGGGACATATGCACCCCAATATTTATAGCAGCAATATCCACAATAGCCAAAATATGGAAAGAGTCCAGATGTCCATCAACAGATGAATGGATAAAGAAGAGGTCGTATATACATATAATGGAAGATCACTCTGCCATCAAAAAGAATGAAATCTTACCATTTGCATGACGTGGATGGAACTAAAGAGCATTATGTTAAACTAAATAAGACATCAGAGGGTTGCCTGGGTGGCTTAGTGGATTAAGGGTCCGCCTTCAGCTCAGGTCCTGATTTCAGGATCCTGGGATCAAGCCCCACATCAGGCTTTCTGCTCAGTGGGGAGTCTGTTTCTCTCTCTCCCTTTGCCTGTCGCTTCCCCGGCTTGTGCTCTGTCTCCCTCTGTCAAATAATTTAATAAAATCTTTTTTTGAAGATTTTTAAAAAGATTTTATTTATTTGACAGAGGGCAAGCAGGGGGAGTGGCAGGCAGAGGGAGCTGAAGGCAGACACTTAATTCACTGAGACACACAGGTGCCCCAAATAAACAAAATCCTATTTGTTTGTTTGATTTGGGGTCTTTTTTTCTCTTTCAAACTCTTTATTTTTTTTATAATGATATTTTTTTATTATATTATGGTAGTCACCGTACAGTACTTACCTGGTTTTTGATGTAAAGTTCCATGATTCATTAGTTGTGTGTAACACCAAGTGCACCCAATACGTGCCCTCCTTACTACCCATCACCAGCCTATCCCATTTCCCCAACCCCTCCCCTCTAAAGCCCTAAGTTTGTTTCTCAGAGTCCATAGTCTCTCATGCTTCATTCTCCCTTCTGTTTACCCCCTCTTTCTTTATCCCTTTCTTCTACTGATCTTCCTACTTCTTATGTTCCATAGATGAGTGAAATCATATGATAATTGTCTTTCTCTGCTTGACTTATTTCACTTAGCATTATCTACTCCAGTGCTGTCCATGTTGCAGCAAATGTTGAGAAATCATTATTTTTGATAGCTGAGTAATATTCCATTGTATATAATGACCACATCTTCTTAATCCAGTCATGACACTACAGATAAAAGACTGGTATCCGAGATCTACAAAGAACTTCTAAAACTCAATACAGAAGAAACAAATAAACAAATCATAAAATGGGCAGAAGATATGAACACTTTTCCAATGAAGGCACGCAAATAAACAAAATCTTTAAAAAATAAATCAGTCAGAGAAAGACAAATACTGTATGATGTCACTCATATGTGGAATTTAAGAAACAAAACAGATAAACATAGGGGAAGGGAAGGAAAAATAAAATAAAACAGAGGAAGGCAAAACATAAGAGACATTATTTTTTGTTTTTGTTTTTATTTGTTTTTATTTTTTATTATTTTTTTAATGTTTTTTATTATATTATGTTAGTCACCATACAGTACATCCCTGGTTTCTGATGTAAAGTTCGATGATTCATTAGTTGCGTATAACACCCAGTGCACCATGCAATACGTGCCCTCCTTGCTACGCATCACCAGCCTATCCCATTTCCCCACCACCCTCCCCTCTGAAGCCCTCAGTTTCTTTCTCAGAGTCCATAGTCTCTCATGCTTCATTCCCCCTTCTGATTACCCCCCTTTCTTTATCCCTTTTTTCCCCTACCAATCTTCCTAGTTCTTATGTTCCATAGATGAGAGAAATCACATGATAATTGTCTTTCTCTGCTTGACTTATTTCACTTAGCATTATCTCCTCCAGTGCTGTCCATGTTGCAGCAAATGTTGAGAAATCATTATTTTTGATAGCTGAGTAATATTCCATTGTATATAATGACCACATCTTCTTAATCCAGTCATGACACTACAGATAAAAGACTGGTATCCGAGATCTACAAAGAACTTCTAAAACTCAATACAGAAGAAACAAATAAACAAATCATAAAATGGGCAGAAGATATGAACACTTTTCCAATGAAGGCACGCAAATAAACAAAATCTTTAAAAAATAAATCAGTCAGAGAAAGACAAATACTGTATGATGTCACTCATATGTGGAATTTAAGAAACAAAACAGATAAACATAGGGGAAGGGAAGGAAAAATAAAATAAAACAGAGGAAGGCAAAACATAAGAGACATTATTTTTTGTTTTTGTTTTTATTTGTTTTTATTTTTTATTATTTTTTTAATGTTTTTTATTATATTATGTTAGTCACCATACAGTACATCCCTGGTTTCTGATGTAAAGTTCGATGATTCATTAGTTGCGTATAACACCCAGTGCACCATGCAATACGTGCCCTCCTTGCTACGCATCACCAGCCTATCCCATTTCCCCACCACCCTCCCCTCTGAAGCCCTCAGTTTCTTTCTCAGAGTCCATAGTCTCTCATGCTTCATTCCCCCTTCTGATTACCCCCCTTTCTTTATCCCTTTTTTCCCCTACCAATCTTCCTAGTTCTTATGTTCCATAGATGAGAGAAATCACATGATAATTGTCTTTCTCTGCTTGACTTATTTCACTTAGCATTATCTCCTCCAGTGCCATCCATGTTGCAGCAAATGTTGAGAACTCGTTCTTTCTGATAGCTGAGTAATATTCCATTGTATATATGGACCACAACTTCTTAATCCAGTCATCTGTTGAAGGGCATCTCGGTTCCTTCCATGCTTTGGCTATTGTGGACAATGCTGCTATGAACATTGGGGTGCATATGGCCCTTCTCTTCACTACGTCTGTATCTTTTGGGTAAATACCCAGTAGTACCATAGCTGGGTCATAGGGTAGCTCAATTTTTAACTTTATAAGGGACCTCCACATTGTTTTCCAGAGTGGCTGTACCAACTTGCATTCCCACCAACAATGTAGGAGGGATCCCCTTTCTCCACATCCTCTCCAGCAACTGTTGTTTCTTGCCTTGTCAATTTTTGCCATTCTAACTGGCGTAAGGTGGTATGTTAGCGTGGTTTTGATTTGAATTTCCCTGATGGCTAATGATGTTGAACATTTTTTCATGTGTCTGTTAGCCATTTGTATGTCATCATTAGAAAAGTGTCTGTTCATGTCTTCTGCCCATTTTATGATTTGTTTATTTTTTTTCTCACGTATTGAGTTTGAGAAGTTCTTTGTAGATCTTGGATACCAGTCCTTTATCTGTAGTGTCATTTGCAAATATCTTCTCCCATTCCGTGGGCTGCCTCTTAGTTTTTTTGACTGTTTCCTTGGCTGTGCAGAAGCTTTTTATTTTTTATTTTTTATTTTTTTTCCATTATTTAAGCTCCATATATATGTAAAAGAGAAAGCAAATATTCTGCCTGTAGTTTAAGCTAATAAAAATGCTTAT
>NW_024423319.1:55838897-55862709 GCF_017311325.1 Ursus maritimus
GTGAGAAATTTCTTTGCCCTGGCTGCTTTTTATACTGTATCCTTGGATCTAATATTTGCGAAATGCACTATGACGTGACGTGGTGTAGGTTTGTCGTGTTTGAGCTTGGGAGGGGTCCTCTCTGCCTCTTGGGCATGAATGTTTGTTTCCCTTGCTAGATTAGGGAAGTTTTCAGCTACAATTTGTTCAAATATCTCTTCTAGACCTCTGTTTTTCTCTACCCCCTCGGGGATGCCGATGATTCTGACATTGGAACATTTTACTGAGTCAGTAATCTCCCGTAACCTTCATTCCTGAGCGTGGAATTTTTTGAGTCCAGCTTCTATTTTCGTTTTTTCTTCTACTAACCCATCCTCCAATTCGCTGATACGTTCTTCTGCCTCATTCACTCTGGCCGTCAAAGCCTCTAGTTTTGCCTGCATTTGGCTCATAGAATTTTTAAATTCTGCCAGATTCGCTCTCATTTCTGCCCTTAGAGATTCTATAGTCTCATTAACATTTTCATTAATACTTTTTTCCAGTCTACACATCATCTTGATCATTGTTGCTCTGAATTCCATTTCTGATAATTTGGCTATATCCATATCCATCAGTTCTGTGGCAGAGGCCACAGACTCATTGTCTTTTCTTTGCTGGGGGGGGGGGGATTTCTCCTTCTCGTCATTCTGATGAGGAGAGGTTGCGGGGTTGTCCAGAGCCCAAATTATTGACCGGGACTCAGGCCGTGCGCCCTTGTTTTATAGGGATCTTAGGAATGTGGGCTTCTTGATTTTTCAGCCTGCCTTCTGGGGGAGGGGCCTGCCGTGCTGATACTCAGAAAACCCTGTTTGGGTAGAGTCTCCGTGTCCCCTGCGAGGGGGGATGGGGATGGGCACTCCCTGAGCCGGTATTTCCAGGCTTTTGTTCTCTGGCGGCTTTCCCTGGCAGTTTGCTGTGTCTCTTCTGAGAGTCAGAGCAGCAGTGGCCAAATCTCAGCCTCTGTCTCAGAACAGAGGGATTGCGAACCGTTCTCCACTGGTTTTCTAGCCACTTTAACTCTGTTTCTGTTGGTGCTGCTCAACCCTGCAGCATCCCGGGATGTGCGCCCCACACCCAGCGTCCCAGCCCTCACTTCCAGGGCCTGTGAGTCTCTGTCCTTTGTGTTTCTAACACAGCCAGCCGCCAGCCACCAGCTGCCCCCACGCACTCCCAGAGCTCCAGGTCTCAGTCTGGTTCCACTGAGCACACCGGAGCTCCAGTTTTCAGTCTGGTGGCAGCGCGTTCCCCAGCTCACAGTCTCAGTCTCCTCTCTCTCGGGTGCCGGTCCGCGAGTCCGCCAGCTCCCCCGTGCAGGTGGCTACCGCTTCCCGGCGCCGAAACGCGGCGGCTCCCTCCCCCTTCCGTTTATCTTCTGATATCTGTGCGCGGTTTCATGGCTCCCCGCTCCGTACCTCAATACTCAGCACTGGAGATGTTCGTTTGTAGTGATCCAGATGTATCTTCCTGTGTCTCAGGCTGATTCCGTGGATGTTCAGGGTGGTCTGGTGCCTATCCAACTAGACTCAGGGGACCGGCTGAAAAAGGGGTCTCCTACTCCTCTGCCATCTTAAACCATAAGAGACTCTTAACTCTAGGAAATAAACTGAGGGCTGCCGGAGGGGAGGCGGGTGGGGGATGGGTAATTGGGTGATGGGCATTAAGGAGGACATTTGATGTAATGAGCACTGGGTGTTATATGTAACTGATGAATCACTAAATTCTACCCTTGAAACTAATAGTACGCTATATGTTAACTAATTGAATTTAAGTTAAAAAGAAGTTAGGTGGAGAATGTTCATGCTGGTTACCAGAGATGACTGAGCATCTAAGTTGGTGGAGGGTGGGGTATAGAGAAATGGTACCTGCCATTCTTTTGTTCCTGGAGCAGTCTCCTAAAGGTCCCTTCCCTTCTGGCATACATTCTGAGATTAGTAAAGAAATTGCCTTCACATATACCCAGAAGCCTTTCAAACTGTTGCTTTTATGCTATATCTCAGCGGGATTGTTTTTATGCTGCCTCTTTAATGGTGGGGACTCAGTTTCCTATCACCGTCCAGCTCTCCCATAGTTGAGTCTCCTGGTTTTTAAAGTACCCAGAGATAAGCCCGGGTGGTTGTAAAAAACTTAAAGTTAAGCCCCACTAGTTTTCAAAGCCAATTGTTATGGAGACTTGTCTTCCTACTGCAGGTCCCCCTTGTGTGGGGTGCCTGGTGTATGGCCTGCTCCTCCCTTTTCTCCATGATTGTGGCACCCTCCCATTTGTGGTTTGTTTTAATGGCAGTTTGGTTCCTACCAAGTCTTTGCCCTTCCTACTGTTTTTGGAGTGGCCTTCTCTCTACAATTAACTGTGGAAAGTGTGTTCAACCAGTCTTCTAGTCATTTTCTGGGTTAGACAAACTAATGTGGCTGTTATCTAGGTGTGTCTGTGGTATGAAGTGAGCTTACTCCTACTCCACCATCTTCTGAGTATCCTCACTATCTGGCGGAATTTGTATTTTCATTTCATTTAGTTCTTATTTGAGGTTTTATTCTTTCATTTGAAACATACCCTTCTGTATCCTCATTTTGCCTAACTTTTGATTTTTTTCCATATATTGAGTAAATCAGTTATATCTTCCAGTCTTGAAAGAGTGGCTTTATAATAAAGCTTTGGATTACAGTAGTACATACACGCCCCCCCCTTGTCACCTGAGCTGGGTGCCCCAGCAATGACCCCTGTGTGGCCTGCATGCACGCTTCCATTGTTGCCACATCACAACCGGTGTAGACTTGCTGTTATATTGGGGTGACCCCTGGTATGGCTGTCTGGAAGGTCCAGCCATGACTGCTACAGGCTTGCTGGTGAGTGGATCTGACCCTCAGCTCAGCTAGCTGAGAGGCTCAGCCACAACTGTTGTGGGTATGCTGATGTATGGGGTTGAACTCCAGCATGGCTGGCTGCCAGGCCTGGCTATGACAGCTATGGGTGTACTGGTGGGCAGATTAGGCCTCCTGTGTGGCTTGCTGTGAAGTAGATATTCTAGTGTGGAGGGCTGGTTCCCTGGGACAGGAGCCCTTGGGATGGGCTCCAGTGCCAGCTGAGGATGTCCACCAGGAGTTTCAGGGCTGTGAGCTCCTAGAGAGGGCCACTGCTGCTGGCCAAGGCTGTCCACCAGGATTGGCAAGGCAGTGAGATGCTGGGAAGAGGCTTTGGCCCAGTGGGTGGTTTGAGCCAGGTGAATTCTCAGGAGAATGTCAGGACTGTGCAAGCAATTCTTGTACAGTAGATGGAGAATGTCAGAAATGGGACTCACCAGCACTGGGCCAGCTAGGTAGATGGGAGAGGCTAAAAAAGGAAAAGGTACCTGCCAGTGCTTCTGTCCCCAGAGAATGTTCCAATAGATCCCAGCCTAGAATTAGTCAGTGGATCTTCACATGTAAGCCAGGTATTTTTCAAACTGTTGCCTTTGTGCTGGGGCTCAGAATGAGTGATATCATGTGCACACCATTTAGGAGCAGAGTTGCAGTTTCCTAGTGCCCTCCAGCTCTCTTGAACATAAGCCTTGTTGGTTTTTAAAGCCACACACGATGGGGGTTCATCTTTCTCATGCAGGTTGCCCAGGCTGTGGATCCTGATGTGGGGATCAAAGCCCCCATTCCTCAAGGAGGACCTCTGCAACTGTGATACCACTCCTGCTTATGGGTTGCTGTGCTGGGTGTGTGAGTCCCGACCAAATCACATCTCCACCCCTCTTACCATTTCAAGGTGATTTTTTTTCTTTTTATCTTTAGTTGTGTATGATCTGTTCTGCTAGTCTTCAATTCATTCTCACAGGTAGTGGTTCTATATGTAGTTGTAAATTTTGGTGTCGATTTTAACAGGAGAAGGTGAGCTCAGGATCTTCCTACTCTGCCATCTTGATCCTACCCTTGAATCTTGTTTCTTTTCATATCTTGTCATTTTATTTTTAAAAACTCAATATTTTATGTAATATATTGTAAGAGCTCTGGATTCTTTTTTTTCCTCCTGAAGCTGGTTGTTGTTGCTAGTTTTATTTCATTTATTTGTAGCTTTTCAGTGGAATCTGTCTCCCCCGTGCTTTGTGGTCTCTGGTGCTTGTTCTTCTTATTTTTTTTTAATCATTTTGTTTCTTTTCAGCCTGGCTTCCTAGGAATCACCTCTGTGTTTTCATAATTTAATGGTCAGCTAACAATTGGTCAGAGGTTGTGCTCAAACAACATGTGTCAGTAAGGCATCCACCCAATGCTGATGGATTTGTGTGTGACTTTATGTATATGTACAAATTCAGGTCATTTTCTAGTACTGCCCAGACATTCATTTCCACCAAATCCTTTCAGGTCTCCCTTTGCATTGATGTAACCTCCTGGACAGCCAAGGATACCGCCACCAGGGTTCTCTCATATCCAGAATTTTTCTGTTAAGTTTCAGCTGGTTGTTTGGTCCGCCATTGACTCCAATCACGGCTTCGCCCTGCGATTACTATGCTGCTAACTTTTTCTGCTCATCTTCTATTGAGGTAGCTGCTTTTTTGACAATGCAATTGGACATAGGTTTGTCATTCTCTACTCCAAATCAAGTTAGCCCCTTCTACCAGCAGTGCTGCTAATTTTCACTGCCAGCTCCACTGTGATAGAACTACCTTACACTGATACGGGAGCAGGCTGGGAGAAGTCCCAGACAAGACTGCTACAGACTTTCATTGTTTTTTCCTGAAATTCAGTTTTACATGAATAAATGTTTCTCAGTTTGTCGGTTGCTTCTGTTCCGTTCCAGATCCCTGAAATGGTGATTTTTTAAAAACTATGCTGTCAAGTTTTAGCGTTGTTTGAGAGCAAAGAATTTTTGCTGTCCTCATTACCACACCATAGCCAGAAGTCCCCACATTAAAAAAAAATTACCTGTGATTTTGAATTATCTTTAGTTCTTAGGGCTTCTACTTAATTATTCTGAACTAATAAGAAACAGTTATTTAATGCATCAAATATTTGTTGAGCACTAAAAATGGGCTTACTTTGTTTACATCCTATATTACAAAACCAAACACAATAGCTTCTCCCAGTATTACAATTCAGTGTGTCTAAATAACATAAAGCGATGGCTCTGGAGCTTAAAGTTACACAAAAATCACCCAGGGTACCTGCTAAAACTGTTCCTGGCCAAGAGGAATTTATTTGTAGATTCTGACTCAACAGATTTAGGGTAGAACCCAGGAAATTATTTTTAACAGGGTTCCCTAATAATTCTGGTGCAATTGGTCCAAAGACTGTACTGGAGAAACACTAATTAAGAATGAAAGCTGTTGCACTAGTTTGGCAGCCCAAATACTAAAACTGGAATTATACAGAGAAGATTAGCATGGCCTCTGCACCAGGATAACACACAAAATCATGAAGCATTCCATTAAAAAAAAAATGAAGGCTATTACCTGAAAAAAATGGGCATGTGTTCCACCTATACTTTTTTTTTAAAGAATTTATTTATTTATTTGACAGAGAGAGAGAGAGACAGCCAGCAAGAGAGGGAACACAAGCAGGGGGAATGGGAGAGGAAGAAGCAGGCTCCCAGTGTAGGAGCCCAATGCGGGGCTCGATCCCAGAACACCAGGATCACGCCCTGAGCCAAAGGCCGGTGCTTAATGACTGAACCACCCAGGCGCCCTTCCACCTATACGTTTATATAGAACATCCAGATAATTGAAATCAAAGTATTTACACTCATATTATATGTGCCCTTCTCACATCATCATTTTGGACATATTGCTGATAGTCTGTTGTGTTAGCTACAGTTTTGTTACATGTTTGTACAGTTTGTACAGTTTTGCTTAACGTGATTTTCTTCCACCTCATTCTTTCTCTAGTAATAGAAACTTTATCTTGTTGGGTTTACTTCTCTGACTGACCAGAGAAGTTGTAAGATGATAGACATTTTCAATAGCAGTATCCCATCTCCTTGGCCAAAATGATTAGTTCAGGAATGGGCAAGTGATCTAAGCCAGTCTGTGGGGGAAATTGCTAGAAGTTTTGCTGGAACTTGAGTAAGAAATTCTATCTCTGTAATTAAAAGATATAAAGATGGTGTAAATCTATACTTGTTAATACAATGGGAGGGAATTTTCCAAAAGATAAAACACACACAGAGAAAATCAGAATCAAGGAGGAGAAGTGAGAGCTATCCTTCGAGTGACTGGAACCAGCTCTGCTTGAAGCTCTGGACTTTTCATTTACACAGAATGGATTTCTCTCTTATTTAAACTAGTTTGAGTTGGGTTATTCTTCATTCGAAACTGAAATTGTCATAATGTACCTTGCCTTTGAGTAGTATTTCCCTCTGTTCCACTCACACCATTAGTCCCCTGCTCCTGGTCCCTCTCTCTCTCTCTCTCTCTCTCTCTTTCTCTCTCTCTCTCTCTCTCTCACACACACACACATTCCCCCTTTGTCAGCAGTTTTGAGAATAGCTTCCATATTAAAAAGACATATTGAATCTCTTTCTTAGATCTTAATATGTATTTATCACAATATATTTTTATAAAAATTAAGCTCTAACATGTAATGTCCATAGATGATATACAAAGGATTTTAATTCTCCAATTTTGCCTAAACTCCACTCTTTTCAATTCCTATGATTTCACCCTTAATAACTAAAAAGTTAAGGAATGCACTTGTTTCATCTTCCCCACCATCCTATGTTGTCTTTAGTGCTCCAACCTCTCTCACTTTTCCTAATGTTTTAGTTTCTCCCATGTATTTCAAAATTCAAGGATATCTTTCTGGATTCTGGCACACCTTCATCCATATTCTGAGTTCCTTAGATTATTCCACACTATTCTGCTCACAGTATCCTAACTTTGAAAGAGTAAAAGGAACCAAGTTGCAATTTCTTTCTTTCTGCATTACTTCCTCTTAAAAAGGGCATGATTCCTTCTTAGTACCAGTAACCTGGGAAAGCCAATCCATCCATTAAAGCCCCCCTCAATAGTAACTTGTGGATTACAGTGCCAGCATCCCTTATCCACCATTCCTATCCCTTTGCAGTTATATATTTATATGCCCATGTGCTTCCTTCCATTTTCCTTAGCTTTCTCTCCCTTATATAGACACAAAGGTCTATAAATGAGGACATTTATATCCATGAGCATAGATTTCTTGCCTGGTTTAATCATAGAAAAATATATGACTCAATGGCATTCATTCTCATAAGAATGTCAATTTCAAGTATGCATAAAATGAATATTTTTTGAAAAAACTTAAAACATGTATTTCATAGAACTATTTCAGTAAAAAATATGACTTTTTTATCACTTGGTCATAAACAGGAAAGCTCACAGCCTTATCAAGCAAGAATATAATGACTTTAGCATTTGGCCATAATTAAAGAATGAAGCAGTTTTCCTTCTGCTAACAAATCATGTACAGAAGTAAAAGAAAATGTCATTTTGTGTTACATGTTAATTAACTCTGTTTTTATTAAACCCCAAACAAAGCAGTGTGTCTGTAGGTCAATGAAAGTGGCTTAAAAAAATAAGAAAAGCATTAGTGATGGAAGTGATACTTGTTCTGGGAAACATCTGCTGTTCTATCACATATCATTACAGCTATATTTGATTTTCCACACAGAAAATTGTTTGCACCTGTCCTCAGCATTTTTTTTCCAGCACACGTTTACAGCATATCATTAACACTCACTTTTTCTTTTTCTAAACAACACTCCACACTGTTGAATCAGTGTTGCTATTCATGTCAGAAGAAGGTGATCTAGTCATTTATCACTGTTCTGGCAACATTTATGTACCTGGACTCAGGTATTCTCTTCAGAAGGCATTAGAATGGATTGCTTGCACTGAGTGTTGTCAATCAGGCTGTATAATTAAATCAGGCAGAATAAATAGTTTGAGTTGCATACCAAGATTATACACTTTCAAAGATATACTGGCACCTTTGATTGCATTCTATTGCCACATTATCATCAGATTAAAGTTTAGAGCCTTTGGAAAATATGATCTTTATATTCTTTTGACACACCAATTAAGCTTGAATAGTTCCACTTAGCTCAGATTTCAATCTTTTGTTCGCTTCCCAGTATCTTTTAAGAATTGAACAGGGCCATATCTCTTACATTAGGTGTAAAAGGATGTGATCTGTCTCTCATTTCTGGGATATAATCCTGACTCTTTAGCAAACAACCTGGGCCTGATTGATCCAGCTTACCTGTCAGGACCCAATTATCATGGGCAAGATGGCCCACTTAAGATGGGACTCATTTAATTTTGTTGAAATATTTTACTAGACATTCATTTATCTGACGGTGTAGCATACTCTGCGCTGCTCTATGATAGTGAAAATTACACCTATAAACCTTTTTTCTCAGCAGCCTACATTATTAGACTAGAAGATTCTAAAAACAAAATATGTTACTTTCTTTTAATGGAAGTCAAATAAGAAAACTCTGCCACAGTGAAGTTATAGATGATGTTATCACAGCATTTCTACTCTAAAGTTGTTGGTTAAAAAATTCTACAGAAATTGAACAACTAATATTTTTTTTATTTTAATGTTTTTTTATTATATTATGTTAGTCACCATACAGTACATCCCTGGTTTCTGATGTAAAGTTCGATGATTCATTAGTTGTGTATAACACCCAGTGCACCATGCAATACGTGCCCTCCTTACTACCTATCACCAGCCTATCCCATTCCCCCACCCCCTTCCCTTCTGAAGCCCTCAGTTTGTTTCCCAGAGTCCATAGTCTCTCATGCTTCATTCCCCCTTCTGATTACCCCCCCCTTTCTTTATCCCTTTCTTCCCCTACCGATCTTCCTAGTTCTTACGTTCCATAGATGAGAGAAATCACATGATAATTGTCTTTCTCTGCTTGACTTATTTCACTTAGCATTATCTCCTCCAGTGCCGTCCATGTTGCAGCAAATGTTGAGAACTAATATTGTCCAATATGTTGTGCTTTAAATAAATGAGAGACATTTGCATCGAAATCAAACATTTGACTGCTGCTCTCTCTTTTTAGTTTAACCCCCTAAATGAAGGAGACAGTGCAAGGGTAGTAGGAGAGAGGGGGCAGGAAGTGCAGATACTATGCATTTAGATTTATTTATTGCTTTTATAAATTTCAAATACCAAACCACCATATGTTTTAATTGTCCTGGTTTTGGAAGCACATTGCTTGGTTTCAAGCCTTGGTTTGCCTCTTGGCTGTGTGATATTGGCCATGTTATTTAACCTCTTTATGCTACAGTTTCTTCATCTGTAAAAATGGGGATAATAATAGTGCCTCCTTCACTGATTTGAATTATGTATATAAAACACCTGAAAAATACCTGTTACAGGTATTGCTATGTGTTAGTTACTAGTTAATTATTAATCTTAGTAAATCATAAAAATGAATTAATAAAAGGTAAACCTGACTTTAAAAAAAACACATTTCTCATTCTAAAGAGAAGATTGCTTTGCTTGTTGTATTTTTTTCTATTGACCTCATTTGTTTAATTGTTAGATATTTTGTCTGACCTCTCCCCTGCTTTCAGATTTAGATTGTCTAGAATTCAGAACTCCTATTTCAACCACTCAGCATGTTCAAGTTGAATGAAAGCAGCATTTGTAACATACAAACTTCAGTTTGTTGACCCAATTTAACTTGGATCCATGCTGAAAGCTTTGATTGAAATTTTGAAATCCTTTTGCTGATGATCAATTTTAAGAAGCTCCCACCTCCTGAAAGCCTACCAGTCTAAACTATATGGCAGATACATGAAGCAGAATAAGTAGACATTTCCTTGCTGGAAAAATGAGTAGGGAGAAGATAGAATCCTGTATTTTTACAAGTTACAAGTGTACACAGTATTTATTTTTTGCCATCATACCAATGCTGAGATGGTTCCTTATCTAAAAGTGTCTTTTTAGCTCTAAAACTCCATGATTTCCCAATCAGAAACTGTTATGTTAAAAAAATGTTTTTGACCAAACCCTATATAGCCTAAATAGACTTTGTTTCTATTCCTATCAATTTAATCTAGCAAAATCTTCATTTTATTATAATTACTCAATTTTAAACTGAATTGGATTCAGAATGTACAACTTATTTAAATTAGTACCAAGTGTGTTTTGTACTTGAAAGAAAACACTGGAGAATTTTGACCTGCTTTAGGCAAAGTAAAAAGACAAAACTGAGAAGCTCTCAAGGCTTTCTCTACTAGTAGCAGTTTATTGTCCTTAAAACAGCATCTTTATTCTGTCACAGGATCATTTATCAAGATACTAATTCAGGTTTGTTCTCACATTTTGTAGACATTTTCTCTTCCTCATTCCAAGAAAGGAGACACACTCTGTATTCTGAGTTCTGAGCAACTTGTTTCAAAGTGTGGTAACTTTTTTTTTATTTTTCTCAATTTTATTTATTTATTTGACAGAGAGTGAGAGAGCACAAGCGGGGGAAAGGCAGAGGGAGAAGCAGAAGCAGGCTCCCCGCCGAGCAGGGAGACCGGCATGGGGCTCAATCTCCACGACCCTGGGATCATGACCTGAGCCAAAGGCAGACACTTAGCCAACTGAGCCAGCCAGGTGCCCCAGAATGTGGTAGTTTTTAACTGATTTTGTGTTGCCATAGAAGAATTGTAGGATTCAAGATTCAGAGAAAACCTAGACCTGACTTTGCTGAGAAGAACAGTTTTATTATTCCAAAATACACAAAACCAAGACTTAAGAGAACATAATTCAGAAACCCTGAGATGACTTCAACTCAGTTTCTGCTCTCAAGGAGCTCTCCAGTCTACTGAACAGACAGACCTGTTAAAAACAGGCAATGGTAATGCTAAGCAATTTAATGAGGTATTGGAATGTACTTTAACTTGGCACTTAACCTGGACTGGTGGTAACAGGGAAAGCTTTGGGGCAAGGTGATGCCCTAAGAGTCTTAATGTAAAAGATATCCAGATGAAGAAAAGCATGCAAGAAAGTAAGAATGGCATGAACAAGTGCACAAGCAAGAGAGCATGGCACCTTCAATGAACTGCAAATAATTCTGAATGGTTGGAGCTTAGACTGTGAAGTGGTAAAGATAGGGGTGATAAAGACATTGAAAGATGTCAAGCAGAGGAATAATGATGTGTTCATATTTGCATTTTAGAAAGATTGTACTGGTAGCACTGTGTTAAAAAGATTGTAGGGGATCACAAGTGGTGGCAAGCAGATCGGTTCAGTTAGCAGGCTAGTGCAGGGGTCCAGCTGAGAGGTGATACTATTTTAAACAGCAGTGACAGTTGGTTAGAAAGGAAAAGACATATTAAAGACAAATTTAGAAGTAGACTCATAAGGATTTGGTGACAAGAATTAGCATGGAGTAGTGGAAAAGACAAAAGAGGACAAGATGATTCCTAGGTTTCTGGTTCTGGTCAACAGGCTAGTTTCATATAAGTGTCATTTCTTTTCTTTATTTTTTAAAATTTTTACTTAAATACCAGTTAGCTAATATACAACGTAATATTAGCCGCAAGTGTACAATATAGTGATTCAACACTTCCATACAATGCCCAGTGCTCATCACAGCAAGTGCACTCCTTAAACCCCATCACTTATTTTACTCACCCACCTCCACCTCTCCTCTGCTAGTTGAGAGTCTGTTTCTTGGTTTGCCTCCCTCTCTCTTTTATTCCTTTGCTTCTTTGTTTTGTTTCTTCAATACCACATGAGTGAAATTATATGGTATTTGTCTTCCTTAGCATAATGCATTCTAGCTCCATCCACTTTGCTGCATGTGGCAAGATATCTTCCTTTTTGATGGCTGAATAATATTCCTGTGTGTGTGTGTCTATACACACACACACATATATATACAAAACCTTTTATTTATCCATTCATCAGTCAATGGACATTTGGGCTCTTTCCATAATTTGGCTATTGTTGATAATGCTGCTATAAACATCGGGGGGATGTGCCCATTTGAAACAGTATTTTTGGATTCCTTGGGTAAATACATAGTACTGCTATTGCTGGGTTGTAGGGTAGTTCTTATATGAACTGTTGGAGTAATCTTCATACTGTTTTCCAGAATGGCTGCACCAGTTTGCTTTCCCACCAACTGTGTAAGGGGGTTCCCCATTCTCCACATCCTCACCAACATCTGTTGTTACCTGTGTTATTAATTGTAGCCATTCTAACAGGTGCAAGGTGATATTGCATCATAGTTTTTATTTGCATTTCCCTGATGATGAGTGATGTTGAGCATCACTTCATGTGTCTGTTGCCCATCTGTATGTCTTCTTTGGAAAAAATATCTATTCATGCCTTCTGCCCTTTTTTTTAAAGATTTTATTTATTTATTTATTTATTTATTTATTTGTTTGAGAGAGAGCATGAGAGGAGAGAGGGTCAGAGGGAGAAGCAGACTCCCTGCTGAGAAGGGAGCCTGATGCGGGCCTTGATCCTAGGACTCCGGGATCCTGACCTGAGCTGAAGGCAGTCGCTCAACCAACTGAGCCACCCAGGCACCCACTTCTGCCCATTTCTTAACTAGATTATTTCTTTTTTGGGTGTTGAATTTGATAAGTTCTTCATAGAGTTTATAAACTAATCCTTTATCAGATATGTTATTGCAAGTATCCTCTCCATTCCATAGGCTTCCTTTTAGTTTTGGTGATTGTTTCCTTGACTGTGCAGAAGTTTGATATCTTGAAGAAGTCCCAGTAGATCATTTTTGCTTTTGTTTTGCTTGCCCCAGAGATGTACCTAGTAATAAATTGCTACGGCCAATGTCAAAGAGGTTGCTGCCTATGTTCTCCTCTAGGGTTTTGATGGTTTCCTGTTTCACATGTAGGTCTTTCATCCATTTTGATTTTATTTTTGTGTATGGTGTAAGAAAGTGGTCCAGTTTCATTCTTCTGCATGTTGCTTTCCAGTTTTCCCAACACATTTGTTGAAGAGACTGTCTTATTTCCAAAGGATATTCTTTCCTGCTTTGTCAAAAGTAAGCTAACCATTCAGTTGCAGGTCCATTTCTGGGTTTTCTATTCTGTTCCATTGATCTGTGTGTCTGGTTTTGTGCCAGTACCATACTATCTTGATCACTACAACTTTGTAATATAGATTGAAATCTGGAAGTGTGATGCCTCCAGCTTTTTTTTTTCTTTTTCAAGATTCTTTGGCAATTTAGGTTCTTTTGTGGTTCCATACAAATTTTAGGGTTGTTTGTTCTAGCTCTGTGAAAAATGCTGGTGGTATTTTGATAGGGATTGCATTCAAGGTATAGATTGCTTTGGGTAGTATAGACATTTTAACATTTGTTCTTCCAATCTATGAGCATGGAATGTTTTTCATTTCTTTGTGTCATTCTCAATATAGTTTTCCAGATACAGATCTTTTACCTCTTTGGCTGGATTTATTCCTTAGTATCTTATGGGTTTTGGTGCAGTTGTAAATGGGATGGATCCCTTGATTTCTCTTTCTGCTACTTCATTATTTGTGTATAGAAATGTGATAGATATCCGTATGTTGATTTTGTATCCTGTGATATTGCTGAATTCATGTATGAGTTCTAGCAAATTTTTGGTGAAGTCTTTTGAGTTTTCTACATAGAGTTATATCATCTGGGAATGGAGAAAATTTGACTTCTTCCTTGCCAATTTGGATGCCTTTTATTTCTTTGTGTTGTCTGATTGCTGTGGCTAGAACTTCAAGTACTATGTAAAATAACAATGGCGAGAGTGGACATACCTGTCTTGTTCCTGACTGTAGGGGAAAAGCTCTCGGATTTTCCCCATTGAGAATGAAATTAGCTGTGGGACTTTTGTATATGGCCTTTAAATAAGTTTGGAAGTTTTCCTTCCACTTCTATTTTTTGGAACAGTTTGAGAAGAATAGGTATTAACTCTTCTTTAAATGTTTGGTAGAATTTGCCTTTGAAGCCATTTGGCACAGGATTTTTGTTTGTTGGGATATTTTTGAATACTGATTCGATTTCTTTGCTGGGTATGGTCTATTCAAATTTTCTATTTCTTCCTGTTTCAGTTTTCATAGTTTATATGTTTCTAGGAATTTACCCATTTTTTTCCAGATTGTCCAGTTTTTTGGCATATAGTTTTTTATAATATTCTCTTATAATTCTTTTTACTTCTGTGATGTTTGTTATACTCTCTCCTCTCTCATGCATGTTTTTATTTATTTGGGTCCTTTCTCTTTTTGATAAGTCTGGCTAAGACTTATCAATTTCATTAATTCTTTCAAGGAACCAGCTCTTAGTTTCACTGATCTGTTTGACTGCTTTTTTGTTTGTTTCCATATCATTTACTTCTGCTATAATAATTATTACTTCCTTTCCTCTCTTGGTTTTAGGTTTGATTTGCTGTTTTCCTCTGGCTCCTTTAGGGATAAGGTTAGATATTTGAGACTTTTCTTGCTTATTGAGGTAGACCCTATATATACTTCCCTCTTACGACTGCTTTTGCTGCATCCCAAAAGTTTTGGACTGTTGTGTTCTCATTTTCATTTGTTTCCATGTATTTTTAAATTTCTTTTTTGCATTTCCTGGTTAACCCATTCATTCTCTAGTAGGATGTTCTTTTCCTCCATGTATTTGTGGTCTTTCCAAATTTTTGCTCTTGTGGTTGTCTTCAAGTTTCACAGCATTGTGGTCAGAAAATATGCATGGTATGATTTCAATCTTTTTTTTTATTTGTTGAGGCCTGATTTATGACCCAGTATGTGATCTATTCTGGAGAATGTCCCATGTGCACTTGAAAAGAATGTGTATTCTGCTGTTTTAGGATGAAATGTTCTGAATGTATCTGTTAAGTTCATCTGGTCCAGTGCATCATTCAAAGCCATTGTTTCCTTGTTGATTTTCTGCTTAGAAGATCTGCCCATTGCTATAAGTGGGTTGTTAATGTCCCTTACTATTATTGTATTGTTATCAATGGGTTCTTTTGTGTTTTTATTAATTATTTTATATATTTGGGTGCTCCCAATTTGTGGGCATAAATATTTACAATTGTTAGAACTTCTTGTGGGATAGACCCCTTAATTATGATATAGTCCCCTTCATCTCTTGTTATAGGCTTTGTTTTAAAGTCTAGTTTTTCTGATATTAAGTATGGCTACTCTGGCTTTCATGCATTTGCATGATAGATGTTTCCCCGTCATCTCCCCATCTATATGATGGGTCTTGTATTTTTATCCATTCTGATACCCTATGTCTTTTCATTGGAGTATTTAGCCCATTTACATTCAGAGTGATTATTGATAGATGTGAATTTAGTTCCATTGTATTGTTTGTCAAGTTATTGTTTCTGGAGATTTTCTCTGTATTTTTTTAGTCTTTGTTGCTTTCAGTCTTTCTTTCACACTCAAAGAGTCCCTTTTTAATATTACTTGCAGGGCTGGTTTAGTGGTCATGAATTCCTTCAGTTTTGTTTGTCTGGGAAGGTATTTATCTCTCCCAACTAACTGGGGATAGGCATTTGGTATATCTGCAGGTCGTACCCACCAAGAAAATCCTCTTAGGACAATACAGAGTGTTCTGCAGTTTGATGAGACCACAACCTTGGCAAATGAGCTGAGAGCAGACATCTATTCTGAATGCTGACATTGCCCAAATAAAATTCCGTGGTGGCCCAGGCTGGCCTCATAACAGCATAGGGATCAAACCCTGCCACGATAGGCAAAGTGGGCACTCCAGGACATCTTCTTCATAAACTCAGTACTCTCAAGAACAGAAGACACAGCTGACTTTCTTAACATTGAAACACACAGAGAAACAGGCAAAATGAGGAGACTGAGAAATTTATCCCAAATGAAATAACAGGAGAAGGCCACACCCAGAGCTAAGTGAAACAGATATACATAACATGCCTGATAGAGAATTTAAAAGATGATAAGGACACTCACTGGACTTGAAAAGAGAGGAAGACATGAGTGAGACCATTAACAAAGAGATTAGTAATAACATAACAGAGATAAAAGACACAACAAACAAAATGAGAAACATGCTTGATGGAATGAACAGCAGGCTAGAAGAAGCAGAGGAACAAATTAATGATCTAGAAGACAGAGAAATAGAAAGTAAGCAAGCTGAATAAAAGAAAGAAAAGAATTCTACAAAAACGATAATAGACTTAAGGAACTCATTGACTCCATCAGAGGTAATAACATTCATATTATAAGAGTCACAGAAGAAGAAAGAGAAAAGGGGGCAGAAAATTTGAGGAAATAATAGCTGAAAATTTCCCACAAAAAATCAACAAAAGCAGACCCACAGCAAGACATACTGTTATTAAACTTGCAAAATATAGTAATAAGGAAAAACTTTTGAAAATAGCAAGACAAAAGAAGTCATTAACTTACAAAGGAAATCCCATAAGGCTAGTAGGAGACTGTCAACAGAAACTCTGTAAGCCAGGGAGGTAAGACAGCAGCATAGTAGGGGGACTGTAAGCTTGCCTCGTCTATTGAACACAGCTAGATAACTACCAATCATTTTGAATACCCAAAAAATAACTATTTTTGTATAGAGGACTGACGGAACAAACTGCACAACTAGAGGGAGAGAAGAGTCCACATTGAGGAAGGTAAGAAGTGTGGAGACATGATTTGGGGGAGAAACAGATTGCAGGTGCTGCAGAGGAGAGAGAGCCCTGGTCCCAGAGACAGGTGAGAGAGAGAGGTGCACAGAGGATTACACAAGGAGAACACTTCCCCAAAGCCGTTGGCTAGGAAAATAAGAGGGGCTGATTTTCATGAGTTTTTGCAATCAGTAGGACTCAAAGTCTGGAGTTTTAGAGGGCCATGGCATGACTAGATAGAGCCCTGAGGGTGCTGCCCTATGCCTGGAGAGAAGGCAAGCAGGTAACCTGGGGGCAGATGGCGTGATCAGAGAATTATCTAGGACATATGGGGAGAGACTGTTCCCTCTTCATGAAGTGCATCTGTGAGAGGTGGCATTGCCTCTCCAGGGACAAAGGTCACCATTTTGCTCTCCCACTGCTCAGCATACATGCAGAGAAAACCTGCTAGGGCAGCTCACCTGGATGGATACTGGCCGTTCAGCCTGCTTTGCTCCAAATCCCAGGCCCCTGCACTCTGGCATGACTGCCCTTCTGGGTCAAAACTGCATCAGTCCCAGTGCAGTGGGGTCCTCCCCCAGACCAGTGCAGGTCCCAGTCACACCAGGTCCCTAAAGTTTGGAGTTTTAAAAGTCATTTGGCTTGGCTTGGATAGAGCCCAAAGTGCACTGCACTGCTCCAGGCAGGTAGGCAACCCAGAGACAGACAGTGTGAAAACAGCGATCTGAAAAATGCCTAAGATACACAAAGGAAAATTGTTAGCTCTTCTGGGAGGTCTTCCCTGAAGAAGAAAGCATGGAATCCCTTCTCCTGGGACAAAAGAGCTGACTGGAACAACTTCCATCCCCAGCCCTTCAGCATAAACCAACTTCAGTAAGCAGCACAGTGCCAACACTGGCTGCCTAATCTGCCTACAGCATGTCCCGTCCACCCCTCCCCAGCAATCAGCTGGTACCGCTTTTTTGGGGCAAGTGTGCCTAAGGAATAACATCTCAGGCCCATTCCCCAGAAGACCAGCAGGAATGCCTGCACATACCACTCTACTGACCATACAATTCTGCAAAGCTTCAGTTCTAGTGGAAATAGTATCAGGTCTTTTTTAACAAGCAGACCAGCACACCTAGTTAAAACTCGCCACACTCTGTCCAAGGTCAAAAACTGTACACTCCAGGCAAGGATAACCTCCACAGACATCTGACCTGAGGGATAGAGCTGTCAAAATACAAGAGCAGAGTGCATGTAGCACACAACAGAGACACTTCCTGAAGTGCCAAGCCCTAGACATTATATGACCTCTTCATCATAATGCTCTTACTCTCAAGAGCAGGAAACATAACAGGCTCTTCTAACACATAGAAGAAGACTGAGACCTAGACAAAATGCCAAGATGGAGGAACTCATATAAAATAAAGAACAAGAAAATGTCATGGTCAAAGATCTAATTGAAACATATATAAGTAATATGCCTGATCCAGAATTTAAAGAAACAGTCATAGGGATATTTGCAGGGCTGGCAAAAAGTGTGGAAGACATCAGGGAGACCCTTACTGCAAAGAAGATAGAGCTAAAAACCACTCAGGCAGAAATTTAAAATACGATATCTGATAGTCAAAACCATCTGGTTGTAATGACCACAAAGATGGAAGAACAGAGGAATAAATAAGTGGTACAGTAGATAAAATAATGGAAAATAATGAAGCTGAACAAAATAGAGAAAGAAGAATGATGGATCACAAAAGTAGACTTAGGGAGCTCAGTGACTTCAGCAGATGTAATAATATTCATATAGGAATCCAGAAGAAGGAGAGAGAGAAAGGGGAATGAAAGTTTATTTGAGGAAAAATAGCTAAAAACTTCCCAAATCTGGAGAAGGAAAAAGACATCCAGATCCAGGAGGCACAAAGAACTCCCATCAAAATCAAAAAAGCAGGCCAACACCAAGACATATTTTAGCTAAGTTTTCAAAATATAGTGATAAAGAAAAAAATCCTAGAAGCAGCAAGACAATGGAAGTCCCTTATTTACAAGGGAAGACCCACACAGTTACCAGCAGATCTCAGCACAGAAATTTGACAAGCCAGAGAAAAGTGGCATAATATATTCAATGTGCTGAATGGGAAAAATCAGCAAGGCTGTAATTCACAATAGAAAGAAAGAGTTTCCCAGGCAAACAAAAACTAAAGGAGTTAGTGACCACTAAACCAGCACTGCAAGAAATATTAAAGGGGACTCTGTATGGGAAGGAAAGACCAAAAGTGACAAAGAGTAGAAAGGAAGAGAGAAAACCTCCAGAAACAATGACAAAACAAATAATAAAATAGCACCAAATACATATCTATTAATAATTGCTTTGAGTGTAAATGGACTAATTGCTCCAATCAAAAGACATAGGGTGCCAGAATGTATAAACAAAACAAGACCCCTCTATATGTTTCCTACAAGAGACCCATGTTAGACCTAAAGACATCTGCAGATTGAAAGTGAGAGGATAGAGAAACATTTATCATGCAAATGGATGTCAAAAGAAGGCCAAGATAGCAATACTTATATTGGACAAAGTAGACTTTTAAACAAAGACTGTAACAAGAGTGAAGAGGACACTATATAATAATAAAAGGGACAATCCAACAAAAAGGTCTAACAATTGTAAATATATATGCCCTCAACTTGGGAGCACCCACATATATAAAACAGTAACAAACATAAAAGAACTCATTGATAATAATACGATAATAGCAGGGGACTTTAACATCCCACTTACATCAACGGACATATCATCTAAACAGAAAATTAACAATGAAACAATAACTTTGAATAACACAGTGGAACAGATGGATTTAACAGACATATTCAGAACATTCCATCCTAAAACAGCAGAATATGCATTCTTTTCAAGTATACACAGAACATTATTCAGAACACATCACATTTTATCCCACAGAATAAATCTCACCAAATTCAAGAAGATCAGAATCATAACCTGCATCCTTTCTGACCACAATGCTATGGAACTAGAAGTCAACCACAAGGAAAAGATCTGAAAAGACCACAAATATATGGAAGTTAAATAACATCCTACTAAATGATGAATGTGGCAACCAGGAAATAAGATAATATATTAAAAAGTACATGGAAGCAAATGAATATGAAAACACCACAGACCATATATTTGATGTGCAACAAAAGTGATTCTCAGAGGGAAGTTTCTAACAACACAGACCTATTTCAAGAAGCAAGAAAAATCTCAAATAAACAACCTAACCTTACACCTAAAGGAACTAGAAAAACACCAATAGGTGCACCTGGGTGGCACGGTCAAGCATCCAACTCTAGGTTTCAGCTCAGATTGTGAGACAGAGCCACACATCATGCTCTGTGCTCAGTGTGGAATCTGCTTGAGTTTCTCTCTTCCTCTCCCTCTGCCTCTCCCACTCCTCCCACTCATACACTCTCTTTCTAAAATAAATAAATATTTTTAAAAAGAAAAACAACAACAAACAAAAGATAAAACCAGCAGAAAAAAAGAAATAATAAAGATCAGAGCAGAAATATATGATATAGAAACTAAAAAAAAAAAATAGAACAGATCAATGAAACAAGGAACTGGTTCTTTGAAAAAAAATCAAGAAAATTTATAAACCTCTAGCCAGACTTATCAGGAAAAGTAGAGAAAGGACTCAAATAAATAAAATGCCAAATTAATGAGAAAAAATAACAACCAATACCACAAAAATACAAGCAATCACAAGAAAATATTATGAAAAACTATATGCCAAAAAAATTGGAAAACCTAGAATAAATGGATAAATTCCTAGAAATATAAACTATGAAAACCGAAACAAGAAAAAAAAATAGAAAATTTCAACAGACCGATAACCAGCAAAGAAATAATGTCAGTAATCAAAAACTCCCAACAAGCAAAAGTGCAGGGTAAGATGGATTTCCAGGCGACTTCTTCCAAACATTTCTTTAATTATTTTTTTATTATTATGTTCATTTTTTTATTATTTTTTATTATTATGTTCAGCTAGCCAACATATAGTACATCATTAGTTTTTGATGTAGTGTTCAATGATTCATGAGTTGTGCATAACACCCAATGCTCATCACAACTCATGCCCTCCTTCATACCTATCACCCAGCAACTCCATCCCCCGAACCCCCTCCCTTCTGGAACCCTCAGTTTGTTTCCTGGAGTCCAGAGTCTCTCATGGTTTGTATCCCTCTCTGATTTCTTCCCCTTCAGTTTTCCCTCCCTTCCCCTATGGTCTTCTGTGCTATTGCTTATGTTCAGTGAAAGCATATGAAATTGCCTTTCTCTGCTTGACTAATTTCACTTAGCATAATCTCCTCCATTTCCATCTATGTTGATGCAAATGGTAGGTATTCATCCTTTCTGAAGGCTGAGTAATATTCCATTGTATATATGGACCACATCTTCTTTATCCATTTGCCTGTTGAAGGGCATCTCCTCTCCTTACACAGTTGGCTATTGTGACATTGCTGCTATGAACATTGGGGTCCATATGACCCTTTTTTTCACGACATATGTATCTTTGGGGTAAATACCCAGTAGTGCAATTGCTGGGTCATAGAGTAGCTCTATTTTTAACTTTTTGAGGAACCTCCATACTGTTTTCCAAAGTGGCCGTACCAACATGTATACCCACCAACAGTGTAAGAGGGTTCCACTTTCTCCACAGCCCCTCCGACATTTGTTGTTTCTTGCCCTGTCAATATTTGCCATTCTAACAAGTGTAAGGTGGTATATCGATGTGGTATTGATTTGAATTTCCCTGATGGCTAATGATATTGAACATTTTTTCATGTGTCTCTTAGCCATTTGTATGTCTTTGGAAAAGAGTCTGTTCATGTCTTCTGCCCAGTTTTTGACTTGATTATTTGTTTTTTCGGTGTTGAGTTTGAGAAGTTCTTTATAGATCTTGGATACCAGCCCTTTATCTGTAATATCATTTGCAAATATCTTCTCCCATTCCGTGGGTTGTGCCTTTGTTTTGTTGACTGTTTCTTTGATGTGCAGAAGCTTTTTATCTTGATGAGGTCCCCAAATTTCATTTTCGCTTTTGTTTCCCTTGCCTTTGGAGACATGACTTGAAAGAAGTTGCTGTGGCCAATGTCAAAGAGGTTACTGCCTATGTTCTCCTCTTTGATTTCGATGGATTCCTGTCTCACACTTAGGTCTTTCATCCATTTGGAGTTTATCTTTGTGTATGGTGTAAAAGAATGGTCGAGTTTCATTCTTCTGTATATAGCTGTCCAATTTTCCCAGCACCTTTTATTGAAGAGACTGTCTTCTCTCAATTGGATATTTTTTTCCCGATTTGTCAAAGATTAGTTGACCATAGAGTTAAGGGTCCATATCTGGGTTCTCTATTCTGTTCCACTGGTCTATGTGTCTGTTTTTGTGCCAGTACCATGCTGTCTTGGTGATCACAGCTTTGTAATATAGCTTGAAATCAGACAACGTGATGCCCCAGCTTTGTTTTCCTTTTTCAACATTTCCTTGGCAATTCAGGATCTTTTCTGTTTCCACACAAATTTTAGGATTGTTTGTTCCAGCATTTTGAAAAATGTCATTGGTATTTTGATCGTGATGATGTTGAAAGTATAGATTCCTCTAGGTAGCATAGACATTTTAACAATGTTTATTCTTCCGATCTATGTGCATGGAATGTTTTTCCATCTTTTTGTGTCTTCGTCAAAGAATTTCATCAGTGTTTTGTAGTTTCTAGAGTATAGATCCTTTACCTCTTTGGTTAGGTTTATTCCAAGGTATCTTATGGTTTTTAGTGCTATTCTAAATGGAATCAGTTCCCTAATTTCTCTTTCTACATTTACATTGTTAGTGTATAGGAAAGCAACTGATTTCTGTGTGTTGATTTTGTACCCTGCCACATTACTGAATTGCTGTATGAGTTCTAGTAATTTGGACGTTAAATGTTTTGGGTTTTCCACATAAAGTATCATGTCACCTGTGAAGAGAGGGAGTTTGACCCCCTCTTTGACAGTTTGAATACTTTTTAATTATTTTTTTGTTGTCTGATTGCTGTTGCTAGGACTTCTAGTACTATGTTAAACAATAGTGGAGAGAGTAGGCATCCTTGTTGTGTTCCTGATCTTAAGGGAAAGGCTTCCAGCTTTTCCCCATTGAGAATGATATTTGCTGTAGGCTTTTCATAATGGTTTTTATGAGATTGAGGAATTACCCTCTATCCCTACACTCTGAAGGGTTTTAATCAGGAAAAGATGCTGTATTTTCTCAAATGCTTTTTCTGCATCTATTGAAAGGATCATATGATGCTTGGCTTTTTTCTTGTTGATATAATCTATCACACTGATAGATTTGCAAATGTTGAACCACCCTTGCATCCCAGGGATGAATCCCACTTGGTCATGATGGATAATCCTTTTAATGTACTGTTGGATTTCTATTAGCCAGGATCTTGTTGAGGATTTTGGCGTCCATGTTCATTAGGGAAATTGGTCTGTAATTCTCCTTTTTGAGGGGGTCTTTGCCTGGTTTGGGGATCAAGGTAATATTGGCCTCATAGAATGAGTTTGGTAGCTTTCCTTCTGTTTCCATTTTTTGAAATAGCTTTAGGAGAATAGGTATTATTTCTTTGAATGTTTGGTAGAATTCCCCAGGAAAACCATCCAGGCCTGGAGTTTTGTTTTTTGGAAGGTTGTTTATCACTGACTCAGACTCTTCATAATTAATTGGCCTGTTTAAAAAATCAATTTCTTTCTGTTTCAGTCTTGGTAGTTTATAGGTTTCTAGGAAGGCCTCCATCTCTTCCAGATTGCTTAATTTATTGCCATAAAGCTGTTGATAAAAGGTTCTAATAATCCTTCCAATTTCCTTGGTATTGGTTGTGACCTCTCCTTTTTCATTCATAATTGTATTAATTTGGGTCCTTTCTCTATTCTTTTGGATAAGTCTTGACAGTGGTTTGTAATTTTATTGATTCTCTCATAGAACCAGCTTCTAGTTCTGTTGATCTGCTCTACTGTACTCCTGGTTTCTAATTCATTGATTTCTGCTCTAATCTTGATCACCTGATGGTTTTGAGTTTGGTAGTTTTCCTTCTGTTTGTATTTTTTGAAACAGCTTCAGGAGAATAGGTATTATTTCTTCTTTGACTGTTTGGTAGAATTCCCCAGTGAATCCATCAGGCCCTAGACTCTTGTTTTTTTTTTGGGGGGGGGGG
>NW_024423319.1:55862719-55872359 GCF_017311325.1 Ursus maritimus
TTGTGTCTTCGTCAAAGAATTTCATCAGTGTTTTGTAGTTTCTAGAGTATAGATCCTTTACCTCTTTGGTTAGGTTTATTCCAAGGTATCTTATGGTTTTTAGTGCTATTCTAAATGGAATCAGTTCCCTAATTTCTCTTTCTACATTTACATTGTTAGTGTATAGGAAAGCAACTGATTTCTGTGTGTTGATTTTGTACCCTGCCACATTACTGAATTGCTGTATGAGTTCTAGTAATTTGGACGTTAAATGTTTTGGGTTTTCCACATAAAGTATCATGTCACCTGTGAAGAGAGGGAGTTTGACCCCCTCTTTGACAGTTTGAATACTTTTTAATTATTTTTTTGTTGTCTGATTGCTGTTGCTAGGACTTCTAGTACTATGTTAAACAATAGTGGAGAGAGTAGGCATCCTTGTTGTGTTCCTGATCTTAAGGGAAAGGCTTCCAGCTTTTCCCCATTGAGAATGATATTTGCTGTAGGCTTTTCATAATGGTTTTTATGAGATTGAGGAATTACCCTCTATCCCTACACTCTGAAGGGTTTTAATCAGGAAAAGATGCTGTATTTTCTCAAATGCTTTTTCTGCATCTATTGAAAGGATCATATGATGCTTGGCTTTTTTCTTGTTGATATAATCTATCACACTGATAGATTTGCAAATGTTGAACCACCCTTGCATCCCAGGGATGAATCCCACTTGGTCATGATGGATAATCCTTTTAATGTACTGTTGGATTTCTATTAGCCAGGATCTTGTTGAGGATTTTGGCGTCCATGTTCATTAGGGAAATTGGTCTGTAATTCTCCTTTTTGAGGGGGTCTTTGCCTGGTTTGGGGATCAAGGTAATATTGGCCTCATAGAATGAGTTTGGTAGCTTTCCTTCTGTTTCCATTTTTTGAAATAGCTTTAGGAGAATAGGTATTATTTCTTTGAATGTTTGGTAGAATTCCCCAGGAAAACCATCCAGGCCTGGAGTTTTGTTTTTTGGAAGGTTGTTTATCACTGACTCAGACTCTTCATAATTAATTGGCCTGTTTAAAAAATCAATTTCTTTCTGTTTCAGTCTTGGTAGTTTATAGGTTTCTAGGAAGGCCTCCATCTCTTCCAGATTGCTTAATTTATTGCCATAAAGCTGTTGATAAAAGGTTCTAATAATCCTTCCAATTTCCTTGGTATTGGTTGTGACCTCTCCTTTTTCATTCATAATTGTATTAATTTGGGTCCTTTCTCTATTCTTTTGGATAAGTCTTGACAGTGGTTTGTAATTTTATTGATTCTCTCATAGAACCAGCTTCTAGTTCTGTTGATCTGCTCTACTGTACTCCTGGTTTCTAATTCATTGATTTCTGCTCTAATCTTGATCACCTGATGGTTTTGAGTTTGGTAGTTTTCCTTCTGTTTGTATTTTTTGAAACAGCTTCAGGAGAATAGGTATTATTTCTTCTTTGACTGTTTGGTAGAATTCCCCAGTGAATCCATCAGGCCCTAGACTCTTGTTTTTTTTTTGGGGGGGGGGGTTTTGATCACTGCTTCAATCTCATTATTGGTTATTGGTCTATTCAGGTTGTCAGTTACTTCCTGTTTCAGTCTGGGTAGTTAATACGTTTCCAGGAAGGCATCCATTTCTTCCAGGTTGCTTAATTTATTGGCATATAGTTGTTGTTGTTGTTGTTGTTGTTGTTGTTGTTGTTGTTGTTGTTTAAAGATTTTATTTATCTGATAGAGAGAGAGACAGCCAGCAAGAGAGGAAACACAAGCAGGGAGAGTGGGAGAAGAAGAAGCAGGCTCCCAGCAGAGAAGCCTGATGTGGCGCTTGACCCCAGAACTCCAGGATCATGCCCTGAGCTGAAGGCAGACGCTTAATGACTGAGCCACCCAGGTGCCCCTATTGGCATATAGTTGTTGATAATAATTTCTTTTTTATTTTATTTTATTTTATTTTAATTTATTTTATTTTGTTTAAAGTTCCATGATTCATTACTTGCATATAACACCCAGTACACCATGCAATACGTGCCCTCCTTACTACCCATCAACAGCCTATCCCATTCCCCCACCCCTCTCCCCTATAAAGCCCTCAGTTTGTTTCTCAGAGTCCATAGTCTCTCATGCTTCATTCCCCCTTCTATTTACCCGCCATTTCTTCTTCCCTTTCTTCTCCTACCAATCTTCCTACTTCTTATTTTCCATAAATGAGTGAAATCATATGATAATTGTCTTTCTCTGTTTGACTTATTTCGCTTTGCATTATCTCCTCCAGTCCCGTCCATGTTGCAGCAAATGTTGAGAAATTGTTCTTTTTGATGGCTGAGGAATATTCCATTGTATATATGGACCACATCTTCTTAATCCAGTCATCTGTTGAAGGGCATCTCGGCTCCTTCCACGATTTAGCTATTCTGTACAGTGCTGCTATGAACATTGGGGTGCATATGGCCCTTCTTTTCACTACGTCTGTATCTTTGGGGTAAATACCCAGTAGTGCAATGTCTGGGTCATAGGGTAGCTCAATTTTTAACTTTTTAAGGGACCTCCACACTGTTTTCCAGAGTGGCTGTACCAACTTGCATTCCCACCAACAATGTAGGAGGGATCCCCTTTCTCCACATCCTCTCCAACATTTGTTATTTCTTGCCTTGTCAATTTTTGCCATTCTAACTGGCGTAAAGTGGTATCTCAGTGTGGTTTTGATTTGAATTTCCCTGATGGCTAATGATTTTGAACATTTTTTCATGTGCCTGTTAGCCATTTGTATGTCTTCATTGGAAAAGTGTCTGTTCATATCTTCTGCCCATTTTATGATTTGTTTATTTGTTTCTTCTGTATTGAGTCTGAGAACTTCTTTGTAGATCTTGGATACCAGTCTTTTACCTGTAGTGTCATTTGCCAATATCTTCTCCCATTCCGTGGGCTGCCTCTTAGTTTTTTTGACTGTTTCCTTGGCTGTGCAGAAGCTTTTTATCTTGATGAAGTACCACAAGTTCATTTTATCTTTTGTTTCTCTTGCCTTTGGAGATGTGTCATGAAAAAGTTGCTGTGGCCGATGTCATAGAGGTTGCTGCCTATGTTCTCCTCTATGATTTTGATGGATTCCTGTCTCACATTGAGGTCTTTCATCCATTTGGAGTTTATCTTTGTGTATGTTGTGAGGGAGTGGTCAAGTTTCATTATTTTGCATGTAGCTGTCCAATTTTCCCACACCATATATTGAAGAGACTGTCTTTTTTCCACTGGGTGTTTTTTCCTGCTTTGTCAAAGATTAGTTGCCCAAAGAGCAGAGGGTCCATTTCTGGGTTCTCTATACTGTTCCATTGGTCTATGTGTCTGTTTTTGTGCCAATACCTTGCTGTCTTTGTGATCACAGCTTTGTAGTATAGCTTGAAATCTGGCAATGTGATACCCCCAGCTTTGTTTTTCCTTTTCAACAGTTCCTTGGCAATTCGGGGCCTTTTCTGGTTCCGAACACACAACTTTAAGGGCTGTTTGTTCCAGTTCTTTGAAAAATGTCATTGGTATTTTGATCGGGATAGCATTGAAAGTGTAGATAGCTCTGGGTAGCATGGACATTTTAACTATGTTAATTCTTCTGATCCATGAGCATGGAATATTTTTCCATCTTTTTGTGTCTTCTTCAATGTCTTTCCAGAGTGATTTGTAGTTTCTAGAATATAGATCCTTATGTCTCTGGTTAAGTTAATTCTGAGATAACATATGGTTTTCGGTGCTACTGTAAATGGAATGTGTTCCCTAATATCTCTTTCTTCAGTCTCATTGTTCATGTATAGAAATGCAACTGATTTCTGAGCATTGATTTTGTATCCTGTCACATTACTGAATTGCTCTATAACTTCTAGTAGTTTGGGGGTGGAATCTTTTGGGTTTAACATATAGAGTATCATGTCATCTGCGAAGAGAGACAGTTTGACTTCTTCTTTGCCAATTTGGATACCTTTTGTCCCTTTTCATTGTCTGATTCCTGTTGCAAGGACTTCTAGTACTATGTTGAATAATAATGGTGAGAGTGGGCATCCTTGTCGTGTTCCTGATCTTAAGGGAAAGGCTTCCAGCTTTTCCCCATTGAGAATGATATTTGCTGTAGGCTTTTCATAGATGGTTTTTATGAGATTGAGGAATGTACCCTCTATCCCTACACTCTGAAGGGTTTTAATCAGGAAAGGATGCTGTATTTTGTCAAATGCTTTTTCTGCATCAATTGAGAGGATCAAATGGTTCTTGACTCTTTTCTTGTTGATATGATCTAGGATACTGATTGATAAGTGAATGTTGAACCACCCTTGCATCCCAGAGATGAATCTCACTTGGTCTTGATGGATAATCCTTTTAATGTACTGTTGGATCCTATTAGCTAGGATCTTGTTGAGAATTTTGGTGTCCATATTCATAGATAATTGTGTTTCTCTGATTGACTCACATTGCTTAGCATAGTACCTTCCAGTCCCATCCAGATGGATGTAAATTGTAAATATTAATAATAAATAGTAATAATAATAGTTGTATATAAATTTTATTTTAAATTAATTATATTATATATAGTATATATTTTATTTATTAATTTTTTGTTTTATAATTAATAATATATAATATATAATAACATATATAATACAATATAATATATACATATTATATATAATATAATATATATTATTTATTAGTCATTATTATATTATATTAAATAAGAATATATTAATAGTAATAGTTTTGCTAAAAATAGTAATTAATAATTAGTAAAAAATAATAAAAATAATGTTAAATAAAAGAGAATGAGAAATCATGGGTGAATAATATTCTATTGTATATGTATAACACATATTCTTTTTCCATTCTTCTGTCTCTGGACATCTGGGATCTTTCCATAATTTGGCTATTGTGGATATTGCTGTTATAAACATTGGGGTACATGTGCCCCTTTGTATTCCTACAGTAGTATCATTGGGGTAAATACCTAGTAGCACAATTGCTGGGGGGTAGATGGGTCTATATTTGAGGAATCTCCATACTGTTTTCCAGAGTGGCTGTACCAGCTTGTATTCTGACCAACAGTTTAAGAGGGTTTCCCTTTCTCTGCATCCTCGCCAACATTTGTTGTTTCCTGTCTTGTTAATTTTAGCCATTCTGACTGGTGTGGGGTGGGATCTCATTGTGTTTTTGATTTGGATTTCCCTGATGCCAAGTGATGTGGAGCATTTTTTCATGTGTCTATTGGCCATTTTTATGTCGTCTTTGGAGAAATTATTGTTCATGTCTTCTTCCCATTTCTTGACTGGATTTTTTTGGTTTTTGGGTGTTGCGTTTGAAAAGTTCTTTATAGATCTTGGATACTAGCCCTTTATCTAATGTATCATTTTAAATAGCTTCTCCGACTCCATAGGTTGTCTTTTAGTTTGTTGACTGTTTCCTTTGTTGTGGAAAAGCTTTTTGTCTTGATGAAGTCCAAATAGCTCATTTTTGCCTTTGTTTCCTTGCCTTTGGAGGCATGTCTAGCAAGAAGTTGCTAAGGCTGGGGAGAAAGAGGATTCTGCCTGTGTTCTTCTCTAGGACTTTGATGAATCCCTGTCTCACATTTAGGTCATTCATCTATTTTGAGATTATCTTTGTGTATGGTGTAAGAAAATGGTCCAGTTTCATTTTTCTACATTTGACTGTGCATTTCCCAACATCATTTGTTGAAGAGAATGTCTTTTTCCATTGGATCTTCTTTCCAGCTTTGTCAAAGATCAGTTGACCTTAGAATTGAGGGTCCGGTCCATTGCTGGGTTCTCTATTCTGTTCCATTGATCTATGTGTCTGTTTTTGTGCCAGTACCATGCTGTCTTGATGATTACAGCTTTTAATATAGCTTGAAGTCTGGCATTGTGATGCCACCAGCTTTTGTTTTCTTTTTCAACATTCCTTTGGCTACTGGGGGTCTTTATGTTTCCATACAAATTTTAGGATTGTTTGTTCCAGCTCTGTGAAAGATGCTAGTGATATTTTGGTAGGAATTGCATTGAATATTTAGATTGCTCTGGGTAGCACAGACATTTTAACAATATTAATTCTTCCAATACATGAACATGGAATGTTGTGCCATTTCTTTGTGTGTTCCTCAATTTCCTTCATAAGAGTTCTGTAGTTTTAGAGTACAGATACTTTACCTCCTTGGTTAGATTTATTCCTAGTTATCTTAGGGTTTTGGTGCAATTGTAAGTGGGATCAATTCTTTAATTTCCTTTTCTTCTGTCTCATTGTGTTAGTGTATAGAAATGCAACTGATTTCTGTGCATTGGTTTCATATCTTGCTATGTTGCTGAATTTCTGGATGATTTCTAGCAATTTTGGGGTGGAGTCTTTTGGGTTTTCCACATAAAGTATCATGTCATCTGAGAAGAGTTAGAGTTTGACTTCTTTGCCAATTTGAGTGCCTTTTATTTATTTTTGTTGTCTGATTGTTGAGGTTTGGTCTTTTATTACTATGTTGAAAAAAAAAACTTGTGAGAGTGGAAATCTCTGTTATTTTCTTGATCTAACAGGAAAAGCTCTCACTATTTCCCCATTGAGAATGATAATCTCTGAGGGCTATTTGTAGATGGCTTTTATGATATTGATGTATGTTCCCTCTATCCCTCCCTACACTGTGGAGAGTTTTAATCAAGAAAGGATGCTCTATTTTGTCAAAATTTCTCTGCATCAGTAGAGAGGATCATATGATTCTTGTCCTTCCTTTTGTCAATATGATGTATCACGTTTATTGATTTGTGGATGCTAAATCACCCGTGCATCCCAGGAATAAATCCCACCTGGTTATGGTGAATAATCCTTTTAATGTACTGTTGGATCCTATTGGCTAGTATCTTTTTTTTTTAAGATTTTATTTATTTATTTGACAGAGAGAGAGACAGACAGCGAGAGAGGGAACACAAGCAGAGGGAGTGGGAGAGGAAGAAGCAGACTCCCAGTGGAAGAGCCTGACATGGGGCTCAATCCCAGAACACCAGGATCACGCCCTAAGCCGAAGGCAGACGCTTAACGACTGATCCATCCAGGCGCCCCATATTGGCTAGTATCTTGATGAGAATTTTGGCATCCATTATTCATCAGGGATATTGGTCTGTAATTCTCCTTTTTATTGGGATCTTTGTCTGCTTTTGGGATCAAGGTAATGCTGGCCTCATAGAACGAGTTTGGAAGTTTTCCTTCCATATCTATTTTTTGAAACAGCTTCAGTAGAATAGGTATTATTTCTTCTTTAAATGTTTGGCAGAGTTCCCCTGGGAAGCCATCTGGTCCTGGACTCTTGGTTTTGATTACTTCTTCAATTTGTTTGCTAGTTATGGTTCTGTTCAGGTTTTCTATTTCTTCCTTTCTCAGTTTTGGTGCTTTATATGTTTCTAGAACTGCATCCATTTCTTCCAGGTTGTTTAATTTGTTGGCATAGAGTTGCTTATAATATGTTCTTAAAATTGTATCTCCTTGGTGTTGATTGTAATCCCCCCTCTCATTCGTGATTATAGTAATTTGGGTCCTTTCTCTTTTCTTTTTGATAAGGTCTGGCTAGGGATTTATAGATCTCATTAATTCTTTCAGTGAACCAGCTTCTAGTTTCATTGATCTGTTCTAATGTTCTTTTGGTTTCTATTTCATTGATTTCTATTTTTTTTTGTTTTTCCTTTTTTTAAAATAATTTTTATTTTGTTATATTAGTCACCATACAGCATATCCCTAGTTTTTGATGCAATGTTCCATGATTCATTATTTGCCTGTAACACCCAGTGCACCATGCAATATGTGCCCTCCTTAATACCCATTTCCTATCCCAGTCCCCCACCCCCTCCCCTCTGAAGCCCTCAGTTTGTTTCTAAGTGAAATAAGTCAAGCAGAGAAAGACAATTATCATATGGTTTCACTCATTTTTGGAACATAAGAAATAGGAAGAGGTAGGAGAAGGAAGGGAAGAATGAAGGGGGGGAATGAACCATGAGAGACTATGGACTCTGGGAAACATTGATTTCTATTCTAATCTTTATTATTTCTCATCTCCTGCTTAGTTTAGGCTCTATTTGCTCTTCTTTCTCCAGCTCCTTTAGGTGTAAGGTTAGCTTGGGTATTTGAGACATTTCTTGTTTCTTGAGAAAGGCTTGTATTGCTGTGTACTTCCCACTTAGGACCACCTTTGCTGCATCCCAAAGCTATTGAATAGCTGTGTTTTCATTTTCATTTGTTTCAATGAATTTTTTAAAATTCTTCTTTAATTTCCTGGTTGACCCATTCATTCTTTAGTAGCATGCTCTTTTGCCTCCTGAGTATTTGAGTTCCTTCCAAATTTCCTCTTATGATTCATTTCAAGTTTCCAAGCAGTGTGGTCTGAAAATATGCAGGGAATGATCCCAATCTTTTGGTACTGGAAGAGACTTGATTTGTGACCAATTATGTGATTTATTCTGAAGAATGTTCCATATGCACTTGAGAAGAATGTGTGTTCTTCACCAAAGCATATATACCAAACTTATGTATATATACAAATATAAATTATAAATATAAATATAAAATTTAATACAATGAAAGGATAGAGTATAAGTATAAAAATGAAAATTAATGATTTTTTAAAGTTGATAAAATAATGAATTGGTTGATAAAGGAAAGGGAAAAAAATTGAAAGACTAAATAATCATGGGAAAAAACATGAATTCTATATACTATTATTTCAGGATTGCAGGGTCTTTTCTCATGGTGTCAAAGAATGAATCTTGGACACAAAAGGGTGAAGTGAAGTTGAAGTTTATTATGTGAAGGTGAGAACAGAAAGGAAAGAAAAAGCTCTCTAGAGTAAGATGGGTCCCAAATGGGTTCTCACTGTGGGCTTTTAGTGGCAGTCTTTTATTGAGAACTGACTGGAAAGCTTGCAGCCTTGAGATTCTTGTGCCATCTTGGTTTGAGCAAACAGTATTGATAATACCATTAATGACTTAATTCTTTGAGGTTTGATCATTTTCTGTGATTACACTGTAGCTGCCAAAGAAAAACACTTCCTAACATTCGGGGCCAGGTCTTCTGGTCTGTTCCCTTATCTCTTGTTCACTTTGGCTTAGTGTTTTGCTTTCCAGGAATAGTTTCAGAGCCTAGTCAGGGGCCCCCTATCTCTCCCTGCCTATACCTTAACCCTTTCCTTACTCACTATTTTCCCTTAGTGCTGGAATTTTACAGTTCTCTATAATCAGTAAACTTGCTGTTACTGGATGTTCTTGCTGGTCTTCTGGGGGAGGGGCCTCTTGCATTGATTCTCAAGTGTCTTTGCCCTGGGTAGAAATGCACCACCTTTGCTGAGGAGCTGGGCTAACTAAATGTCTCTGGATTGCTCTTTGTGGCTTTTGTTCCCTAAAGGATTTCCACATCCCTTTAGAGGATGAGAATGAAAATAGCAGCCTCCCAGTCTCCAACCCTGGAGCCAAAAGCTCAGGGGCCGTCTCCTCAGTGTGCTCTCAGGGAAAAACAGTCAATCGCTCCTCTCTCCCTAGTCTCTGTCCACACTCCATGCTCTCCCAGCCTGTGACCAGATGTTTCTATCTTACGCACCCATCTCCATTTTGAGACTCCAAACTCTGCAGCTTCCTGGGTGTGCACCCGTGCCACTCCTCCTGG
>NW_024423319.1:55872369-55875726 GCF_017311325.1 Ursus maritimus
TTCTTCAATTTGTTTGCTAGTTATGGTTCTGTTCAGGTTTTCTATTTCTTCCTTTCTCAGTTTTGGTGCTTTATATGTTTCTAGAACTGCATCCATTTCTTCCAGGTTGTTTAATTTGTTGGCATAGAGTTGCTTATAATATGTTCTTAAAATTGTATCTCCTTGGTGTTGATTGTAATCCCCCCTCTCATTCGTGATTATAGTAATTTGGGTCCTTTCTCTTTTCTTTTTGATAAGGTCTGGCTAGGGATTTATAGATCTCATTAATTCTTTCAGTGAACCAGCTTCTAGTTTCATTGATCTGTTCTAATGTTCTTTTGGTTTCTATTTCATTGATTTCTATTTTTTTTTGTTTTTCCTTTTTTTAAAATAATTTTTATTTTGTTATATTAGTCACCATACAGCATATCCCTAGTTTTTGATGCAATGTTCCATGATTCATTATTTGCCTGTAACACCCAGTGCACCATGCAATATGTGCCCTCCTTAATACCCATTTCCTATCCCAGTCCCCCACCCCCTCCCCTCTGAAGCCCTCAGTTTGTTTCTAAGTGAAATAAGTCAAGCAGAGAAAGACAATTATCATATGGTTTCACTCATTTTTGGAACATAAGAAATAGGAAGAGGTAGGAGAAGGAAGGGAAGAATGAAGGGGGGGAATGAACCATGAGAGACTATGGACTCTGGGAAACATTGATTTCTATTCTAATCTTTATTATTTCTCATCTCCTGCTTAGTTTAGGCTCTATTTGCTCTTCTTTCTCCAGCTCCTTTAGGTGTAAGGTTAGCTTGGGTATTTGAGACATTTCTTGTTTCTTGAGAAAGGCTTGTATTGCTGTGTACTTCCCACTTAGGACCACCTTTGCTGCATCCCAAAGCTATTGAATAGCTGTGTTTTCATTTTCATTTGTTTCAATGAATTTTTTAAAATTCTTCTTTAATTTCCTGGTTGACCCATTCATTCTTTAGTAGCATGCTCTTTTGCCTCCTGAGTATTTGAGTTCCTTCCAAATTTCCTCTTATGATTCATTTCAAGTTTCCAAGCAGTGTGGTCTGAAAATATGCAGGGAATGATCCCAATCTTTTGGTACTGGAAGAGACTTGATTTGTGACCAATTATGTGATTTATTCTGAAGAATGTTCCATATGCACTTGAGAAGAATGTGTGTTCTTCACCAAAGCATATATACCAAACTTATGTATATATACAAATATAAATTATAAATATAAATATAAAATTTAATACAATGAAAGGATAGAGTATAAGTATAAAAATGAAAATTAATGATTTTTTAAAGTTGATAAAATAATGAATTGGTTGATAAAGGAAAGGGAAAAAAATTGAAAGACTAAATAATCATGGGAAAAAACATGAATTCTATATACTATTATTTCAGGATTGCAGGGTCTTTTCTCATGGTGTCAAAGAATGAATCTTGGACACAAAAGGGTGAAGTGAAGTTGAAGTTTATTATGTGAAGGTGAGAACAGAAAGGAAAGAAAAAGCTCTCTAGAGTAAGATGGGTCCCAAATGGGTTCTCACTGTGGGCTTTTAGTGGCAGTCTTTTATTGAGAACTGACTGGAAAGCTTGCAGCCTTGAGATTCTTGTGCCATCTTGGTTTGAGCAAACAGTATTGATAATACCATTAATGACTTAATTCTTTGAGGTTTGATCATTTTCTGTGATTACACTGTAGCTGCCAAAGAAAAACACTTCCTAACATTCGGGGCCAGGTCTTCTGGTCTGTTCCCTTATCTCTTGTTCACTTTGGCTTAGTGTTTTGCTTTCCAGGAATAGTTTCAGAGCCTAGTCAGGGGCCCCCTATCTCTCCCTGCCTATACCTTAACCCTTTCCTTACTCACTATTTTCCCTTAGTGCTGGAATTTTACAGTTCTCTATAATCAGTAAACTTGCTGTTACTGGATGTTCTTGCTGGTCTTCTGGGGGAGGGGCCTCTTGCATTGATTCTCAAGTGTCTTTGCCCTGGGTAGAAATGCACCACCTTTGCTGAGGAGCTGGGCTAACTAAATGTCTCTGGATTGCTCTTTGTGGCTTTTGTTCCCTAAAGGATTTCCACATCCCTTTAGAGGATGAGAATGAAAATAGCAGCCTCCCAGTCTCCAACCCTGGAGCCAAAAGCTCAGGGGCCGTCTCCTCAGTGTGCTCTCAGGGAAAAACAGTCAATCGCTCCTCTCTCCCTAGTCTCTGTCCACACTCCATGCTCTCCCAGCCTGTGACCAGATGTTTCTATCTTACGCACCCATCTCCATTTTGAGACTCCAAACTCTGCAGCTTCCTGGGTGTGCACCCGTGCCACTCCTCCTGGGAGGGGGAGTCTCTCAGTGGTTCTGCTGCTTGCTGTGCCCTTGCTCTGGGAGCAGCTGCCAGATTGTGCTGTGGGTCGTGGTATATGGCAACCCTGAGCTGTGAGCCCACTGTTGGGGTCACTGATTGCAGCTGGCTTCCCCGCTCCAATGCCTAGGAACTCTGCCACACTCAGGTGTTTTTGGTCTCGCTGTGACCCTGGGGATCCTGAGACCACACTGTCCCACCTAGGATTCCACTCTGTTTTGCCACTGGAGCACCTTTCAGGCAGGGACATCCCTCAATGGAGCAGACTTTTAAGAGTTCTGATTTTGTGCTCCACTGCTATATCACTTTCCAGTGCTGGCTGATGGAAGCTCCAACCTCCCACAATTTATCTTCCCATATATCACCTCGGATTCACCTCTTCACACCGCCTACCTTGCAGAAAGTGGTTGGTTTTCTATTTGTAGAGTTGCAGCTATTATTTTCTTAGGTCTCTGGTTGAGTTTGCAGGTTTTCAGAATGATTTGATAGCTATCTAGCTGAATTCCTGGGACCAGACGAAACTAAGATCTCTTACTCCTCTGCCATCTTGGACTGTCTCCAATTCTGACATTTTAGTTATATCCATATTGATTAAATCTATGTCAGAGAGTATTACCTCTGGTTCTTTCTTTTGTGGTGAATTCCTCCTTCTAGTCATTTTGTCCAGAGAATAGATGAGAAAACAAAAAAGAAATAAAAACTAAAAATATCAACCACGACCCCAGCGAAATATACATTAGACAAATCAGAAGAGATCAGAAACCAAAACAAAAAAAGGGGGTGGGGTGGGGTTGAGGGAAGAGAGAATATAATCAAACAGGTAAATAGAACAGGGTGATACACTTGGCCTGGGTGTATTTTGGTCTGTTTGTTGTATCACCTGATATTCCATTAACACTACTTTTAATAAAAAAAAATACAATTGATCCCACAATTGTAAAGAAAGAAAACATATATATATATATATATGTGTGTGTGTGTGTGTGTGTGTGTGTGTGTGTGT
>NW_024423319.1:55875736-55879521 GCF_017311325.1 Ursus maritimus
TGTGTGTGTGTGTGTGTGTGTGTGTGTGTGTGTGTTTCAATAAAATTGAATACAGTGAAAGGAAGCCAAAAATGAAGAATATATCTATAAAATATAAATGTAAAAGTGAAAATTAAGAAAAGACTTAAGGACAAAGAGTTGAGGGGCACCTGAGAGGCTCAGTTGGTAAAAGCATCTATCTGCCTTTGGCTCGGGTCATGATCTGGGGGTCCTGGAATCGAGCCCTGCATCAGGCGCCCTGCTCAGGAGTAAGCCTGCTTCTCTCTTTACTCCTGCCCCTCCCTCTGCTTGTGCTCTCTCTCTGTCAAATAAATAAATAAATAAATAAATAAAATCTTTAAAAGAAAGAACGAAGAGTTGATAAAATATGAAACTAGTTAAAAACGAAAAAAAGAAAAGGAAAATTTTAAACTGAAAGGGAAAAGGATCATGAGAAAAAACCCTCGAATTCTGTATACTATTTTCCCCTACCACAGGAATTTTTCAGTTCTGTGTGATTAATAGGTTTGGTATCAGCCCAATGTTCCTGTTAGTATTCTAGGGGACTGGCCTGTTGCACTGATTCTCAGGTGTCTTTGCCTGGGCGGAATTGTACCACCCCTTGCCAGGGGGCCAGGCTCACTGTAAGCTGCTTCAGGTTGCTCTATGTGGCTTTTGTTCCCCAAAGTCTTTCTGTGATGCTTCAGAAGATGAAAATAAAAATGGTGGTTCCCTGATCTCCAGCCCCAGAGCTGAAAGATTGCAGCCCTGTCTCTTCAGCAAACCCTCAGGGAAAAGCAGTCTTCATTTTTGTGTGCGCCAAGCTCTGTAGACTCCTTCAGTGTGCACCTGTGCTGTCCATCCCTCCCAGGGGAAGGCAGAGGGTCATGGCCTTTATGCCCTTTGTAGGGCCCCCACACAGAGAACAGTCACCCAATTGTGCTGTGGTTCGTGGTCTATGACAAACTGAGCTGAGAGCCCCCTCCCGGGCTCGCTGACCATAGCTGGTTTCCATGCTCCAATGTCTGGAAACTCTGCTGGCTCAGGCACCCCCATTGTTTCTGTGACCCCAAGGATCCTGAGACCACCCTGCCCCACCTAGGATTCTGCCCTGCTTTACCACCTGAGCACCTTTCAGGCAGGGACATCTCTTTCTGGAGCAGACGTCTAAATGATCTGATTTTGCTCTCCAAGGCTATATCAATTTCCGGTAGCCAGCTTATGAATGCTCCCTCCCCACACAGTTTACCTTCTGATATATCCCCTCAGATTCACTTCTCTGCACCTCCTACCTTGCAAAAAGTGATTGTTGTTCTATTTGTAGAATTCCAGGATTTTTTTTTTTTACATTTCAGATTGAACTCACAGGTGTTCAGAATGATTTGATAGATATCTAGCTAAATTCAAGGGACCAGATGAAATGAGGTCCCCTACTCTTCTGTCATCTTGCCTCCCTCTCTGTTAGAATGACTGTTGTCAAAAAGACAGAGATAAGTGTTGACAAGGCTGTGAAGGAAAAGGAGCCTTTGTGCACTTTTGGTGGGAATGTAAAATGGTTCAGCCACCATGGAAAACAGTATGGAAGCTCTTCAAAAAATTAAAAAGGGAGATGTTGTTCAAAGGGTACAAACTGGCAGTTATAATATGGATAAGTTCTCAAAAAATAAAACAATTATGTGAAGTGATGGAAGTGTTAACTAACCCTATTATAATCATTTCACAATATATGCTTGTATTACATCATCCCATTGTACACTTTAAACTTTCACAATGTTGCATGTCAAGTGTATCTCAATAAAGCTGGAAAGAAAACCAAAGTACCATTAATTGTGTGGTTTCTAAACAGCAGAAGTTCATTTCTCACAGTTGGGCTGGCTGAGAGGTACAAAATGAAGGTACCAGCACATTCAATGTCTGGTAACAGCCCACTTCCTGATTCATAGATGGTACTCTTTTCACTGTAATCTCACATGGTGGAAGGGTAAGAGAATGCTTTTTTAAAAGAGTGGCAGGCCTCTTTTATAAGGGCACTAATCCCATTCATGAGGGCTCCACCTCATGATCTAATCATTTACCAAAGGCCCCACTTCCAAATACCATCACATTGGGGGTTAACATTTCAACTTACAGTTTTGGGGAGGACATAAATAGTATGTTCATTGAAGTTTTGAATTGGTATCTTTTTGTGGTTTTAATTTGCATTTGTTCATGTGCTTATTGGCCATTTCTATATCTTCTTTGGAGATATGTCACATCTTTTGCCCATTTCTGAATTTAGTTATTTGATTTTTGTTATTGTTGAGTTGTAAGAGTTCTGTTGTTCTTTGTTGGTTTTCTTTTTACTTTCTGGATATTAATCTCTTATCAGATGTGTTATTTGAAATTTCATTTCATGATTTCATTTTGATGATGTCTAATTTATCTATTTTTTCTTTTGTTGTCCATACTTTTTCGTGTCTTATTCAAGAAAATCATTACCAAATTCAATGCCATGAATATTTCCAACTATGTTTTCTTCTAAAAGTTTTGCAGTTTTAGTTTTTACATATAGGTCCTTTTCTTCTTTAACATGAATAAAAGAAAGGGAAATATTTTATTTTAGGTGTACAGCCTGTATTTTTAAACATTGCCTTCAGGAATTGCTCAATCACATTACATTTATTTGTCTGTTGATTTGCTTATCTATGTATTTACTGAATTCTGTATTTATTCATGTAAAATTTTGTCTAACTCCATTGAAGTGACTATGTTACTGCTTTTTAAAATTTCCTATCACTTATCAAATACTATAACTATCTGCAAGTGCTTATCCCCACTAGTTCTTGGGACATTATTTTCATAGAATATTGCTTTTCCTGTCATATTCTGCTTCCTCCCTCTCATCAGTCCTGAGAATGCTCAACATATGTCATGCCTTGTCTGAAGCAACTTTTTTTTCATTTTTAAATCATTTGTCTTCTCTTTAAAATTTTAATCTATTTATTTTTTAAAATTCAAGTATATTTAAAAATACCTTGTTACATTAGTTTCAGATATACAATATAAGTCAGTCAGAGAAAGACAAATACCATATCGTTTCACTCGTGGAATTTAAGAAACAAAACAAATGAACAAAGAGAAAAAGAGACAAAAAAATAGTCTCTTAAATATAGAGAGCAAAGTGGTGGTTGCCAGAGGGGAGGTGTGTGTGGGGGGTGGGTAAAATAGGTGAAGGAGATTAAGAGTACACTTATCATGATGAGCACTTAATAATATATATAATTGCTGAAACATTATAATGTATAGCTGAAGCAACCTTTGCTAATATTTACAAGTTTATCAGAAACATGTAGCATTATTTAAAATACATGTAAGCATCCTTGTCAGTGAATAGAATATCAAAGCTGACATTTTGTATGCCAATTTTGAAAGTTATTCCTCTCCGTCAAAGTAGCTAAAGATGAAGTGTCATTTCTGCCACTGCTTCTGAGAACATTATAATATTTTTAAAAAGAATACAAGCACATAGTCAAATAAACAAATAGTATAGAAACATCTACAATGAAAATCAAGAGCCTCCAAATAGGCCCCTCCCTCTCCTCTAGGTCCCCAGATGCCAACACTTTTAACCAATTTTTTTTAGTTCTTTAGTATTTATCTCCATAACTCTCTTATTGCTTATACCTCCATACTGTGTTTTGTTTATTAGCTTTCTGTTATTTAGATGAAGCTACAGTTCACTTGTATTATCCCAAAACCTAACTTCCATATAACTTTCCAATAGAGTTATAATATATATATATATATCTTTAAATGGAGATATATAT
>NW_024423319.1:55879531-55919426 GCF_017311325.1 Ursus maritimus
TTTTCGTGTCTTATTCAAGAAAATCATTACCAAATTCAATGCCATGAATATTTCCAACTATGTTTTCTTCTAAAAGTTTTGCAGTTTTAGTTTTTACATATAGGTCCTTTTCTTCTTTAACATGAATAAAAGAAAGGGAAATATTTTATTTTAGGTGTACAGCCTGTATTTTTAAACATTGCCTTCAGGAATTGCTCAATCACATTACATTTATTTGTCTGTTGATTTGCTTATCTATGTATTTACTGAATTCTGTATTTATTCATGTAAAATTTTGTCTAACTCCATTGAAGTGACTATGTTACTGCTTTTTAAAATTTCCTATCACTTATCAAATACTATAACTATCTGCAAGTGCTTATCCCCACTAGTTCTTGGGACATTATTTTCATAGAATATTGCTTTTCCTGTCATATTCTGCTTCCTCCCTCTCATCAGTCCTGAGAATGCTCAACATATGTCATGCCTTGTCTGAAGCAACTTTTTTTTCATTTTTAAATCATTTGTCTTCTCTTTAAAATTTTAATCTATTTATTTTTTAAAATTCAAGTATATTTAAAAATACCTTGTTACATTAGTTTCAGATATACAATATAAGTCAGTCAGAGAAAGACAAATACCATATCGTTTCACTCGTGGAATTTAAGAAACAAAACAAATGAACAAAGAGAAAAAGAGACAAAAAAATAGTCTCTTAAATATAGAGAGCAAAGTGGTGGTTGCCAGAGGGGAGGTGTGTGTGGGGGGTGGGTAAAATAGGTGAAGGAGATTAAGAGTACACTTATCATGATGAGCACTTAATAATATATATAATTGCTGAAACATTATAATGTATAGCTGAAGCAACCTTTGCTAATATTTACAAGTTTATCAGAAACATGTAGCATTATTTAAAATACATGTAAGCATCCTTGTCAGTGAATAGAATATCAAAGCTGACATTTTGTATGCCAATTTTGAAAGTTATTCCTCTCCGTCAAAGTAGCTAAAGATGAAGTGTCATTTCTGCCACTGCTTCTGAGAACATTATAATATTTTTAAAAAGAATACAAGCACATAGTCAAATAAACAAATAGTATAGAAACATCTACAATGAAAATCAAGAGCCTCCAAATAGGCCCCTCCCTCTCCTCTAGGTCCCCAGATGCCAACACTTTTAACCAATTTTTTTTAGTTCTTTAGTATTTATCTCCATAACTCTCTTATTGCTTATACCTCCATACTGTGTTTTGTTTATTAGCTTTCTGTTACTTATATACTCCTGCCCTCCCTGCTTGTGCTCTCTCTCTGTCAAATAAATAAATAAATAAATAACAAATCTTTAAAAGAAAGAACGTAAGAGTTGATAAAATATGAAACTAGTTAAAAACGAAAAAAGAAAAGGAAAATTTTAAACTGAAAGGGAAAAGGATCATGAGAAAACCCCGAATTCTGTATACTATTTTCCCCTACCACAGGAATTTTCAGTTCTGGTGTGACATAGGTTTGGTATCAGCCCAATGTTCCTGTTAGTATTCTAGGACTGGCCTGTAATTGATTCTCAGGTGTCTTTGCCTGGGCGAATTGAACACCCCTTGCCAGGGGGCCAGGCTCACTGTGGGCTGCTGCTTCAGGTTGCTCTATGTGGCTTTTGTTCCCCAAAGTCTTTCTGTGATGCTTCAGAAGATGAAAATAAAAATGGTGGTTCCCCTGATCTCCAGCCCCAGAGCTGAAAGAGATTGCAGCCCTGTCTCTTCAGCAACCTCAGGGAAAAGCAGCCTCATTTTCCTGTGTGCGCCAAGCTCTGTAGACTCCTCAGTGTGCACCTGTGCTGTCCATCCCTCCCAGGGAAGGCAGTGGTCATGGCCTTTATGCCCCTTTGTAGGGCCCCCACACAGAACAGTCACCCAATTGTGCTGTGGTTCGTGGGTCTATGACAAACTGAGCTGAGAGCTTCCCTCCCGGCTCTCGCTGACCATAGCTGGTTTCCATGCTCCAATGTCTGGAAACTCCTGCTGGCTCAGGCACCCCATTGTTTCTGTGGACCCCAAGGATCCTGAGACCACCCCTGCCCCACCTAGATTCTGGCCCTGCTTTACCACCTGAGCACCTTTCAGGCAGGGGACATCTCTTTCTGAGCAGACGTCTAAATGATCTGATTTTGCTCTCCAAGGCTATATCAATTTCCGGTAGCCAGCTTATGAATGCTCCCTCCCCCCACACAGTTTACCTTCTGATATATCCTCAGATTCACTTCTCTGCACCTCCTACCTTGCAAAAGTGATTGTTGTTCTATTTGTAGAATTCCAGGATTTTTTTTTACATTTCAGATTGAACCTCACAGGTGTTCAGAATGATTTGATAGGTCTAGCTAAATTCAAGGGACCAGATGAAATGAGGTCCCCTACTCTTCTGTCATCTTGCCTCCCTCTCTGTTAGAATGACTGTTGTCAAAAAGACAGAGATAAGTGTTATAAGGCTGTGAAGGAAAAGGAGCCTTTGTGCACTTTGGTGGGAATGTAAAAATGGTTCAGCCACCATGGAAAACAGTATGGAAGCTCTTCAAAAAATTAAAAGGGAGATGTTGTTCAGTGGTACAAACTGGCAGTTATAATATGGATAAGTTCTCAAAAAATAAAACAATTATGTGAAGTGATGGAAGTGTTAACTAACCCCTATTATAATCATTTCACAATATATGCTTGTATTACATCATCCCATTGTACACTTTAAACTTTCACAATGTTGCATGTCAAGTGTATCTCAATAAAGCTGGAAAGAAAACCAAAGTACCATTAATTGTGTGGTTTCTAAACAGCAGAAGTTCATTTCTCACAGTTGGGCTGGCTGAGAGGCTAGGTAAATGAAGGTACCAGCACATTCAATGTCTGGTAACAGCCCACTTCCTGATTCATAGATGGTACTCTTTCACTGTAATCTCGCCATGCGAGGAAGGGTAGAGAATGCTTTTTTTTAAAAGAGTGGCAGGCCTCTTTTTATAAGGGCATCCCATTCCATGAGGGCTCCACCTCATGATCTAATCATTTACCAAAGGCCCCACTCTCCAAATACCATCACATTGGGGGTTAACATTTCAACTTACAGTTTTGGGGAGGACATAAATAGTATGTTCATTGAAGTTTTGAATTGGTATCTTTTTGTGGTTTTAGCATTTGTTCATGTGCTTATTGGCCATTTCTATATCTTCTCTTTGGAGATATGTCACATCTTTTGCCCATTTCTGAATTTAGTTATTTGATTTTTGTTATTGTTGAGTTGTAGAGTTCTGTTGTTCTTGTTGGTTTTCTTTTTTACTTTCTGATATTAATCTCTTTTATCAGATGTGTTATTTGAAATTTTCCATTTCATGATTTCATTTTGATGATGTCTAATTTATCTATTTTTTCTTTGTTGTCCATACTTTTTCTGTCTTATTCAAGAATCATTACCAAATTCACGCCATGAATATTTCCAACTATGTTTTCTTCTAAAAGTTTTGCAGTTTTAGTTTTTACATATAGGTCCTTTTCTTCTTTAACATGAATAAAAGAAAGGGAAATATTTTATTTTAGGTGTACAGCCTGTATTTTTAAACATTGCTCATAGGAATTGCTCAATCACATTACATTTATTTCTGTCTGTTGATTTGCTTATCTATGTATTTACTGAATTCTGTATTTATTCATGTAAAATTTTGTCTAACTCCATTGAAGTGACTATGTTGCTTAAAATTTCCTATCACTTATCAAATACTATAACTATCTCGGTGCGCTTATCCCCACTAGTTCTTGGGACATTATTTTCATAGAATATTGCTTTTCCTGTCATATGCTTCCTGCTTCCTCCTCTCATCAGTCCTGAGAATGCTCAACATATGTCATGCCTTGTCTGAAGCAACTTTTTTCATTTTTAAATCATTTGTCTTCTTCTCTTTAAAATTTTAATCTATTTATTTTAAAATTCAAGTATATTTAAAAATACCTTGTTACATTAGTTTCAGATATACAATATAAGCCGTCAGAGAAAGACAAATACCCATATCGCTTCACCTCGTAATTTAAGAAACAAAACAAATGAATGAAAGAGAAAAAGAGACAAAAAAAAATAGTCTCTAAATATAGAGAGAGCAAAGTGGTGGTTGCCAGAGGGAGGTGTGTGTGGGGGGTGGGTAAAATAGGTGAAGGAGATTAAGAGTACACTTATCATGATGAGCACTTAATAATATATATAATTGCTGAAACATTATAATGTATAGCTGAAGCAACCTTTGCTAATATTTACAAGTTTATCAGAAACATGTAGCATTATTTAAAAATACATGTAAGCATCCTTGTCAGTGAATAGAATATCGTGCTGACATTTTGTATGCCAATTTTGAAAGTTATTCCTCTCCGTCAAAGTAGCTAAAGATGAAGTGTCATTTCTGCCACTGCTTCTGAGAACATTATAATATTTTTAAAAGAATACAAGCACATAGTCACAAACAAATAGTATAGAAACATCTACAATGAAAATCAAGAGCCTCCAAATAGGCCCCTCCCTCTCCCTCTAGGTCCCCAGATGCCAACACACTTTTAACCAATTTTTTTAGTTCTTTAGCATTTATCTCCATAATCCTCTTATTGCTTATACCTCCATACTGTGTTTTGTTTATTAGCTTTCTGTTATTTAGATGAAGCTACAGTTCACTTGTATTATCCCAAAACCTAACTTCCATATAACTTTCCAATAGAGTTATAATATATATATATATATCTTTAAATGGAGATATATATATATATATATATATATATATATATAAAATTGTTAATTTTAAGTGAGATAAAAAGCCTAAGACTCTTTGTTACAATCAAGACTTTAAGAGAGTTATGGAGTATTTAGTCCTGCATGTGTGAAAAAAGGGAAGTGGGAATAATCTTTTTCTGCTTTCACAAGAAAACTTATAAATATTTACACCTTTTAGGAATATTGAGATCATAATTAAAATATTTTTACTATGGTAAAAAATTATCAAAAGACATTGAACACTTTCATGGAAAGCTTAATTGTTGGCTTCTTGTTTAGTTTGCACCTAGTCAAGTTCTGCTAATAATCCTTTAACTAGATTCCAAAATCTTTCTTGGTGGGTTTGAAATTTGTAGAATACAATATTCACACCTTTATATTCCATGTACCAGTCCTTCCCATGTTACCAGGGAATGGGACATAATATAAGTGAAATTGACTTTATTATGTATCTAGGGACATATAACTCACTAGACTATTGTATAGTAATGTATTAAGCACATGGAACCATGGAGTCAGACAGATCTGGCTTAACATCCTTATAGCAAGTTATGTAATTAACCTGTTGCCCCAGTTTCTTCAACTAGAAAATGGGTATGAGTGCCCATTTTATATCATTGTTATAGTTTCACGCAGTCAATTTGTTATCATTGCACAAAAACCTGTGGAAATGATTAGGGTGCATAATTTATGTCCAGCTTGCCATTGCCACTCCAACAGAGTTATAATGTGCTTCTATTTATTATATTGGCAAAATAATATGAGTTGCTCAAGTATCAAAATGTATTTAACTCAAAGCCAGCTGCAATCTTTATGGCAGTGAGATATAGTATAGTTACCAACAAACCAAGACTGAGGTCACAAAACCTATAGGGGCTAGGCAGGTGACCTAAATGAATAGAGAGGGTCTGGTGTGGACTTTGGCCAACTGGGGAATACAGGCCCTATTTAAACTAAGCATCATCTATTCCACAACTGCCACTTGGGGCAATGTGGTTTTTCCCATGCAGGTTGGGAAACTGTTGACAGACCCTCTGACTTTGAAGAGTACTTAGACATACAAATTGTAATATAAAAACTCCTGATTAACTTTTGGCAACTAATTCAGTTTAAAAACACTATGTTGTGAATAGACATGTCTCCAAAGAAGACAGCATCAGGGAAAGACAAATCAAAACCACAAGGAGATACCACCTCACATGAGTCAGAATGGCTAAAATGAACAACTCAGGAAACAACAGATGTTGGTGAGGATGTGGAGAAAAGGTAACCCCCTTACACTCTTGGTGGGAATGCAAGCTGGTGCAGCAACCCTGGAAAACACTATAGAGGTTCCTCAAAAACTTAAAACTAGAGCTACCCTATGACCCAGCAATTGTACTACTAGGTATTTATCCAAAGGATACAAACACAGTGACTTGAAGGGGCACATGCACCCCAATGTTTATAGCAGCAGTGTCCACACTAGTCAAACTATGCAAGCAGCCCAGATGTCCATTGAAAGATGAATGGATAAAGAACAAGTAATACACACACACACACACACACACACACACACACACACACAATGGAATATTACTCAGCCATCAAAAAGAATGAAATTTTTCCATTTGCAACAACATGGAACTAGAGAGTATTATGCTATGTGAAATAAGTCATTCAGAGAAAGACAAATACATGATTTCATTCATATGCAGAATTTAAGAAACAAAACAGATGAACATAGGGGAAGGAAAGGAAAAATAAAATAAGATGAAATCAGAGAGGTAGACAAACCATAAGAGACTTAACTATAGGAAACAAACTGAGGGTTGCTGGAGGGAAGGTGGGTGGGGGATGGGGTAACTGGGTTATGAGCATTAAGGAGGGCACTTGATGTAATGAGCACTGGGTGTTACATGCAACTGATGAATCACTAAACTACCTCTGAACCTCTGAAACTAATAAACTATATATTAATTAAATTGATTTTAAATAATATAAAATAAAGTAATAAAATAATAAAAACACTATGTTGCCCAAACAAAACACATCTATGGGCCTCGATGGTGACATCTGTGTATAATAACTCCTTATATATCAGAACACAATTATCTTTAACTTAGATGAACTCTAAGCATAAATATCAAGTCAGTTGAGGAGGCATTAAAATCATTATTCCATTTCAGCCAAAAATATAACACATTTTGCTTTCCATCTTATGTCAAAATTGCTTCTTACCTGAGTGTAATTGTCTGTACGTAGATTATTTTTCAAAGCAGTTTGTTTGGATTTTATCAGACATATTTTGTTTTTTTAAAAAAGTTTTAAAATATTTATTTTAGAGAGAGAGAGTATGGGGGAGGGGCAGAGGGAGAGAGAGAGTCTTAAGCAGACTCTGGGCTGAGCATGAAGCCTGATGTGGGGCTTGATCTCATGACCCTGAGATCATGACCTGAGCCAAAACTAAGAGTCAGAGGCACAACCGACCATGCCATCCAGGTGCCCTCAGATATATTTTAAAGAAGAAATTTTATGCTATACTTTTTGTTGTTGGTTCTTCTGCAAATTTAGTGATAATCTTATAATGTAATAATATTTAATCCTAAAATGTAATGGACCTCAATGTACTGAGCTGCTTATTGGTGAGGGTGGAAAAGTAGGGGGTAGATTTGAGGGAGAAACAGCTCAATTTTATTTTTGTCATGAACATCTTTTCTATTAAGAAAAATCTGAAATGTCCATTTTCTACAAATTTTTCAAATCAATTTGAGCTTTATAGCTAAAATAATTAATATTTTAGTATGCATTTTATATGTAATTCTTAGAAACATTGTTTTGAACACCTTTTGTATTTTGAATAAGCATTTAATAATTTACATTTCTGAAAAATGGAAGTTTCCTCTTTTCCTAGTAGGAAATGATTCAGAATGCCAGAAATCTGAATATTATCCAAACAAGGAACCTGGAAATTCAATCATCAATTCTTTTAGCAATTACTTTTAAAGATCTTATTTATTTATTTGTCAGAGAGAGAGAGAGAGTACAAGCTGGGGGAGCAGCAGGCAGAGGGAGAAGCAGGCTCCCCGCTGAGCAAGGAGCCTGATGTGGGACTCAATCCCATGACCATGGGATCATGACCGGAGTCAAAGGCAGATGCTTAACTGACTGAGCCACCCAGGTGTCCCTTCTTTTAGCAATTTATGTCCATGTTTGATACATCACTGCATGGATGTCATACTCTATCGTATAATTTAGTATGTTGCTCTCATACTATTTTCCTTAATGGGACCTGTTTGTCCCACTGATTCTTCACAGGTGCATTACTTGGCTTTTTTATTGAATTGGAAAATACTGTATTATAAAAATGCATTCCTCTTTATCATAAAATACATTTAGTATATTTAAAATTATATTTTTTAAAATAAATGTTAATATTTATTGGCATCTAATTATAGATCTTGGGAACACCTCGTCATAGAGTAAACTTGGAGAAGCAGGTCAAAATAAATACCACCTAGAGTTTTGTGATTTGGTTTATTCCACATGACAGATAGTTGAAATGATGGTAATTTTTATTACAATCCTTCTTTACATATTAGTTATGTGATTGCTGATCTTATTTTAATGCTCCAAAGTTTGTCCCTCTCATTTGTACGTTCTCCCAGTGCAAGAACATCTTCAGCCGATTCTTTTCACTTTTTAAGATGGTCGTTTCAGAAAGTTCCCTTCAGTGCAAGTTCATAATTTTAACTCTAGAATTTGCCATTGAACTTCAATCCACAATATCTGAAAGTGAACCATGTCTATCGTCTTAATAGATTTCTCTGTTTGAGCTCTCTTTTAGATGTTTTTTAGACATTCAAGGCTACTAAACTAGCAAGGTTTGGCATCAATTTCTTACTTTCTTCCCTTTGTGATTTCTCGCTTTAGGATATGGATTCTACAAGCTGAACTCTAAATATTTCTTTCAAGTTTCTAAAGTATGTTTTTTTCACTGACTGCTTCTTTGACTTCTTAGAAGTTGTGTATTTTGAATATTTAGGAAAAGCGTTTTTTAAATCAACTTATGAAGTTTCATATTGCTGGACAATTTTCTCATTTTGACATTTGTGATGAGGTTTTTAAACAAAGGACAATTTTCATTCCTAGTACTGTTTTGGGATTATATGACATACAAACAACAGGTACACATCTGTCTTAATGAAGCAAGGATGTGACTGTGGAAATCTACATTTTTCTTTGTTTGCTCCAAATAAATAAGCCAATATAAAGGTTGCTCTCCCATTCCTAACTAACCAACAGCTGCTCTGGCAGCAGTTGGCATGGATTGCCTTCCTTGCTGACATTTTTAGAGGCATAACCATAGGGTAAATGAACCTACAATTTAGCCTAGACTATTTTCACAACAGGTGTGCCTACAAAAGAAGTTCATGATCCATTTTAAAGGATTTGTGTAGGAAACACAACACAGCTGCTGACACCTGTTAGTTCTGTGTAAAGGCTCTTATCTTTTCAAGATGTTAATTTGATCATTTTCTTGAGGGTTGTAATCTACATTGCATGAACAATAGGTTCATTCTGAGAGAATTTAAAATAAAATGAAATTAAAAGACTAGTGTCACTACAACAAAATAAAAAAACTGTTTATCTGCATTAAGGTGAATTATCATGCTATACCTGTACCAGGCATGTTAATGGAGCAATTCACATATAAAGATAGATTTAAAGCATGAGTTTCCTGTGAAAGGAATATTATTTTTAAAGTATAAGCAGAAAGGATTTTCCAACGAGTCTTTTTTTCAGAGCAATGTTGCATACAAACTGAACATTGCCTCTTGTATTGAATTGTATAATGAAAAATCAATCAATTTAATGGTTGACAAACATTGACATTCAAATGAAGATGTTGCTGGTGTTTTCATAAAGACCAATGGGCAAAATGAAATTCCATGACTTTGATTTATGCAGCAGTAAATGTCTGCTTAAATATTGTACAAATGACTATATAATGAGGCAATAATAACTGAAAGAATCAAGGAAAAGGGAAGAGAAGCCAAACTTCCCAATTTTTGCAGATTACACAAATGTATTAGCAAAACTGAGCAAGGTTAAAGAAAAAAGTCCCTTTGCTCTCTCATTTCACCAGTAGATTTTGTCAGGGGAGAAATTCTTCTACGTCATTTACTATATTGCCGTGACATCCTTACCCCTCTCTTTTCCTCTTACCCAAAAAAGAACATTTAAGATTTCCTCTCTTATTTTTAAAATTTGTTCTTTCTATTCTGTATCTTAGATGAATTTTTATGTGATCTTTATAAACCAAGCCTCCAGGCAACAAAAGAAAACATAAAAAAAAAGATTAATAAAACTGCCAATGCTATTTGTCTCAGATAAAACCAGTTGCTTTGTTACTGACAGCATGAGCAAACTCATTGTATGCTTTATGGGTAATCTGAATGGTATCTTTCCTACCAGGTATTACATGGGGGCTAAAAATATTTACAAGTAAATATAGACTTGTCAGTGAATGTAAAAGAGGTGATTAGAAACAATAAACATGGGAAATGATGATAGTAAAAAATGCTAAGGTACATAGACTAGAAGACTCAATGACTTTGAAGAATTAATAGTGTGGGGGTACTTGAATTATTAAGTCGGAAAGAGAAAAATAATGGGTTAGAGTAGGATCCTTGAATCCAAGATTTTGGAGGTAATACAATGGTGATAAGTAGAGCATAACCATAGGGATGAATGGATCAAGTGAAAGAGAGGACGAAAATTTTAAAGATAATACAGCAGTATTGAAAAGCAAAGGTTTTTTATGGATTATCTGAATAAATGTTGTAGTCAGTAATACTGATAGTATTCATAATGGAGAGAGGGTAAGACAATGAGTCAGGTGCTAAGGGTTGAAGTGAATGAGGAAAAGTGAACAGAATTTTCATAGTTAACAATAACAAGAAAGTGTAGAGATGGCATGGCTATTGGCAAAAATGTCGTAGGATCTTGGGATTTGAAGAAATGGGGAGGAGAAATAGTTTCGAAGTAGCAACATGCGGCATGGAAGATATATATTTTATGTCCTGGCTCTAGATTAGAGGAGTGTGAAACTGAAAATACTCATTACTTGAGAGGATTGCAAAGAGAGAAGTATCCTCATTGGACTTCTAGATTTCAGTTAGAGAAAAAGAGAGAAGAATGTTAAAAAAAGAAATTAAAAAAAAAACATATTGGGACTGGATAATGGGGAAGATGATGGAGCAGGAGGATCCTGAGCTCATTTTTTCCCATGGACACACCAAGTCAACAACCACATGTATTACAACTAACTCAGAAACCTATCACCAAACCCATGTCCTTTTGCCTGATGCCCAGCAAAGCCAATCACTGAGACATCAGGTATGCGGCAAGGAAAGGGTTTATTCAAGAGGCAGCCAAAAGAGGAGACAGGAGGGCAAGACTCAAATCTGCCTCCCCAAAGAGGGAGAGAACAAGTTTTTTTTCATAATTATAGGGATTGAAATTACATACATATTGGGGAAAAGACAGGGACTCTTATGAGTGACTATCCATGAGGAAAGATGGAGCATGTGCATGCCACAAACATAGATGTAACAAACATCCTGTGTTCACTTTGGGGTGGAGACTTGACATCAGAATGAGGCAAAATTCAATCCCTGATTTTAGAAGGCTATCTTAGGACAAAGGAAAAGGGGCTATAAGCATGCTTAAAGAGCCGGTGTAAAGTGGGCGGGGTCCTGGGCTCATTATCTCAGGTAAGGAGTGCAGAGCTTTGCTTGTTCAAAGGTTGGAAACATCAATTGACCTTCAGTACAGGCTTCTGCAGAGGCAATTAGTGGATCTGTCAGTGGTGTCTGAAAAGGCACAACAGCTGATTAGGGAAAAACAGTTCTCTGAAAAATAAGCTTTAAATTTTCTGCTGGTTTCAAACCCGTTAACCCTATGGGGCACGGTTTGAATCTCCCCTGAGTTATGATAATTCTTCAGCCTTGAAAGAATTGAGATAATGACCACTCTGGCTATTTCTTTATCTCCTTGGATGAGTCAGGTTTGGGTAGAGAGCAATTTTTACAAATCTCAGGTGTAAGCACAATTCCTTTGATGATTAACATGCTTACACGCAGAGCTAAGCAGAAATTTCTAACCTGTACATCACAGCAGCAAGGGAAATATAAGCAACATGAAGTCAGATATGCTATGTTTTTCCTTGTTATAAAACAACCTAAAGACTGGCAGAACAGACCTTCCACAGCTGGTTGTAGTGAGAAGGCCATATTGAAAAGGGGTCCTGAGAAGGTTGGGAACCAAACTCCCAATGCAAATCACCACAAATGGGAAGGACATCAAAAGCACAGAGGAGCAAGGTGATCAGACACCACACTAGGCACCCTTAGTCATGGGGGCCTGCCATGGGAAGATCATTTCCAATAACATCTGGCTTTGAAAGTCAGTAGGCTTTACCTCCAGAAGAACTGGTGGGCTAAAAGAAACTGAGTCCCTATCCTTAAAGAGCCAGATACTAAATAACTTGACCTAAGACACAGCACAGAAGCAATAGTTTGAAAAGTGCCTTGGTATATATGAAGGAAATTTATTGACTAATTTTAGGACATGTGTTGGAGAGGCAGCAATCTGCAGGAGATTTTTCTGAGAACAAAAGTTCTGGTGATTTTTCTTGCCTTCTCCCACCTAGATAGCCAAATGCTTGCAGAAGCCAGTTCTAACACTCTGAAACTACCTTGTTAGCATTGAATACCCCATCCTGGTGTTTCTCTTTTGTCCCACTCCACTGAACCTGGAAGGAACAGGAACCAGATCCAGGAAGAACAGAAAGTCCTCAAAATGTGAACCCAAGCAGGTCTATACTAACACAAAATAATTAAAATGTCAAATATCAAAGAGAAAGAGATTTTTTTTTTAAGAGAAAGAGAGGGGAGAGGCAGAAAGAAAGAATGAGAGAGAATCTTAAGCAGGCTCCAGGCCCAGAGTGGAGCCTGATGCAGGGCTCGGTCACATCACCCTGAGATCATGACCTGAGCCAAAATCATGAGACAGACACTTAACTGACTGAGCCACCCAGGCACTCCAAAGATGAGAGTCTTAAAAAGCAGCAAGAGAAAAGCAAGCGAATACATACAAGGGAAAACTTATTTGGCTATTAGCTGATTTTTACACAAAAATTTTGCAGGCCAGAAGGAGGGGCGTGATATATTCAAAGTGATGAAGGGATAAAATCTTCAACCAACAAGTTTATCATTCAAAATTGAAAAAGAGATCAAGAGTTTCCTAGACAAACAAAAGTTAAAATTATTCAGTATTACTATACCAGCTTTATAAGAAATGTTAAAAGGAATTTAAGTGGAAAGAAAAAAAACTAGAAGAACGAAAATTATGAAAAAAATTACACTGGTTAAAGCAACAAATAGGAAAGGTGGTAAGTAGATTAATCACTTATAAAGCCAGGATGGAGGTTAAAACACAAAAGTGTAAAAATCAATTATATCTACAAAATTAGTCAAGGGATATGCAAAATAAAATGTGTAAAATAGGATGTCATTACATAAAACATGGAGGGGGAGGTAAAAGTGCAGTGCTTTTAGAATGTGTTCAAACTTAAGTGACCATCAACTTAATATACACCACTATACGCATAAGATACTATATATGAACCCCATGGTAACCACAAATCAAAAACCTATAATACATATACAAAAAATAAAGAGAAAAGCATCCAAACATAGCACTAAAGAAGCCATCAATCACAAGGGAAGAGAGCAAGAGAAGAAAGGAACAGAGAACTACAAAACAACAAGAAAATAGCAAAATGGTATTAAGTATGTATCTATCAATAATTATTTTAAATGTAAATGGACTAAATTCTCCAATCAAAAGACATAAAGTGATTATATGGATAAAAAAAGAGATCCATCTATATGTTGTGTTCAAAAGAATGATTTAACACCTAAAGATTTGTAAGCCTGAAAGTGAAGGTCTAGAAAAACATATACTATGCAATGGAAGTAGAAGAAAAATACAATGTAGCAATACTTATATCAAACAAAATAGGCTTTAAAACAAAGACTGTAACAAGAGACAAAGAAGTACACTGCATAATGATAAGGGGAAACAATCCAACAAGAGGATATAGCAATTATAAATATCTATGCATCCAAAATAGGAGCATCCAAATATTAAATCAAGTATTAAAAAAAATAAAGGGAGAAACTGGCAGTGATAAAGTAATAGTAGGGGACTTTAACACCCCACTTACATCAGTGGATAGATTGTGTAGACAGAAAATCAACAAGGAAACAGTGGCTTTGTATGATACATTGGACAATATGAACCTAACAGATTCAGAACATTCCATACGAAAGCAGCAGAATACACGTTCTTTTCAAGTGCACATGGAACATTCTTCAGGATAGATTACATGTTAGGCCAAAAAACACGTCTCAATAATTTGAGAAGAATGAAATCATATTATTTTTTTTCTGAAAAAAACAATATGAAAATAGAAATCAGGGAAATCACAAAAAAAGATGGCAGAGGAGTAGGGGACCCTTTTTTCAGCTGGTCCCCTGAATCACACTGGATATCTACCAGACCATCCTGAACACCCAGGAAATCAACCTGAGACGTAGGAAGATACATCTGGATCTCTGCAAACACACATCTCCGGTGCTGAGTATTGAGCTATGAAGCAGAGAGCTGTGAATCCACACACAGAGATCAGAAGATAAAGGGAAGGGGGAAGGAGCCGCCATGTTTGGGTGCAAAAGCAGTAGCCTCCTGCGCTGGGGAGCCAGCCTCGTGGACCGGCACCCATGGGAAAGCAGACTGAGACCATGAGCCCGGGAATGCGTGCCCAGCCAGACTGAAAACAGGAGCTCCAGAGTGCTCACTGGAACTAGACTGGAACCAGGAACTCAGGAATATACGTGGGAACCGGGGGTGGCAGGCGGTGTTAGAAGCACAAAGGGCAGAGCCGTGCTGGCCCTGGGAGCAAGGACTGGGAGAACGGCTGTGCGACGCACAACCTGGGATGCTGTGGGGTTTTTAGCAGCACTGACAGAAACAGAGTTAGAGTGGCCAGGAGAGCTCAGTGAAGAGCAGGCTGCGATCTCTCTGTTCTGAGACAGAGGCTTGAATATGGCCACTGCTGCTCTGACTCTCAGAAGAGTCACAGAAAGCCACCAGGGAAAGCCGACAGAGAACTAAAGCCCAGAAAAACCAGTTCACACTGTGCCATCCCTCCCCATCACAGGAGACAGGGCAACTCTACCCAAACAGGGTTGCCTGAGTATCAGTGTGGCAGGCCCCTCCCCCAGAAGGCAGTTGAACAAACAGGAAGCCCACATCCCTAAGGTCCCTATAAAACCAGTGCACCTTCCATGGGTCCTGGTCAATAATTTGGGCTCTGTACATCCACACAACAACTCCTCATCAGAATGACAAGAAGAGGAACCCCCAACAAAGGAAAGAAACAGACTGTGGCCTCTGCCACAGAACTAATGGATATGGATATAACCAAATTGTCAGAAATGGAATTCAGAGTAACAATGGTCAAGATGATGTGTAGGCTTGAAAAAATATTATCCAAAATATTAACGAGAATATAGAATCTCTAAGGGTGGAAATGTGAGTGAATCTGGCAGAAATTAAGAATATTATGAATCAAATGCAGTCTAAACTGGATGCTCTGATGGCCAGGGTAAACGAGGTAGAAGAATGAATTAGTGAGTTGGAAGATGAGATGATGTAAAAGAAGGAAAAAGTGGGAATTGGCTTTAAAAAAGTCCAATCTCAAGAATGTAGATTATGGGAGATTACTGACTCAATGAAATGTTCCAATGTCAGAATCATTGGCATCCCCTACAAGATGGAGAAAGAGAGAAGTCTAGAAGAGATATTTGAACAAATTGTAGCTGAGAACTTCCTTAATCTGGAGAAGGAAAAAAACATTCGTGTCCAAGGGGCAGACAGGACCCCCCCCCCCAGATCAATGAGAACAGACCAACACCACATCACATAATAGTACAATTCGAAAATCTTAGATCCAAGAATAAAATCTTGAAAGCAGCCAGGGGAAAGAGAATTCTCACCTACAGAGGGAAGAACATCAGAATAATGTCAGACCTGTCTACAGAGACCTGGCAAGCCAGAAAGGGCTGGAAAGACATATTTAGAGCACTAAGCGAGAAGAACATGCAGCCAAGGATCCTTTATCCACGAAGCCTTTCATTCAGAATCTATGGAGAGACAAGGACATTCCAAGACCAGCAGAAATTGAAAGAATATGTGACCAGCAAGCCAGCCCTACAAGAAATATTAAGGGGGATTCTATAAAAGTAAAAAGACCCCAAGAGTGATACAGAACAGAAATTTACAATCTATAGAAATAAAGACATAACAGGCAGCATGACATCATTAAAATCATATCTCTCAATAATCACTCTCAACGTGAATGGCCTAAATGCTCCCATAAAATGCCACAGGGCTGCAGAATGGATCAAAAGACATGACCCATCCATATGTTGTCTACAAGAGACTCATTTTGAACCTAAAGATACAAGCAGACTGAAAGTGAAGGGATGGAGAACCATTTTTCATGCCAACAGACTTCGTAAGAAAGCTGGGGTGGCAATTCTCATATAAGACAGATTAGATTTTAAACTAAAGACTGTAGTTAGAGATACAGAAGGACACTATATTATTCTTAAAGAATGTATCCAACAAGTGGATATAACAATTATAAATATCTATGCCCCCAACAGGGGAGCAGCTAGATACACAAGTGAACTCTTAACCAGAACAAAGACACATATAGATAATAATTCGTTAATAGTAGGGGACCTCAACACTCTGCTCTCAGCAATAGACAGATCATCTAAGGAGAAAGTCAGCAAAGAAACAAGAGTTTTGAATGACATACTGGACCAGATGGACCTCATAGATATACACAGAACACTACACCCTACAACAACAGAATACTCATTCTTTTCGAAAGCACATGGAACTTTTTCCAGAATAGACCATATACTGGGTCACAAAACAGGTCTCAACCGACATCAAAAGACTGAGACTATTCCCTGCATATTCTCAGACAACAATGCGTTGAAACTGGAACTCAATCACACGGAAAAATTTGGAAGAAACGCAAACACTTGGAAACTAATAACCATCGTACTCAAGATTGATTGGGTAAACCATGAAATCAAAGAAGAACTTTAGCAATTTATGAACACCAATTAGAATGAAAACACATTGGTCCAATACCTATAGGACAGTGCAAAGCGGACCTAAGGGGAAAATACATAGCCATCCAAGCCTCACTCAAAAGAATAGAAAAATTTCAAATGCACTCCTTAAATTCTCACTTTAAGAAGCTGGAGTTGGAACAGAATAACAGGCCTAACCCATGCACGAGGCCTGACCCAATTGATCAAAATTAGAGCAGAGATCAATGAATTAGAAACTAGGAGCACAGTAGAGCAGATCAACAAAACTAGAAGCTGGTTCTTTGAAAGAATAAATAAGATCGATAAGACACTGGCCAGACTTATTCAAAAGAATAGAGAAAGGTCCCAAATTAATAAAATGATGAATGAAAGGGGAGAGATCATGACCAACACCAAGGAAATAGAAGCAATCATTAGAAACTATTATCAACAACTATATGCCAATAAATTAAACAACCTGGGAGAAATGGATGCCTTCCTGGAAACCTGGAAACTACCAAAACTGAAACAGGAAGAAATTGATTATTTAAACAGACTGATTAATCATGAAGAGATTGAAGCAGTGATCAAAAACCTTCCCAAAAATGAGTCCAGTGCCTGATGGATTCTCTGAGGAATTCTACCAAACATTCAAAGATGAAATAATACCTATTCTCCTGAAGCTGGTTCAAAAAATAGAAACAGAAGGAAAACTACTAAACTCATCCTATGAGGCCAGCATTACCTTGATCCCAAAACCAGGTAAAGACCCCATCAAAAAGGAGAATTACAGACCAATATCCCTGATGAATATGGTCAACAAAATTCTCAACAAGGTCCTAGCTAATAGGATCAAACAGTACATTAAAAGGATTATCCATCAAGACCAAATGGGATTCATCCTTGGGTTGCAAGGGTGGTTCAACATTCGCAAATCAATCAGTGTGATAGAACACATTAATAAGAGAAGAGACAAGAAACATATGATCCTTTCAATTAATGCAGAAAAAGCATTTGACAAAATACAGCATCCTTTCCTGATTAAAACCCTTCAGAGTGTAGGGATAGAGGGTACATTCCTCAATTTCATAAAAACCATCTATGAAAAGCCTACAGTGAATGTCCTTCTCAATGCAGAAAAGCTGAAAGGCTTTCCCTTAAGATCAGGAACACGACAAGGATGCCCACCATTCCTGTTCAACATAGTACTAGAAGTCCTAGCAACAGGAATCAGACAACAAAAAAGAATAAAAGGTATTCAAATCACGAAAGAAAAAGTCAAACTCTCTCTCTTTGCAGATGACATGATACTTTATATGAAAAACCCAAAACACTCCACCTCCAAATTACTAGAACTTATAATGCAATTCAGTAATGTGCCAGGATACACAATCAGTGCTCAGAAATCAGTTGCATTTCTATAGACGAACAATGAGACTGAAGAAAGAGAAATTAGGGAATCCATCCATTTACGATAGCACCAAAAATCATGCGTTATCTTGGAATTAACTTAACCAGAGACGTAAAGGATCTATATTCTAGAAATTACAAATCACTCTTGAAAGACATTGAAGAAGACACAAAAAGATGGAAAAATATGCCATGCTCATGGATCGGAAGAATTAACATAGTTAAAATGTCTATGCTACCCGGAGCAATCTACACTCTCAATGCTATCCCGATCAAAATACCAATGACATTTTTCAAAGAACTGGAACAAACAGCCCTTAAATTTGTGTGGAACCAGAAAAGGCCCTACATCACCAAGGAATGCGTTAAAAAGGAAAAACAAAGCTGGGGTCATCACATTGCCGGAATTAAAGCTGTACTACAAAGCTGTGATCACAAAAACAGCATGGTACTGGCACAAAAACAGACACATAGAGCAATGGAACAGAATAGATAACCCAGAAATGGACCCTCAGCTCTTTGGGCAAGTAATCTTTGACAAAGCAGGAAAAAACATCCAGTGGAAAAAAGACAGTCTCTTCAATACATGGTGCTGGGAAAATTGGACAGCTACATGCAAAGGAATGAAACTTGACCACTCTCTCACGCCATACACAAATGTAAGCTCCACATGTAGAAAGACCTTGATGTGAGACAGGAATCCATCAAAATCCTAAAGGAGAACATAGGCAGCAACCTCTATGACATCGGCCACAGCAACTTTTTCATGACACATCTCCAAAGTCAAGAGAAACAAAAGATAAAATGAACTTGTGGGACTTCATCAAGATAAAAAGCTTCTGCACAGCCAAGGAAACAGTCAGAAAAACTAAGATACAGCCCACGAAATGGGAGAAGATATTGGCAAATGACACTACAGGTAAAAGACTGGTATCCAAGATCTACAAAGATGTTCTAAGACTCAATACAGAAGAAACAAATAAACAAATCTTAAAAAGGGCAGAAGATATGAACAGACACTTTTCCAATGAAGACATACAAATGGCTAACAGACGCATGAAAAAGTGTTCAAAATCATTAGCCATCAGGGAAATTCAAATAAAAACCACACTGAGATGCCACCTTACATCAGTTAGAATGGCAAAAATTGACAGGGCAGGAAACAACAAATGTTGGAAAGGATGTGGAGAAAGGGGATCCCTCCTACATTGTCGGTGGGGATGCAAGCTGGTACAGCCACTCTGGAAAACAGTGTGGAGGTCCCTTAAAAAGTTAAAAATTGAGCTACCCTATGATCCAGCTATTGCACTACTGGGTATTTACCCCAAAGATACAGACGTAGTGAAGAAAGGGCCATATGCACCCCAATAATCATAGCAGCACTTTCCACAATAGCTAAATCATGGAAGGAGCCGTGATGCCCTTCAACAGATGACTGGATTAAGAAGATGTGGTCCATATATACAATGGAATATTACTCAGCTATCAAAAAGAACGATTTCTCAACATTTGCTGCAACATGGACGGGACTGGAGGAGATAATGCTAAACGAAATAAGTCAAGCAGAGAAAGACAATTATCATATGGTTTCACTCATTTATGGAATATAAGAAGTAGGAGAAGAAAGGGATAAAGAAGGGGGGTAATCAGACGGGAGAATGAAGCATGAGAGAGTATGGACTCTGAGAAACAAAATGAGAGCTTCAGAGGGGAGGGGTTGGGGGAATGGGATAGGCTGGTGATGGGTAGTAAGGAGGGCATATATTGCATGGTGCACTGGGTGTTATACGCAACTCATGGAACTTTACATCAAAAACTAGGGATGTACTGTTGGTTACTAAAATAATATAATAAAAATATTATTATCAAAAAAAGAAATAAAAGGAATCCAAATTGACAAAGAAGAAGTCAAACTCTTACTCTTTGCAGATGACAGGACAGTCTGTGTAGAAATCCCAAAGGACTCCAACCCAGAGTTGCTAATACTCATACCGGCAATTCATCAAAGTGGTAGGATATAAGCTCAATGCACAGAAATGAGTTGCATTTTTATGCAGTAACAATGAGATAGAGAAAAGAGAAATTATTGAGTGAATCCCATTTACTATTACACCAAAAACTATAAGATACTTATGAATAAACTTAACCAAAGAGGCAAAGGAACTGTCTCAGGAAACTATAAAACAATCATGAAGGAAATTGAGGAAGACAAAAAGAAATGGAAAAACTTTCTATGCTCTTGAATTCGAAGAACAAATATTGTTAAAATGTTTATCTACCCGCAGCAATCTGTACATTCAGTGCAACCCATATCATGATATCATTGACATTTTTCACACAGCTGAAACAAACTATCTTAAAATTTATATAGAACCAGGAAAGACCCAAATAGCAAAAGGATTGCTGAAAAAGAAAAACAAAACTGCTGTCATCACAATTCTGGACTTCAAGCAATGTTACAAAGCTCTAATCATCAAGACAGTATGGTACTGGCACTAAAACAGACACTTAGATCAATGGAACAGAATAGAGAACCTGGAAATGTACCCTCAACTCTATGGTCAATGAATCTTCAACAAAGCAGGAAAGAATATCCAATGGAAAAAAGACAATGTCTTCAACAAATGTTGTTGGAAAAATTGGACAGCCACACGTAGAATAAAACTGGAGCATTTCCTCACCATGCACAAAAATAGACTCAATATGGATGAAAGATCTAACTGTGAGATAGGAATCCATTAAAATCATAGAGGACAACCCAGGCAGCAACCTCTGTGACCTCAGCCACATTAACTCCTTTCAAGACATGTCTCCAAAGGCAAGGGAAACAAAGGCAAAAAGAACTATTGCGACTTCATCAAGATAAAAGCCCCTGCACTACAAAGGATAGAGTCTACAAAACCAAAAGGCAACTGAGATAATGGGAGAAGATATTTGCAAATGTCTTATCTGATAAAGGGCTAGTACCCAAAATCTATGAAGAATTTATCAAACTCCACATCCAAACAACAAATAATCCAATCAGGAATTGTGCAGAGGAAATGAATAGACATTTCTTCAAGGAAGACATCCAAAATGGCCAACAGACACATGAAAAAAAGTTCCACATCACTTCGTATCAGGGAAATACAAATCAAAATCACAATGAGATGCCACCTCTCACCATTCAAAATGGCTAAAATTAACAAGTTAGGAAATGACAGATGTTGGCAAGGTTGTGGAGGAAGGGGAACCCTCTCACACTGTTATGTGGGAATGCAAGCTCGTACAGTGACTCTGTAAAACAGTATGGAGATTCCTCAAAAAGTTGATATAGAGCTACACTATGACCCAGCATTTGCAGTACTGGGTATTTACAAAATAGTGATCTGAAGGGGCACCTGCACTCCAATGTTTATAGTAGCGATGCCCACAATAACCAAACGATGGAAAGAGCCCAGATGTCCATCGACGGATGAATGGATAAAGAAGTGGTAAACATATACAATGGAGTACTACTCAGCTATCAAAGAAATGAAATCTTTCCATTTGTAACGATGTGGATGGAACTAGAGGGTATTATGTTAAGCAAAGTAAGTCAATCAGAGAAAGACAATTATCATATAATATCACTTATCTGTGGAATTTAAGAAACAAAACAGAGAATAATAGGGGAAGGAAGGAAAAAATAAAACAAGAGGAAATCAGAGAGGGAGACAAAATATAAGAGACTCAATCTATGATACAAACTGAGGGTTGCTGGAGAGAAGGGAGGATGGGTTAACTGGGTGATGGATGTTAAGGAGGGCATGTGATGTAATGAGCACTCTGTATTATGTAAGACTGATGAATCACTGACCTCTGCCTCTGAAACTAATAATACATTATATGTTATTAATTGAATTTAAATTAAAAAAATAAAGTGACAGACAAGGCAAAAAAATGTAATGAAATGGGACCTACTTTTTCACTATCTTGATAAGGTCAATCTTCTGTGATGAATGGTTTTATATCTCATGAGCTAAAAATAAATGTTTTACTGTATATATATATTTATCTTTGTATATATTTAGATATGTGTATATGAACATACAGATATGGATGTCTGTTTTCCATGATGTAGGATATTTAAATAGTGTAACATTTGTTTTTTTTAATAATATTTTTTATTATTTATGTAAGTCACCATACAGTACATCCCTGGTTTTTGATGTAAAGTTCCATGATTCATTAGTTGCATATAACACCCAGTGCACCATGCAATACATGCCCTCCTTACTACTCATCACTAACCTATCTCATTCCCCCACCCCCTCCCCTCTGAAGCCCTCAGTTTGTTTCTCAGAGTCCATAGTCTCTCATGCTTCATTCCCCCTTCTGATTACCCCCCCCTTTCTTTATCCCTTTCTTCTCTTCCCGATCTTCATGGTTCTTTTTTTTTTTTTTTAAAGATTTTATTTATTTATTCAACAGAGATAGAGACAGCCAGCGAGAGAGGGAACACAAGCAGGGGGAGTGGGAGAGGAAGAAACAGGCTCATAGAGCCTGATGTGGGGCTCGATCCCATAATGCCAGGATCATGCCCTGAGCCGAAGGCAGACGCTTAACCGCTCTGTCACCCAGGCGCCCCCGATCTTCATGGTTCTATGTTCCATAGATGAGACAAACCATATGATAATTGTCTTTCTCTGCTTGACTTATTTCACTTAGCATTATCTCCTCCAGTGCTGTCCATGTTGCAGCAAATGTTGAGAAATTGTTCTTTTTGATAGCTGAGTAATATTCCATTGTATACACGGACCACATCTTCTCAATCCAGTCATCTGTTGAATGGCGTCTCGGCTTCTTCCATAATTTAGCTATTGTGGACAATGCTGCTATGAACATTGGGGTGCATATGGCCCTTCCTTCCACTACGTCTGTATCTTTAGGATAAATACCTGGTAGTGCAATGGCTGTATCATAGGGTAACTCCATTTTTAACTTTTTAAGGGACCTCCACACTGTTTTCCAGAGTGGCTGTACCAACTTGCATTCCCACCAACAATGTAGGAGGGATCCCCTTTCTCCACATCCTCTCCAACATTTGTTATTTCTTGCCTTGTCAATTTTTGCCATTCTAACTGGCATAAGGTGGTATCTCAGTGTGGTTTTGACTTGAATTTCCCTGATGGCTAATGATTTTGAACACTTTTTCATGTGTCTGTTAGCCATTTGTATGTCTTCATTGGAAAAGTGTCTGTTCGACCACTCTCACACCATACACAAGATAAACTCCAAATGGATGAAAGAACCTCGATGTGAGACAGGGAATGGATCAAAATCCTAGGGAAAACATAGGCAGCAACCTCTATGACATCGGCCACAGCAACTTTTCATGACACATCCCCAAAGGCAAGAGAACAAAGATAAAATGAATTTATGGGGAATTCATCAAGTTAAAAGTTTCTGCACAGCCAAGGAAACAGTCAGAAAAACTAAGAGGCAAGCCACGAGATGGGGAGAATATGTTTGCAAATGACACTACAGAAAAGGATCTGGTATCCAAGATCTACAAAAGAACTTCTCAAACTCAATACACGAGAAAACAAATAAACAAATCAAAAAATGGGCAGAAGATACGAACAGACACTTTTCCAATGAAGACATACAAATGGCTAACAGACATACATGAAAAAATGTTCAAAATCATTAGCCATCAAAGGGAAATTCAAATCAAAACCACACTGGAATACCACAGCAGTTAGAATGGCAAAAATAGACAAGGCAAGAAACAACAATTGTTGGAGAGGATGTGGAGAAAGGGGATCCCTCCCATTCTTGGTGGGAATGCAAGAGTTGGTACAGCCCTCTGGGGAACAGTGTGGAGGTCCCAAAAAAGTTAAAAATGGAGCTACCCTATGATCCAGCCATTGCACTACTGGGTATTTACCCCAAAGATACAGACGTAGTGAAGAGGGGCCATATGCACCCCAATGTTCATAGCAGCAATGTCCACAATAGCTAAATTGTGGAAGGAGCGAGATGCCCTTCAACAGATGACTGGATAGAAGTTGTGGTCCATATATACAATGGAATATTACTCAGCTATCCAGAAAGAACGAGTTCTCAACATTTGCTACAACATGGACAGCACTGGAGGAGATAATGCTAAGTGAATAAGTCAACAGAGAAAGACAACTATCATATGATTTCTCTCATCTATGGAACATAAGAACTAGGATGATCAGTAGGGGAAGAAAGGGATAAAGAAAGGGGGTAATCAGAAGGGGGAATGAAACATGAGAGACTATGGACTATGAGAAACAAACTGAGGACTTCAGAGGGAGGGAGGTGGGGGGAATGGGATAGACCGGTGATGGTGTAAGGAGACACGTATGCATGGTGCACTGGGTGTTATACACAACTAATGAATCATCGAGCCTTACATCGGAAACCGGGGATGTACTGTATGGTGACTAACATAATATAATAAAAAATCATTAAAATAAATAAATAAATAAATAAAAATGAACTTCTGTGACTCCATCAAGATAAAAAGCTTCTGCACAGCCAAGGATACAGTCATAAAAACTAACATACAGCCCACGGAATGGGAGAATATATTTGCAAATGATGTTACAGATAAAAGACTGGTATCTAAGATCTACAAAGAAGTTCTCAGACTCAATACAGAAGAAACAAATAAACAAATCATAAAATGGGCAGAAGATATGAACAGACACTTTTCCAATGAAGACATACAAATGGCTAACAGACACATGAAAAAGTGTTCAAAATCATTAGCCATCAGGGAAATTCAAGTCAAAACCACACTGAGATACCACCTTATGCCAGTTAGAATGGCAAAAATTGACAAGGCAAGAAATAACAAATGTTGGAGAGGATGTGGAGAAAGGGGATCCCTCCTACATTGTTGGTGGGAATGCAAGTTGGTACAGCCACTCTGGAAAACAGTGTGGAGGTCCCTTAAAAAGTTAAAAATGGAGTTACCCTATGATACAGCCATTGCACTACCAGGTATTTATCCTAAAGATACAGGCGTGGTGGAAGGAAGGGCCATATGCACCCCAATGTTCATAGCAGCATTGTCCACAATAGCTAAATTATGGAAGAAGCTGAGCAGCCATTCAACAGATGACTGGATTGAGAAAGATGTGGTCGTGTATACAATGGAATATTACTCAGCTATCAAAAGAACAATTTCTCAACATTTGCTAACATGGACAGCACTGGAGGAGATTGCTAAGTGAAATAAGTCAAGCAGAGAAAGACAATTATCATATGGTTTGTCTCATCTATGGAACATAGAACCATGAAGATCGGGCGCCTGGGTGACAAGCGGTTAAGCGTCTGCCTTCGGCTCAGGGCATGATCCTGGCATTATGGGATCGAGCCCACATCAGGCTCTATGAGCCTGTTTCTTCCTCTCCCACTCCCCCTGCTTGTGTTCCCTCTCTCGCTGGCTGTCTCTATCTCTGTTGAATAAATAAATAAAATCTTTAAAAAAAAAAAAAAAGAACCATGAAGATCGGGAAGAGAAGAAAGGGATAAAGAAAGGGGGGTAATCAGAAGGGGAATGAAGCATGAGAGACTATGGACTCTGAGAAACAAACTGAGGGCTTCAGAGGGGGAGGGGGTGGGGGAGAATGAGATAGGTTAGTGATGAGTAGTAAGGAGGGCATGTATTGCATGGTGCACTGGGTGTTATATGCAACTAATGAATCATGGAACTTTACATCAAAAACCAGGGATGTACTGTATGGTGACTTACATAAATAATAAAAAATATTATTAAAAAAACAAATGTTACACTATTTAAACTATCCTACATCATGGAAAACAGACATCCATATCTGTATGTTCATATACACATATCTAAATATATACAAAGATAAATATATATATACAGTAAAACATTTATTAGCTCATGAGATATAAAACCATTCATCACAGAAGATTGACCTTATCAAGATAGTGAAAAAGTAGGTCCCATTTCATTACATTTTTTGCCTTGTCTGTCACTTTATTTTTTAATTTAAATTCAATTAATAACATATAATGTATTGATTAGTTTCAGAGGGCAGGGTCAGTGATTCATCAGTCTTACATAATACAGAGTGCTCATTACATCACATGCCCTCCTTAACATCCATCCACCCAGTTAACCCATCCTCCCTTCTCTCCAGCAACCCTCAGTTTGTATCATAGATGTGAAGATCTCTTACATATTTTGTCTCCCTCTCTGATTTCCTCTTGTTTATTTTTTTCCTTCCTTCCCTATTATTCTCTGTTTTGTTTCTTAAATTCCACAGATAAGTGATATTATATGATAATTGTCTTTCTCTGATTGACTTACTTTGCTTAACATAATACCCTCTAGTTCCATCCACATCATTACAAATGGAAAGATTTCATTTCTTTGATAGCTGAGTAGTACTCCATTGTATATGTTTACCACTTCTTTATCCATTCATCCGTCGATGGACATCTGGAGCTCTTTCCATCGTTTGGTTATTGTGGGCATGCTACTATAAACATTGGAGTGCAGGTGCCCCTTCAGATCACTATTTTGTAAATACCCAGTACTGCAAATGCTGGGTCATAGTGTCAACTCTATATCCAACTTTGAGAATCTCCATACTGTTTTACAGAGTCACTGTACGAGCTTGCATTCCCACATAACAGTGTGAGAGTTCCCCTTCCTCCACAACCTTGCCAACATCTGTCATTTCCTAACTTGTTAATTTTAGCCATTTTGAAGGTGAGAGGTGGATCTCATTGTGATTTTGATTTGTATTTCCCTGATACGAAGTGATGTGCGAACTTTTTTCATGTGTCTGTTGGCCATTTTGGATGTCTTCCTTGAAGATGTCTATTCATTTCCTCTGCACAATTCCTGATTGGATTATTTGTTTTGAATGTGGAGTTTGATAAATTCTTCATAGTTTCTGTTACTAGCTGCACTTCCAGAAGCATGTTGCAAATATCTTCCACCATATCTCAGTTGCCTTTGGTTTATAGACTCTATCGCTTTGAGTGCGGGGGCTTTTATCTTGATGATCGCAACCAATATCTTTTGCCTTTGTTTCCTTGCCTTGGGCATGTCTTTTGAAAGGGAGTTAATGCTGGCGAGGTCACAGAGGTTGCTGCCTGGGTAATCCTCTATGATTTTAATGGATTCCTATCTCACAGTTGAATCTTTCATCCATATTGAGTCTATTTTTGTGCATGGTGAAAGAATGCTCCAGTTTTATTCTGGAGTGTGAGCTGTCCAATTTTTTCCACAACACATTTGTTGAAGACGTATGCTTTTCCATGGATATCTTTCCTGCTTTGTTGAAGGTATCATTGACCATAGAGTTGAGGTACATTTCCATTCTCTATTCTGTTCCGATTGATCTAGAGATACGTACTGTTTAGTGCCATCTACCATACTGCTTGATGATTAAGCTTTGTAACGTATGCTTGAAGTCCAGAATTGTGATGACAGCAGTTTTGTTTTTTTTTCAGCAATCCCTTTATCATTTGGGTCTTTCCTGGTTCTATATAAACATTAAGATGTTTGTTTCAGCTGTGAAAAATAGTAATGATACATGATATGGGTTGCACTGAATGTACAGATTGCTGCGGGTAGATAAGCATTTTAACAATATTTGTTCTTCGAGATTCAAGAAGACATAGAAAGTTTTTCCATTTCTTTTTGTCTTCCTCAATTTCCTTCATGATTGTTTTATAGTTTCCTGAGAGCGTTCCTTTGCCTCTTTGGTTGAAGTTTATTCATATGATATCTTATAGTTTTTGGGTGTAATAGTAAATGGGATTCACTCAATAATTTTCTTTTTCTCTATCTCATTGTTACTGCATAAAAAATGCAACTCATTTCTGTGCATTGAGCTTATATCTACCCACTTTGATGAATTGCGGTATGAGTATTAGCAACTCTGGGTTGGAGTCCTTTGGGATTTCTACACAGACTGTCCTGATCATCTGCAAAAGTAAGAGTTTGACTTCTTCTTTTGTAAAATTTGGTTCCTTTTATTTCTTTTTGATAATAATATATTTATTATATTATTTTAGTAACCAACAATACATCCCTAGTTTTTGATGTAAGTTCCATGAGGTTGCGTATAACACCCAGTGCACCATGCAATATATACCCTCCTTACTACCCATCACCAGCCTATCCCATTCCCCCAACCCATCCCTCTGAGGCTCTCATTTTTGTTTCTCAGAGTCCATACTCTCTCATGCTTCATTCCCAGTCTGATACCCCCTTCTTATCCCTTTCTTCTCCTACTTCTTATATTCCATAAATGAGTGAAACCATATGATAATTGTCTTTCTCTGCTTGACTTATTTAGTTTTAGCATTATCTCCCAGTCCCGTCCATGTTGCAGCAAATGTTGAGAAATGCGTTCTTTTTGATAGCTGGAGTAATATTCCATTGTATATATGGACCACATCTTCTTAATCAGTCATCTGTTGAAGGGCATCACGGCTCCTTCCATGATTTACTATTGTGGAAAGTGCTGCTATTGATTATTGGGTGCATATAGCCCTTTCTTCTACTACCGTCTGTATCTTTGGGAGTAAATACCCAGTAGTGCAATAGCTGGTCATAGGGTAGCTCAATTTTTAACTTTTAAGGGACCTCCACACTGTTTTTCCAGAGTGGCTGTACCAGCTGCATCCCCCCCGACAATGTAGGAGGGATCCCTTTCTCCACATCCTTTCCAACATTTGATTGTTTCCTGCCCTGTCAATTTTTGCCATTTCTAACTGATGTAGGTGGCATCTCAGTGTGGTTTTATTTGAATTTCCCTGATGGCTAATGATTTTGAACACTTTTTCATGCGTCCTGTTAGCCATTTGTAATATCTTCATTGGAAAAGTGTCTGTTCATATCTTCTGCCCTTTTTAAGATTTGTTTATTTGTTTCTTCTGTATTGAGTCTTAGAATTATCTTTGTAAGATCTTGGATACCAGTCTTTTACCTGTAGTGTCATTTGCCAATATCTTCTCCCATTTCGTGGGCTGTATCTTAGTTTTTCTGACTGTTTCCTTGGCTGTGCAGAAGCTTTTTTATCTTGATGAAGTCCTCACAGTTCATTTTATCTTTTGTTTCTCTTGACTTTGGAGATGTGTCATGAAAAAAGTTGCTGTGGCCGATGTCATAGAGGTTGCTGCCTATGTTCTCCTTTAGGATTTTGATGGATTCCTGTCTCACATCAGGTCTTTCTACATGTGGAGCTTACATTTGTGTATGGCGTGAGAGAGTGGATCAAGTTTCATTCCTTTGCATGTAGCTGTCCAATTTCCCAGCACCATGTATGAAGAGACTGCTTTTCCACTGGATGTTTTCCTGCTTTGTCAAGAATTACTTGCCCAAGAGCTGAGGGTCCATTTCTGGGGTTATCTATTCTGTTCCATTGCTCTATGTGTCTGTTTTTGTGCCAGTACCATGCTGTTTTTGTATCACAACTTTGTAGTACAGCTTTAATTCGAGCAATGTGATGACCCCAGCTTTGTTTTCCTTTTAGCATTCCTTGGTGATGTGAGGCCTTTTCTGGTTCCACACAAATTTAAGGGCTGTTTTGTTCCAGTTCTTTGAAAAATGTCATTGGTATTTTGATCGGGATAGCATTGAGAGTGTAGATTGCTCCGGGTAGCATAGACATTTTAACTATGTTAATTCTTCGATCCATGAGCATTCATATTTTTCCATCTTTTTGTGCTTCTCAATGTTCTTAAGGTGATTTGTAATTTCTAGAATATAGATCCTTTCGTCTCTGGTTAAGTTAATTCCAAGATAAGCATGATTTTTTGGTGCTATCGTAATGGATGGATTCCTAATTTTCTCTTTCTTCAGTCTCATTGTTCGTCTATAGAAATGCAACTGATTTCTGAGCACTGATTGTGTATCTGGCACATTACTGGTGCATTATAAGTTCTAGTAATTTGGAGGTGGAGTGTTTTTGGGTTTTCATATAAAGTATCATGTCATCTGCAAAGAGAGGTTTGACTTTTCTTCGTGATTTGAATACCTTTTTATTCTTTTTTGTTGTCTGATTCCTGTTGCTAGGACTTCTAGTACTATGTGAACAGGAATGGTGGAGGCATCCTTGTCGTGTTCCTGATCTTAAGGGAAAGCCTTTCAGCTTTTCTGCATTGAGAAGGACATTCCTGTAGAGCTTTTCATAGATGGTTTTTATGAAATTGAGGAATGTACCCTCTATCCCTACACTCTGAAGGGTTTAATCAGGAAAAGGATGCTGTATTTTGTCAAAGTACTTTTCTGCATTAATTAGAAAGGATCATATGTTTCTTGTCTTCTTCTCTTGATAATGTGTTCTATACACTGATTGATTTGCGAATGTTGAACCACCCTTAAGCCCAAGGATGAATCCCATTTGGTCTTGATGGATAATCCTTTTATGTGCTGTTTGATCCTATTAGCTAGGACCTTGTTGAAATTTTGTTGACCATATTCATCAGGGATATTGGTCTGTAATTCTCCTTTTTGATGGGGTCTTTACCTGGTTTTGGGATCAAGGTAATGCTGCGCCTCTCTATAGGATGAGTTTAGTAGTTTCCTTCTGTTTCTATTTTTTGAACCAGCTTCAGGAGAATAGGTATTATTTCATCTTTGAATGTTTGGTAGAATTCCTCAGAGAATCCATCCAGGCACTGGACTCATTTTTGGGAAGGTTTTTGATCACTGCTTCAATCTCTTCATGATTAATCAGTCTGTTTAAATAATCAATTTCTTCCTGTTTTCAGTTTGGTAGTTTCCAGGTTTCCAGGAAGGCATCCATTTCTCCCAGGTTGTTTAATTTATTGGCATATAGTTGTTGATAATAGTTTCTAATGATTGCTTCCTATTTCCTTGGTGTTGGTCATGATCTCTCCCTTTCATTCATCATTTTATTAATTTGGGACCTTTTCTCTATTCTTTTAGAATAAGTCTGGCCAGTGTCTTATCGATCTTATTTATTCTTTCAAAAACCAGCTTCTAGTTTTGTTGATCTGCTCTACTGTGCTCTAGTTTCTAATTCGATCTCTGCTCTAATTTTGATCAATTGGGTCAGGCCTCGTGCATGGGTTAGGCCTGTTATTCTGTTCAACTCCAGCTTCTTAAAGTGAGAATTTAAGGGAGTGCATTTGAAATTTTCTATTCTTTTTGAGTGAGGCTTGGATGGCTATGTATTTTCCCCTTAGGTCCGGACTTTGCACTGTCCTATAGGTATTGGACCAATGTGTTTTCATTCTGTAATTGGTGTCATAAATTGCTAAAGTTCTTCTTTGATTTCATTTTAACCCCAATCAATCTTGAGAATACGATGGTTATTAGTTTCCAAGTGTTTCTGCGTTTCTTCCAAATTTTCCGTGTGATTGAGTTCCAGTTTCACACGCGATTGTTGTCTGAGAATATGCAGGGAATAGTCTCAGTCTTTTGATGTCGGTTGAGACCTGTGTTTGTGACCCAGTATAGTCTATTCTGGAAAAAAGTTCCATGTGTGCTTTCGAAAAAGAATTGAAGTATTCTGTTGTTGTAGGGTGTAGTGTTCTGTGTATATCTATGAGGTCCATCTGTGGTCCAGTATGTCATTCAAAACTCTTGCTCTTTGCTGACTTTCTCCTTAGATGATCCTGTCTATTGCTGAGAGCAGAGTGTTGAGGTCCCTACTATTAGCAATTATTATCTATATGTGTCTTTGTTCTGGTTAAGAGGTTCATTATGTGTATCCTAGCTGCTCCTGTTGAGGCATAGATATTTATAATTGTTATATCCACTTGTTGGATACATTCTTTAAGAATAATATAGTGTCCCCCCTACTGTATCTCTAACTACAGTCTTTAGTTTAAAATCTAATCTGTCTTATATATGCCACCCCAGCTTTCTTACGAAGTCTGTTGGCATGAAAAATGGTTCTCCATCCCTTCACTTTCCGATCTGCTTGTATCTTTAGGTTCAAAATGAGTCTCTTGTAGACAACATATGGATGGGTCATGTCTTTTGATCCATTCTGCAGCCTAATGGCATTTTATGGGAGCATTTAGGCCATTCACGTTGAGAGTGATTATTGAGGAGATATGATTTTAATGATGTCATACTGCCTGTTATGTCTTTATTTCTATAGATTGTAAATTTCTGTTCTGTATCACTCTTGGGGTCTTTTGCTTTTATAGAATCCCTTAATATTTCTTGTAGGAGCTGGCTTGCTGGTCACATATTCTTTCAATTTCTGCTGGTCCTTGCAATGTCCTTGTCTCTCCATAGATTCTGAATGAAAACCGTGGATAAGGATCCTTGGCTGCATGTTCTTCTCGCTTAGTGCTCTAAATATGTCTTTCCAGCCCTTTCTGGCTTGCCAGTCTCTGTAGACCAGGTCTGACATTATTCTGATGTTCTTCCCTCTGTAGGTGAGGAAATTCTCTTTCCCCTGGCTGCTTTCAAGATTTTATTCTTGGATCTAAGATTTTTGGTGTACTATTATGTGATGTGGTGTTGGTCTGTTCTCATTGATCTGGGGGGGTCCCTGTCTGCCCCTTGGACCACGAATGTTTTCCTTCTCCAGATTAAGGAAGTTCTCAGCTACAATTTGTTCAAATATCTCTTCTAGACTTCTCTCTTTCTCCATCTTGTAAAGGGGATGCCAATGATTCTGACATTGGAACATTTCATTGAGTCAAGTAATCTCCCATAATCTACATTCTTGAGATTGGACTTTTTAAAAACCCAATTCCCACTTTTCGCTTCTTTTTACATCATCTCATCTTCCAACTCACTAATTCATTCTTCTACCTCGTTTACCCTGGCCATCCAGAGCATCAAGTTTAGACTGCATTTGATTCATAATATTCTTAATTTCTGCCAGATTCACTCACATTTCCACCCTTAGAGATTCTATATTCTCGTTAATATTTGGATAATATTTTTCAAGCCTACACATCATCTTGACCATTGTTACTCTGAATTCCATTTCTGACAATTTGGTTATATCCATATCCATTAAGTTCTGTGGCAGAGGCCACAGTCTGTTTCTTTCCTAACTTTGTTGGGGTTCCTCTTCTTGTCATTCTGATGAGGGAGTTGTTATTATTAGTGTACAGAGCCCAAATTATTGACCAGGACCCATGGAAGGTGCACTGGTTTTATAGGGACCTTAGGGATGTGGGCTTCCTGTTTGTTCAACTGCCTTCTGGGGGGAGGGGCCTGCCACACACTGATACTCAGGCAACCCTGTTTGGGTAGAGTTGCCCTGTCTCCTGTGATGGGGAGGATGGCACAGTGTGAGCTGGTTTTCTGGGCTTTAGTTCTCTGTCGGCTTTCCCTGAGTGGCTTTCTGTGACTCTTCTGAGGAGTCAAGGCAGCAATAGTAGCCATATTCAAGCCTCTGTCTCAGAACAGAGAGATCGCAGCCTGCTCTTCACTGAGCTCTCCTGGCCACTCTAACTCTGTTTCTGTCAGTGCTGCTAAAAACCCCACAGCATCCCAGGTTGTGCGTCGCACAACCGTTCTCCCAATCCTTGCTCCCAGGGCCAGCACGGCTCTGCCACGCGTGCTTGCACCGCCTGCCACCCGGTTCCCGCGTATATTCCTGAGTTCCTGGTTCCAGTCTGGTTCCAGTGAGCACTCTGGAGCTCCTGTTTTTCAATCTGGCTGGAGCACGCATTCCCGGGTGGTCTCAGTCTGCTTTCCCATGGGTGCGGTCCACGAGGCTGGCTCCCAAGCGCGGAGCTACTGCTTTTGCACCCAAACATGGCTGTCCTTCCCCTTCCCTTTATCTTCGATCTCTGTGTATTATTGGATTCACAGCTCTCTGCTTCATAGCTCAATACTCAGCACCGGAGATGTGTGTTTGCAGAGATCAGATGTATCTTCCTACGTCTCAGGTTGATTTCTGGGTGTTCAGGATGGTCTGGTAGATATCAGTGTGATTCAGGGACCAGCGGCGGGGTCCCCCTACTCCTCTGCCATCTTTTTTGTGATTTCCCTGATTTCCTATTTATTTTCATATTGTTTTTCAAGAAAAAAATAATATGATTTCATTCTTCTCAAATTATTGAGACGTGTTTTTGGCCTAACATGTAATCTATCTGAAGAATGTTCCATGTGCACTTGAAAGAAGCACGTGTATTCTGCTGCTTTCGTATGGAATGTTCTGAATCTATTAGGTTCATATTGTCCAATATGTATACAAAACCACTGTTTCCTTGTTGATTTTCTGTCTACACAATCTATCCACTGATGTAAGTGGGGTGTTAAAGTCCCCTACTATTGCTTTATCACTGCCAGTTTCTCCCTTTATTTTTAATACTTGATTTAATATTTGGATGCTCAGCTTTGGATGCATAGATATTTATAATTGCTATATCCTCTTGTTGGATTGTTTCCCCTTATCATTATGCAGTGTACTTCTTTGTCTCTTGTTACAGTCTTTGTTTTAAAGCCTATTTTGTTTGATATAAGTATTGCTACATTGTATTTTTCTTCTACTTCCATTGCATAGTATATGTTTTTCTAGACCTTCACTTTCAGGCTTACAAATCTTTAGGTGTTAAATCATTCTTTTGAACACAACATATAGATGGATCTCTTTTTTATCCATATAATCACTTTATGTCTTTTGATTGGAGAATTTAGTCCATTTACATTTAAAATAATTATTGATAGATACATACTTAATACCATTTTGCTATTTTCTTGTTGTTTTGTAGTTCTCTGTTCCTTTCTTCTCTTGCTCTCTTCCCTTGTGATTGATGGCTTCTTTAGTGCTATGTTTGGATGCTTTTCTCTTTATTTTTTTGTATATGTATTATAGGTTTTGATTTGTGGTTACCATGGGGTTCATATATAGTATCTTATGCGTATAGTGGTGTATATTAAGTTGATGGTCACTTAAGTTTGAACACATTCTAAAAGCACTGCACTTTTACCTCCCCTCCATGTTTTATGTAATGACATCCTATTTTACACATTTTATTTTTGCATATCCCTTGACTAATTTTGTAGATATAATTGATTTTTACACTTTTGTGTTTAACCTCCATCCTGGCTTTATAAGTGATTAATCTACTTACCACCTTTCCTATTTGTTGCTTTAGCTTGTGTAATTTTTTTTCATAATTTTAAGTTCTTCTAGTTTTTTCTTTCCACTTAAATTCCTTTTAACATTTCTTATAAAGCTGGTATAGTAATACTAAATAATTTTAACTTTTGTTTGTCTAGGAAACTCTTGATCTCTTTTTCAATTTTGAATGATAAACTTGTTGGTTGAAGATTTTATCCCTTCATCACTTTGAATATATATCACGCCCCTCCTTCTGGCCTGCAAAATTTTTGTGTAAAAATCAGCTATTAATAGCCAAATAAGTTTTCCCTTGTATGTATTAAGCTTGCTTTTCTCTTGCTGCTTTTTAAGACTCTCATCTTTGGAGTGCCTGGGTGGCTCAGTCAGTTAAGTGTCTGTCTCATGATTTTGGCTCAGGTCATGATCTCAGGGTGATGTGACCGAGCCTGCATCCCGAAGCTCCACTCTGGGCCTGGAGCCTGCCAATTCCTCATTCTTTCTTTCTGCCTCTCCCCTCTCTTTCTCTTAAAAAAATCTCTTTCTCTTTGATATTTGACATTTAATTATTTGTGTTAGTATAGACCTGCTTGGGTTCACATTTTGAGGACTTTCTGTTCTTCCTGGATCTGGTTCCTGTTCCTTAGGTTCAGTGGAGTGGGACAAAGAGAAACACCAGGATGGGGTATTCAATGTAAGGTAGTTTCAGAGTGTTAGAACTTGGCTTCTGCAAGCATTTTGGCTATCTAGGTGGGAGAAGGCAAGAGAAAAATCACCAGAACTTTGTTCTCAGAAAAATCTCCTGCAGATTGCTGCCTCTCCAACACATGTCCTAAAATTAGTCAATAAATTTCCTTCATATATACCAAGGCACTTTTCAAACTATTTAGCTGTGCTGTGTCTTAGGTCAAGTTATTTAGTATCTGGCTCTTTAAGGATAGGGACTCAGTTTCTTTTAGCCCACCAGTTCTTCTGGAGGTAAAGCCTATTTCAAGCCAGATGTTGTGGAAATGATCTTCCATGGCAGGCCCATGACTAAGGGTGTGCCTAGTGTGGTGTCTGATCACCTTGCTCCTCTGTGTGCTTTTTTGATGTCCCTTCCCATTTGTGGTGATTTGCATTGGGAGTTTGGTTCCCAACTCTCCAGGACCCTTTTCAATATGGCCTTCTCACTACAACCAGCTGTGGAAGGTCTGTTCTGCCAGTCTTTAGGTTGTTTATAACAAGGAAAAACATAGCATATCTGACTACATGTTGCTTATATTTCCCTTGCTGCTGTGATGTACAGGTTAGAAATTTCTGCTTAGCTCTGCGTGTAAGCATGTTAATCATCAAAGGAATTGTGCTTACACACCTGAGATTTGTAAAAATTGCTCTCTACCGAAACAGCCTCATCCAAGGAGATAAAGAAATAGCCAAGAGTGGTCATTATCTCAATTCTTTCAAGGCTGAAGAATTATCATAACTCAGGGAGATTCAAACCGTGCCCCATAGGGTTAGCGGGTTTGAAACCAGCAGAAAATTTAAAAACATTTTTCAGAGAACTGTTTTCCCTAATCAGCTGTTGTGCCTTTTCAGACACCTGACGGAATCCACTAATTGCCTCTGCAGAAGCCTGTACTGAAGGTCAATTGATGATGTTTCCAACACTTTTGAGCAAAGCAAGGAAACTCTGCACTCCTTACCTGAGATAATGAGCCCAGGACCCCGCCCACTTTTACACCGGCTCTTTAAGCATGCTTATAGCCCCTTTTCCTTTTGTCCTAAGATAGCCTTCTAAAATCAGGGGATTGAATTTTGCCTCATTCTGATGTCAAGTCTCCACCCCAAAGTGAGACACAGGATGTTTGTTACATCTATGTTTGTGGCATGCACATGCTCCATCTTTCCTCATGGATAGTCACTCATAAGAGTCCCTGTCTTTCCCCAGCCATGTAACTATGTTTCAATCCCTATAATTATGAAAAAAAACTTGTTCTCTCCCTCTTTGGGAGGCAGATTTGAGTCTTGCCCTCCCTGTCTCCTCTTTTAGCTGCCTCTTGAATAAACCCTTTCCTTGCCGCATACCTGATGTCTCAGTGATTGGCTTTGCTGGGCATCAGGCAAGGACATGGGTTTGGTGATAAATTTCTGAGTTAGTTGTAATACATGTGGTTTGTTGACTTGAATTTGTGTCCATGGGAAAAAATGAGCTCAGGATCTCCTGCTCCATCATCTTCCCCATTATCCAGTCCCAATATGTTTTTTTAATTTCTTTTTTGGCACATTCTTCTCTCTTTTTCTCTAACTTGAAACTAGAAGTCAATGAGGGATACTTCTCTCTTTCCACTAAATCCTCTCAAGTAATAATTATTTTCAGTTTCACACTCCTCTAATCTAGAGCCAGGACATGTTTATATATCTTCCATGGCGCATGTTGCTACTTGAGAAACTATTTCTCCTCCCCATTTCTTCAAATCCCAAGATCCTACGACATTTTTGCCAATAGCCATACCATCTCTACACTTTCTTGTTATTGTTAACTATGAAAATTCTGTTCCACTTTTCCTCATTCACTTCAACCCTTAGCACCTGACTCATTGTCTTACCCTCTCTCCGTATGAATACTATCAGTATTACTGGCTACAACATTTATTCAGATAATCCATAAAAAACCTTTGCTTTTCAATACTGCTGTATCTTTAAAATTTTTAGTCTCTCTTTTCACTTGATCCATTCATCCCTATGGTTATGCTCTACTTATCACCATTGTATTACCTCAAAATCTTGGATTCAAGGATCCTACTCTAACCATTATTTTTCTCTTTCCGACTTAATAATTCAAGTACCCCCACACTATTAATTCTTCAAAAGTCATTAGTCTTCTAGTCTATGTACCTTAGCATTTTTATGTCATTTTCCCATGTTTATTGTTTCACAATCACCCACTCTTTTACATTCACTGACAAGTCTATATTTACTTGTAAATATTTTAGCCCCATGTAATACCTGGTAGGGAAAGATACCATTCAGATTACCCATAAAGCATACAATGAGTTTGCTCATGCTGTCAGCCAACAAAGCAACTGGTTTTATCTGAGACAAATAGCATTGGCAGTTTTATTAATCTTTTTTTTTATGTTTTCTTTTTGTTGCCTGGAGGCTTGGTTTCTAAAGATCACATAAAAATTCATCTAAGATACAGAATAGAAAGAACAAATTTTAAAAATAAGAGAGGAAATCTTAAAAATGTTCTTTTTTGGGTAAGAGGAAAAGAGAGGGAGGAGTAAGGATGTCACGGCAATATAGTAAATAGCCGTAGAAAAATTTCTCCCCTGACAAAATCTACTGGTGAAATGAGAGCAAAGGGACTTTTCTTTTAACCTTGCTCAGTTTTGCTAATACATTTGTGTAATCTGCAAAGACTGGGAGATTTGGCTACTACTTCCCTTTTTCCTTGATTCTTTCAGTTATTATTGCCTCATTATATAGTCATTTGTACAATATTTAAGCAGACATTTACTGCTGCATAAATCAAGGAGTCATGGAATTTCATTTTTGCCCATTGGTCTTTATGAAAACACCAGCAACCTCTTCATTTGAATGTCAATGTTTGTCAACCATTAAATTGATTGATTTTTCATTATACAATTCAATACAAGAGGCAATGTGTTCAGTTTGTATGCAACATTGCTCTGAAAAAAGGAGCTGGATTGGAAAATCCTTTCTGCTTATACTTTAAAAATAATATTATTCCTTTCACAGGAAACTCATGCTTTAAATCTATCTTTATATGTGAATTGCTCCATTAACATGCCTGGTACAGGTATAGCATGATAATTCACCTTAATGCAGATAAACAGTTTTTATTTTTGTTGTAGTGACACTAGTCTTTTAATTTCATTTTTATTTTAAATTCTCAGAATGAACCTATTGTTCAAGGACAACTGCAATGTAGATTACAACCCTCAAGAAAATGATCAAATTAACATCTTGAAAGATAAGAGCCTTTACACAGAACTAACAGGTGTGTCAGCAGCTGTGTTGTGTTTCTACACAAATCCTTTAAAATGGATCATGAACTTCTTTTTGTAAGAGCACCTGTTGTGAAAATAGTCTAGGCTAAATTGTAGGTTCATTTACCCTATGGTTATGCCTCTAAAAATGTCAGCTTAAGGAAGGCAATCCATGCCAACTGCTGCCAGAGCAACTGTTGGTTAGTTAGAAATGGGAGAGCAACCTTTATATTATTTATTTATTTGGAGCAAACAAAGAAAAATGTAGATTTCCACAGTCACATCCTTGCTTCATTAAGACAGATGTGTACCTGTTGTTTGTGTCATATAATCCCAAAACAGTACTAGGAATGAAAATTGTCCTTTGTTTAAAAACCTCATCACAAATGTCAAAATGAAAATTGTCCAGCAATATGAAACTTCATAAGTTGATTTAAAAGCGCTTTTC
>NW_024423319.1:55919451-55938630 GCF_017311325.1 Ursus maritimus
CACCGGGAAAACAGTGTGGAGGTCCCAAAAAGTTAAAAATGGAGCTACCCTATGATCCAGCCATTGCACTATGGGTATTTACCCCAAAGATACAGACGTAGTGAGAAGGGGCCATATGCACCCCAATGTTCATAGCAGCAATGTCCACAATAGCTAAATTGTGGAAGGAGCGAGATGCCCTTCAACAGATGACTGGATTAAGAAGTTGTGGTCCATATATACAATGGAATATTACTCAGCTATCCAGAAAGAACGAGTTCTCAACATTTGCTACAACATGGACAGCACTGGAGGAGATAATGCTAAGTGAAATAAGTCAACAGAGAAAGACAACTATCATATGATTTCTCTCATCTATGGAACATAAGAACTAGGATGATCAGTAGGGGAAGAAAGGGATAAAGAAAGGGGGTAATCAGAAGGGGGAATGAAACATGAGAGACTATGGACTATGAGAAACAAACTGAGGACTTCAGAGGGGAGGGGTGGGGGAATGGGATAGACCGGTGATGGGTAGTAAGGAGGGCACGACAGTGCATGGTGCACTGGGTGTTATACACAACTAAATCATCGAGCCTTACACTCGGAAACCGGGATGTACTGTATGGTGACTAACATAATATAATAAAAAATCATTAAAATAAATAAATAAATAAATAAAAATGAACTTCTGTGACTCCATCAAGATAAAAAGCTTCTGCACAGCCAAGGATACAGTCATAAAAACTAACATACAGCCCACGGAATGGGAGAATATATTTGCAAATGATGTTACAGATAAAAGACTGGTATCTAAGATCTACAAAGAAGTTCTCAGACTCAATACAGAAGAAACAAATAAACAAATCATAAAATGGGCAGAAGATATAGTTTCATTCTTTTGCATGTAGCTGTCCAATTTTCCCAGCACCATTTATTGAAGAGACTGTCTTTTTTCCACCGGATGGTTTTTCCTACTTTATCAAAGATTATTGCCCAAATATCCGAGGGTCCATTTCTGGGTTCTCTATTCTGTTCCATTGCTCTATGTGTCTGTTTTTGTGCCAGTACCTTGCTGTCTTGGTGATCACAGCTTTGTAGTACAACTTGAAATCCAGCTTTGTGGTGCCCCCAGCTTTGTTTTTCCTTTTCAACACTTCCTTGGTGATTCGTGGCCTTTTCTGGTTCCACACAAATTTAAGGCTGTTTGTTCCAGTTCTTTGAAAAATGTCATTGGTATTTTGATTGGGATAGCATTGAGAGTGTAGATTGCTCAGGGTAGCATGGATATTTTAACTATGTTAATTCTTCAGATCCATGAGCATGGAATATTTTTCCATCTTTTTGTGTCTTCTTCAATGTCTTTCAAGAGTGATTTGTAGTTTCTAGAATATAGATCCTTTACATCTCTGGTTAATTCCAAGGTAACGTATGATTTTTGGTGGTATCTTAAATGGGATGCATTCCGTAATTTCTCTTTCTTCAGTCTCATTGTTGATAGAAATGCAACTGATTTCTGAGCATTGATTTTGTGTCCCGCCACACTACTGAATTGCTCTATAACTTCTAGTAGTTTGGGGGTGGATTCTTTTGAATTTTCCATATAGAGTATCATGTCATCTGTGAAGAGAGACAGTTTGACTTCTTTTTTGCTGTTTTGAATATCTTTTATCCTTTTTTGTTGTCTGATTGCTGTTGCAAGGACTTCTAGTACTATGTTGAATAATAATGGCGAGAGTGGGAATCCTTGTCGTGTTCCTGATCTTAAGGGAAAGGCTTCCAGCTTTTCCCCATTGAGAATGATATTTTCTGTAGGCTTTTCATAGATGGTTTTTTGAGATTGAGGAATGTACCCTCTATCCCTACACTCTGAAGGGTTTTAATCAGGAAAGGATGTTGTATTTTGTCAAATGCTTTTTCTGCATCAATTGAGATGATCATATGAATCTTGGCTTTCTTCTTGATGATATAAACTTTCACACTGATAGATTTGCAAATGTTGAACCTCCCTTCCATCCCAGGGATGAAGCCCACTTGGTCATGAGGGATAATCCTTTTAATGTACTGTTGAATCCTATTAGCTAGGATCTTGTTGAGAATTTTGGCGTCCATATTCATCATGGATATAGGTCTGTAATTCTCGTTTTTGATGGGTTCTTTGCCTGGTTTGGGGATCAAGGTAATATTGGCCTCATAGAATGAGTTTGGTAGTTTTCCTTCTCTTTCTTTTTTTTCAAATAGTTTTAGGAGAATAGGTATTATTTCTTCTTTGAATGTTTGGTAGAATACCCTGGGTAATCCATCAGGCCCTGGAGTTTTGTTTTTTGGAAGGTTTTTAATCACTGCTTTAATTTCTTCATAATTAATTGGTCTGTTTAAAAAATCAATTTCTTCCTTTTTCAGTCTTGGTAGTTTATAGGTTTCCAGGAAGGCCTCCATCTCTTCCAGGATGCTTAATTTATTGGCATAAAGCTGTTGTTAAAAGTTTCTAATGATCCTTCCTATTTCTCTGGTGTTGGTTGTGACCTCTCCCTTTTCATTCTTAATTTTATTAATTTGGACCCTTTCTCTATTCTTTTGGATAAGCCTTGCCAGTGGTTTATCGATCTTATTTATTCTTTCAAAGAACCAGCTTCTAGTTCTGTTGATCTGCTCTACTGTGCTCCTGGTTTCTAATTCATTGATCTCTGCTCTAATCTTGATCAACTGCTTTCTCATACATGGATTAGGCCTGTTCTTCTCTTGCTGTTCCAGCTTTTTAAGGTACGAATATAAATACTGCATTTTAGATTTTTCTATTCTTTTGAGTGAGACTTGGATGGCTATGTGTTTCCCCCTTATGACTGCCTTTGCAGTGTCCCATAGGTTTTGGACCATTGTGTTTTCATTCTCGTTGGCCTTCATAAATTGTTTAAATTGATTTTTGATTTCCTGGTTTATCAAATCATTCTTGAGCAAGATGGTTCTTAGTCTCCAAGTGTTTGAGTTTCTTCCAAATTTTTCCTTGTGATTGAGTTCCAATTTCAAAGCGTTGTGGTCTGAGAATATGCAGGGAATAATTTCAGTCTTTTGATATCCTTTGAGACCTGGTTTGTGACCCAGAGCATGATCTATTCTGGAGAATGTTCCATGTGCATTCGAATAGAATGTGTATTCTTTTGTTCTGGGGTGTAGTGTTCTATATATATCTATGAGGTCCAACTCGTCTAGTATGGCATTCAAAGCTCTTGTTTCTCTGTTGATTTTCTGCTTAGGTGATATGTCTATTGCTGATAGTGGAGTGTTGAGGTCCCCTACTATTAACACATTTTTATCTATATGTCTCTTTATTCTGTTTAAGAGTTGGCTTGTGTATCTTGCTGCTCCCCAGTTGGGGGCATAGATATTTATAATTGTCATCCACATGTTGGATGCATCCTTTAAGAATAATATTGTGCCCTTCTGTATCTCTAACTATAGTCTTTAGTTTAAAATCCAATCTGTCTGATATGAGAATTGCTACCCCAGCTTTCTTTTGAGGTCCATTGGCATGAAAGATGGTATTCCATCCCTTTACTTTCAGTCTGGATTTGTCTTAAGGTTCAAAATGAGTCTCTTGTAGACAGCAAATGGATGGGTCATGTCTTTTTTTCCAATCTGCAGCACTGTGGAGTTTTATGGGAGCATTTAGGCCTTTTACATTGAGCTTGATTATTGAGAGATATGATTTAATGATGTCTTGTTGCCTGTAAAGTCTTTGTTTCTATAGATTGTGACTTTTTGTACTGTATCACTCTTGGAGCCTTTTTACTTTTATAGAACATCCCTTATTATCTCGTGTAGGGCTGGTTTCATGGTTATGAAATTGGTCAGTGACTAGTGATTCTGGAAGGTCATTATCTCTCTATCAATTCTGTATGACAGCCTCACTGGATAAAGGATCCTTGGCCACATGTTTTTCTCTGAAAGAGCCTTAAAAATGCCCCCCCCACCCTTTCTCTCATTCCAGGTCTGTGTAGACAAGTCTGACATAATTCTGATACCTTTGCCTTGGTACGTGAGAAATTTCTTTGCCCTGGCCACTTTCAATACTGTATCCTTGGATCTAATATTTGTGAAATGCACTATGACATGACGTGGTGTAGGTTTGTCATGTTGAATTTGGGAGGGGTCCTCTCTGCCTCTTGGACATGAATGCTTGTTTCCTTTGCTAGATGAGGGAAGTTTTCAGCTACAATTTGTTCAAATATCTCTTCTAGACCTCTCTTTTTGTCCATGCCCTCGGGGATGCCAATAATTCTGACATTGGAACATTTCATTGAGTCAGTAATCTCCCATAACCTACATTCTCGAGATTTGATTTTTTTGAGCCATGTTTCTGTTTTGGCTTCTCTTCTACCATCCCATCCTCCTATTCACTAATTCGTTCTTCTGCCTCATTTACCCTGGCCGTCAGAGCATCTAGTTTTGACTGCATTTGATTCATAGCATTTTTAATTTCTGTCAGAATTGCTCTCATTTCCTCCCTTAGGGATTCTATATTCTCGTTAATATTTTCATTAATATGTTTTTCAAGTCTACACATCATCTTGACCATTGTTACTCTGAACTCCATTTCTGATAATTTGGTTATATCCATATCCATTAGTTATGTGGCAGATGCCACAGACTCATTGTCTTTTCTTTGCTGAGGGGAATTTCTCCTTCTCATCATTCTGATGAGGAGAGGTTGCGGGGTTGTCCAGAGCCCAAATTATTGACCAGGACCCATGCAGTGCACACTTGTTATATAGGGACCTTAGGGATGTGGGCTTCTTGATTTTTCAGCCTGCCTTCTGGGTGAGAGGCCTGCTGCGCTGATACTTAGGCAACCCTGTTTGTGTAGAGTCTCCCTGTCTGCTGCGAGGGGGGTTGGGGATGGGCACACTGTGAGCCGGTATTTCCAGGCTTTTGTTCTCTGGCGGCTTTCCCTGGCGGTTTGCTGTGCCTCTTCTGAGAGTCAGAGCAGCAGTGGCCGAATCTCAGCCTCTGTCTCAGAACAGAGGGATCACAGTATGCTCTCCACTGAGCTCTTCTCACCTCTTTAACTCTGATTCTTTTGGTGTTGCTAAACCCTACAGCATCCCAGGATGTGTGCCCCACAGCCAGCGTCTCAGCCCTCACTTCCAGGGCCAGCACATCTCTGTCCTTTGTCTTTCTTACACCGCCAGCCACAAGCTGCCCCCGCGTGCTCCGGAGCTCCGTTTCAGTGTGGTTCGCGCACACTCTGGGACTCTGGTTTTTAGTCTGGTTGCCTGTGTTCCCCGGCTCACGGTCTCAATCTGTTCTCTCTCGCTGGTGCCAGTGCGCGAGTCCAGCCCCTCCTCAGTACAGGTGGCTACCGCTTCCTGGCCCCTGAATATAGCGGCTCCCTCCCCCTTCCATTTATCTTCCAATATCTGTGCGCGGATTCATGGCTCCCTGCTTCGTACCTCAATACTCAGTGCTGGAGATGTTCATTTGTAGAGATCCAGATGTACCTTCCTGTGTCTCAGGCTGATTCCGTGGGTGTTCAGTATGGCCTGGTACCTATCCAGCTCAACTCTGGGGACCAGCTGAAAACGGGGACCCCTACTCCTCTGCCATCTTCTAAATAGTGTAACTTTTGATACTGAAAAATAACAGTTAATAACAGTGACAAACTCCTTTCATGTTACAGATTATTCTATATGATATTTATATTGTCATGATGTTCATTAGATTGGTTGTCATTCCATGGGCTTTCGTGGTTTTTCTGTGGTTTTTTTTGTGTGTGTGTTTTTAATTTTATCTTCATGTTTTAGTTATAGCTCTAGGAAAATCCCAATGGAATATATTCAAGGAGAGTTTAGTGTTACCAGGTACATTTGGGGTTTTTTTTGTTGTTGTTGTTTAATATTCCAGTGGAGATACTGGGGTTTGGATTTACCACATTTTTTAATGTTTTTCCTTGCACTTTATCTATTTTTGCAAACTATTTGTTTCTTGTGTTTTCCTGTGTTCATATTAAGAGAATAATTCTACATTTCATTCTTTCTCTGTGACCATTGTGCACTCAGTAACGTATTGCTTTAGCTAGAAATTAAAGCATCCATTTAAAATATTAAAAAAGACAATTGCAAATACCTTCTCCTATTATGTAGGTTGCCCTTTTGTTTGGCAACTCTTTTGTTTGCTATGAAAACAGCTTTTTATCTTGATGAAGTTTGAATAGTTCATTTTGCTTTTGTTTCTCTTGCCTTTGGAGACATGTCTAGCAAGAAGGTGCTGTGGCTGAGGTCAAAGAGTTTGCTGCCTTGTTTTCCTGTAGGATTTTGATGGATTCCTGTCTCACATTTGGTCTTTCATCCACTTTTAGTTTATTTTTGTGTATGGTGTAAGAAAGTGGCCAGTGTCATTCTTCTGATTGTGGCTGTCTAATTTTTTCCAACATCATTTGTTGTCTTTTTTCCATTGGATATTCTTTCCTGCTTTGTTGAAGATTCATTGACCGTAGATTGAGGGTCCATTTCTGGTTTCTCTATTCTGTTCCATTGATCTATGTGTCAGTTTTTGTGCCAGTACAATAATTTCTTGATGATTACTGTGTTGTGATAGAGCTTAAATTCTGGAACTGTGATACCACCAGCTTTGATTTTCTTTTTCTATAGTGTGTTGGTTATTCAGGGTCTTTTCTGGTTCCATACAAATCTTAGGATTGTTTGTTCCAGCAAAACATGCTTTCTCTGTGAAAGATGCTGATGGTATTTTGATAGGGATTGCATTAAATGTGTAGATTGCTGTGTAGTATAAACATCTTAACAATATTTATTCTTCTCATCCGTGAGTATGGAATGTCTTTTCCATTCTTTTGTGTGTCATCTTCAATTTCTTTCATCTTTTTTTTTTTAATTTTCAGAGTACAGTTCTTTCACCTCTTTGGTTAAGTTTATTCCTAGGTATCTTATTGTTTTTGGTGCAAATGGAAAAGGGATTGATTCTTTAATTTCTCTTTCTGCTGCTTCACTGGTGTATAGAAATGCAATAGAATTTTTTTGTTGTTGATTCTGTAACCTGCAACATTACTGAATTCGTGTATCAGTTCTAGCTATTTTTTGGTGGTGTCTTTTGCATTTCATTTTCTCTGTAGAGTATCATGCCATCTGCAAATAGTGGAAGTTTTACTTATTCCTTAATAATATGGATGCTTTTTATGTCTTTGTGTTGTGTGATTGCTATGGCTAGGTCTTCCAGTACTATGTGAAAAAGCAATAATGAGAGTAGACATTCCTGTCTTATTCCTGAACTAGAGGAAAAGCTCTCAATTTTTTCCTATTGAGGATGATTATTAGCTGTGTATTCTTTATATGGCCTTTAATATGTTTAAGCATGTTCTATCTAAACCTACTTTATTGAAGGTTTTTATCATGAATGGATGTTGTACTTTGTCAAATGCTTTTCCTGCATTTATTCAAATGATCATATGGTTCTTTCTTTTATTAATGAGGTATATCACATTGATTGAGTTGCAAATATTTAACTGCCCTAGAAAGCTAGGACTAAATCCCACTTGATTGTGGTGAATGATTTTTTTAAATGTATTGTTGGATTCCATTTGCTAGTATTTTATTGAGAATTTTTGTTTCCATTTCATCAGGGATATTGGTCTGTAGTTCTCGCTCTCTTTTTAAAAAATTTATTTGTTTATTTGAGAGATGGAGAGTGGGGGGTCAGGGGGAAATGGGAGAGATGGTTAAGCAGACTCCCCACTGAGCACAGGGCCCAATGCAGGGCCCAATCTCAAGACCCTGAGATGTGACCTGAGCTGAAATTGAGAATCAGACACTTAACCAACTGATCCACCCAGGTGTCTCCTGGCCTGTATTTCTCTCTCTCTCTCTTTTTAATGGAGACTTTATCTGGTTTTGGTATCAGGATAATGCTGGCCTCATAGAATGAATTGTGTTTTTCATCCTTAAATGTTTGGTAGAATTCATCTGTGAATGCATCTGGCCCAGGTTTTTTTGTTGTTGGGTGTTTTTTTTTTTTTATTCCTGATTAAATTTCTTTGCTGATTATTGGTTTGTTCAAGTTTTCAATTTCTTCCTGTCTTATTTTTGGTAATTTTTATGTTTCTAGGAATTTATCCATTTCTTCCAGGTTGTCCAATTTGTGGGTGTATAGTTATTTTTTATAATATTTTCTTATAATTTTTTGTATTTCTGTGGTGTTAGTTGTTGTTTCTCCTCTATCATTTATGATTTTATTTATTTGGGTCCTGTCTGTCGCACCCCTTTCTGATGAGTCTGGCTGCATTTATTGTTTATTTGGATCTTTTAAAGAACCTACTTTTTGTTTCATTGATTCATTCTAGTGGTTTTTTAGTTTCTATATCCTTTATTTCTGCTCAAATCTTTTTTTTGTTGTTGTTGTTCCCTTCCACTGGTTTTGAATTTTGTTTATTCTTTTTGTAGCTACTTTAGGTGTAAGTTTGTTGTTTATTTGAGATTTTTCTTGCTTCTTAAGGTAGGCATGTATTGCCATACACTTCCCTTTTAGGACAGCTTTTGCTGCATCTCAAGTGTTTTGGACCATTGTGTTTTCATTTGTTTGCATGTATTTTTTAAAATTTCTTCTTTGATTTCTTGGTTGACCCATTCATTGTTTAGTAACATGTTTTCTCAACCTCCATTTATTTGTGTTCTTTTAAATTTTTTTCTTGTGGTTCACTTTTAGTTTCATAGTGTTGTTGTCAGAATGGATGCATGGTATGATTTCAATCTTTTTGTATTTGTTGAGCCCTGTTTTGTGACCTAATAGGTGATCTAATCTGGAGAATGTTCCATGTGCACTTGAAAAGAATGTGTATTCTTGCTGTTTTAGGATGGAATGTTCTGAATGTATCTTTTAAATCTATCCATTTGGATGATCTGTCCATTGGTGTAAGTGGTGTTAAAGTCCAATACTGTTATTGTATTATTATGCATTTGTTCCTTTATGTTTGTTATAATTTGTTTTATATACATTTGGGTTCTCTAATGTTGGATGCATAAATATTTACAATTGTTACATCTTGTTGGATTGTTCCATTTATTTTTATATTTGCCTTTTTTTATTCTTGTTTCAGTCTTTGTTGTAATGTCTAGTTTGTCCAATATAAGTATTACTATTCTGGCTGGAAGTCTGTAACCTTTGACCAACACCTCCCCATTTCCCCAATCCCGCAATATCTGGATCTGGCAACCATCATTCTACTCTATTTCTATGAATTGGTTTTTTTAAGATTCCATATATGAGTGAGATTATACAGTGTTTGGTTTTGTTCTGTCTTACTGATTTCAATTAGCATCATGCCCTCAAGTTCCATCCATGTTGTCACAAATGGCAGTATTTCCTTCTTTCTCATCCATGAATAATATTCCAGTTTAGGTGTTGTTTATATCTTGGCTATTGTGAATATGTGTTTATGTTGCAATGAACATGCCAGTGCAGGCATCTCTTAAAAATCCTGATTTTAGTTCTAAAATCCAATTCTAAATAAATAAATAAATAAATATATATATATATATATATATATATATATCCATATGTGAGAATGCTAGATGATATGGTAGTTCAATTTATTTTCTTGGAGGGACCTTCATACTCTTTTTCATAGTGGCTGCACTAATTTACATTCCCACCAAAAAGGCAGTGGGTTCTTTTTTCTACACCTTCTTGCCAAAACTTATTTTGTGACTTGTTATAATAGCCAGTCTAACATGTATGAGGTGATAGCTCACTTTTCTATATCCATTTCCCTGATGATTAGTAATTTTGAGCATCTTGTCATGCGCCTTTTGGCAATTTGTATATCTTCTTTGGAAAAATGCCTACTCAGTTCCTCTGCCCATTTTTTTGAAAATCAGAATGTTTCTATTACTAGTAAGTTATATGAGTTCCTTTTATATTTTAGATATCAGTCCCTTATAATAGATGGTTTGCATGTATTTTCTACCATTCTATATGCTGCCTTTTCTTTTTGTTGATTGTTTCTTTTGTTTCAGTTTCACTGAAACTATAGATGCATTGTATAATATGGAAATTTTAACAGTATTAATTCATCCAATCCATGAACATTGGATATTTCCATTTATTTATGTCTTTTTCAATTTTTTTTCATAAAAATCTTATAGTTTCTGTTGTACAGATCTTTCACTTCCTTGGTTAAATTTATTTCTACATATTTCATTGCTTTTGATACTATTGTTGAGTGGGATAGTTTTTTATATCTCTTTCAGATATTTAATTATTAGTATATAGATATGCAGCAAATTTCTGCATGTTAATTTTGTATCCTGCAATGTTACTGAATTCATTAATTTGTTCCAACAACTTTTTGATATGGGCTTTGGAATATATATATATATATATAATCTATGAATGAATATTCTATTTATTTATATATATATATAAATGAATGAATGATCACATCATCTGGAAACAGACAATTTTACTTTTTCCTTCCTTTTTATATTTTATTTTATTTATTTTATTTTATTTTTTTTTTTTTTGAGAGAGAGAAGGAAGGGTAGAAGGAAAGTAGAACAGTCCCAAGCAGACTCCACACCAAGTACAGAGCCCAACATGAAGCTCAACCCCAGGGCCTGAGATCAGGGCCCTGAGATCATGAACTGAGCTGAAAGAGTCAGATGCTCAGTTGACTGTGACACCCAGGTACCCCCCTTTTCCTTTCTGATTTGGATGCCTTTTATTTCTTTGTCTTGCCTAATTACTCTGGATATGAAGTCCAGTACTATTTTGAATAAGAGTGGTAAGAATGGGCATACTTGTCCTGTTCCTAATCTTAGAGGAAAATCTTTCAATTTTTGGCTATTGAGTATGATGTTAGCTGTGGCCTTATCATATGGTCTTTATTATATTCAGGCAGATTCCTTCAATATTCAATTTTATCATGAAAGACTTGTATTTTGTTAAATGCTTTTCCAGCATCTATTTAGATAATCATATTCTTAAATGTTTCATTCTATTAATGTGGTTTATCATGTTTATTGATTTGCATATGTTGAATCATTCTTGCATCCTAGAAATAAATCCTACTTCACCATTGTTTATGATCCTTTCACTGTACTGTTGAGTTCAGTTTAAGTATTAATGTTGAAAAATTTTGCATCTGTATTTGTTAGGGATATTGGCCTGTAGTTTTATTTTCTTGTAGTGTTATTTGGTTTTAGTACCAGGGTTTTGTTAATGAGTTTGGGAGTATATTCCCTCTTCTTTGATTTTTTTGGAAGTGTTTGAAGAAGATTGGCACTAATTCTTAAATGTTTGGTAGAATCTACCAATTAAAACTTCTTGTTCCAGGCTTTTCTGCATTGGGAGTTTTGATAAATGATGAAATCTTCCTACTCATTATTGGTCTATTTAGATTTTTTGTTTCTTCATTCTTCAGTCTTGGTAAGTTGTGTGTTTTGAAGTATTTGCTCATTTCTACTTAATTATCCAAATTGCTAGTGTATAATTGTTTATGGTAATCTTATGATATTTTGTATTTCTTCAGTAATAGTTGTAATGACTACTTTTTCATTTTGATTTAATTTACTTGAGTCTTTTCTCTTTTTTCCTAATTAGTATAACTAAAGATTTGTCAATTTTATTTATCTTTTCAAAAAATCAGCTTTTAGTTTCAGTGTCTGTCCTATAGATTTCCCAGTCTCTATTTTTTTTCTGCTCTGATCTTAGTTATTTCCTCCCTTCTGCTAACTTTGGGTTTAATTTGTTCTCTTTCTTCTAGTTCTTTGAAGTGTAAAGTTAAATTTTTCATTAGAGAGATGGCTTTTTTTAAATGTAGACATTCATCATTATTAACATCCTTCTCTAAAAACTCTTTGATGCATCCTGTAAGTTTTGTTTTGTTATGTTTTCATTTTTGTTTGACTTAAGATATTTTTGTTTTGCCTTTTAATTTCTTCTTTGACCCATTGGCTGTTCAGGAGTATGTTGTTTACTTTTCACATTTTTGTGAATTTTCCAGCTTTCCTCCTATTATTGATTTCTAGTTTCCTATCATTGTGGTCAGAAAAGATATTTGATATCATTTCAAGTCTCTTCAATTTGTTAAGCCTTTTTTTGTGACTTAATAGGTAATATCTATCCTGGTGAATATTCCATCCTCTTGAGATGAATGTGTATGGTGCTACTGTTGGATGAAATTTCTGTGTGTGTCTGTTAGGTCCGTTCAGTCTAAGGTATAGCTCAAATCCAGTGTTTATTAATTAATTTTCTGTCTGGATGATCTATCCACTGCTGAAAGTGGGGTTGAAGTCCCCTGTTATTCTTGTATTGCTGTCTGTTTCTCTCTTCATATCTCTTAGTATGTGGTTAATATATTTAGCTTCCCTAATGCTGGGTGTATATATACTTACAGTTATATTTGTGAAGTATTTACCCCTTTATTATTATATAAAAACCTTCTTTGTCTCTTGTTATCATTTTTGGCTTAAAGTCTATTTTGTCTGATATACTTACCCCTGTTCTCTTCTGGTTTCCACTTGTATGGAAAACCTTTTTATATCCCTTCAATTTGAGTTTTTATGTGTACTTGATGCTGAGTGAGTCTCTTGGAGGGGCGATACAGGTAAATTCAAACTGTTTTTCTTACCCTTTCCAAAGCACTCTATTTCACATTCTTTTATACCCATGATGTTCTATAACTCCTCTGCTGGATTCTTGGACTTCCATAAATGCTCTTTCATGGGAAGATGATTGTCTAAATAGGCCTTCTTTCAAAGAGATATCTTTTCACTTACATTCATTGCAAAATTATTCATAATAGGCAAGATATGGAAACAATATAATTGCCCATCAATAGATGGATGGATAAATATTTTACATATATACATATTATATATATTATATGCAGCGTATATGTAAAATCTTTATCCATCCATCATAACATGCATAATATATGCATATATGTAAAATGGAATCTTATATTACTCAGATGTAAAAAAGAAAGAAAGAAATTCTTCCATTTGTGACAACATGGATGAAACTAGGGGACAGTATGCTTAGTGAAATAAGTCAGATGTAAAACGAGAAATATTGCATGATCTCACTTATATGTGGAATCTAAAATAGTCCAACTCATAGAAACAGAGAATAGAATGGTGGTTTCCAGGGATTAGGGGTGGAGGAAATTAGTCAAGGAGTACAAAATTTCAGTTTTTGAGATAAATAAATTCTAGAGATATAACATACAACATCGTGACCATGGTTAGCAATACCATTTTGTATAGTTGAAATTTTCTAAGAGGGTAGATCTTAAGTGTTCTCATTGCACACACATACAGAGACACACGTAAATGGTAACTATGTGAGGTGATGGGTACATTAATTAGCTTGATCATGGTGGTTATTCATAATGTATTCATATATCAAATCATCAAGTTGTAATATTAAATAGGTGCAATTAAACATTTTCAACTATACTTCAGTAAAGCTGGGTAAAGTGATACTTTAAAAAAAGCACAGACTCTGGAATAAGGTTGCCTGCTTGAATCTTAGTTTCACCATGTACTGGCTGTGTGACCTGAGGCAAGTCAGTCAACTTCCCTAAGCCTGTGTCATTATATGTAAAAGTGGAGACAATACTGGTATCTATTTCATAGAGTGGTTATGAGAAGTATATCAGAAAACAGCACAGTGTTGGTATGTGGTAAATAACTCAATATTAATGCAAGTTAGTAACAAGAAGTTAGTAACAAGAAGTTCAAGCACATTCTTCTCCCATCCTTACACTCAACTCAGAGATCAAAATCAGTGTAAAGGGATATAAAATTCAACAAAAGAATGGCATAGCATTCACATTACCCACATTTTACTAATTGCATTTCTATCCAGTTGTTTTCCAGAGCACCTTACTCTAGTTTGTGCATAAATTAGATATTACACCATAAATAGGCCAATAACATTATATCTTTCCCTGTCTGTGGAGGTCAGTTTGCTTTCTCAGCAGCAAAACAGAAACTGCTTCTCGTGCTTCAGAACTGTGGCAGCAGCAAAATTGAAAGTATTTTTTGTCACCTGCACTGCTGTCAGCAGAAAAAAAATAGAAAGTGAAGAACATAATTTCAGCACTAACACAAGTATCAGAATGATTTACCTGTTCTGCTTCACCTTTATCTCAGCTCTCAGAGTTTCATTCATCAATATTTAATTTACACATGCATATCTCGTTTTTACACCATTTCTATCCCCACTGCCAGATGGCTATGTTGTGTGCATAATGTTCATCAAGGAGAATGAGAAAGATACACAGCTACATAATATTGGCATCTGGGTGGGGCTCAGATAACCCCATTTACTAGTGTGAATCGCCCATGAATAATGGGTCAGACTGAAGTAAGCATTTTTTTCCCCTTTGAAAAAATACTGGACAGTGACCAAATAAATGAACAACTTGATTAAAAACATGAGGATTAGATTTCAAGGAACATTGTTAAAATTTTTAAAAACTTAAAAAGCTAATGAATTCAGAGGGAGACTGTGAAGATGGCAGAACAGAACATCCTAAGTTCATCTCAACCCACAGATACACCTAGATAAAAACCACATTAGTGCAACTAACTCAGAAGATGAAGACTGGCAGACCAGACTCTGCACAGTTAAATGTAAAAAGGAGGATACATTAAAAATGGTAGGAAAGGCAGAGACCCAGTCCAGAACCAAATTAACTGGTGAGACTAATCACAAATGGGAGGGACACCGTGACCGTGGATGATGGAGAGGAACAGACCCCACACCAAGACACCCCAGATACAGGAGACCTGCAGTGGGAAGATGAGTTCCCAGGACATTTGGCTTTGAGAATCAGAGAGGCTTAACTTTGGGAGTTTGTAAAATCAGCAGGGCTTAATACCAGGAACTTTAAAAATTAGTGGGCTTGGCTCTGGGAGAACTGGAAGGCAACAGGAAATTGAATCACTGCCTTTAAAGAGCCAACATAACAAACAACCCCAGCAAGATACAGCATAGAGCAGCAGTTTGAAAAATGCCTGGGGTATACATGAAATACATTTATGCACCCAACATGGGAGCACCCAAATACATAAAGCAACTATTAAACAGACATAAAGAAATTTATAGTAATAAATTTAAAGTAGGGGACTTTCACACCTCAGTTACATCAATGGATAAATCATCCAGATAGAAGGTCAACAAGGAAACAGTGGTTTTGAACAAAGCATTAGAACAGATAGACCTAACAGATATATACAGAACGTTCCATCCCCAAACACCAGAATACACATTATTTTCAAGTGCACATGGAACATTCTCCAGAATAAATCACATGTTAGGCCACAAAACAAGTCTGAAAAAGTTCAAAAAGATTGAAATTGCAACATGTATCTTTTCTGACCATGACGGTATAAAACTAGAAATCAATTACAAGAAAAAAATCTGGAAAGTACAGAAATATATGGAAATTAAATAACATACTACTAAAAAAATAAACAAGTCAACCAAAATCAAAGAGGAAATTTAAAAAATGATGGAGACATATGGACATGAAAACATAATGATCCAAAATATTGTGGATGCAGCAAAAGCTGTTCTAAGAGAAGAGTTTATAACAATACAGGGCTACCTCAAAAACAAACAAATAAATAAACAAACACTAGAATAATCTCAGATAAACAACCTAAAGGAATTTGAAAAAAAAAAAAAAACAAAACCCAAAGTCAGTGGAAGGAAATAATAAAGATTAGAAAAGAAATATATCAGAGGCTCCTGGGTGGTGCAGTTAGTTAAGTGTCTGACTTTTGATTTGGGTTCAGATCATGACATCAGGGTCATGAGATTGAGATTTAGCCCTGCATTGAGCCCTCCATGCTCAGCATGGAGCCTACTTAAGATTCTCTCTCTCCCTTTGCCCCCCCTAAAAAAGAACCAAAATATATGAAATAGACTAAAATAACAATAGAATAGATCAATAAGCCAGGAGCTAGTTCTTTGAAAGTATCAACAAAGTTGATCAACCTTTAGCTGGACTGATTAAAAAAAAAGGATAGAGGGCTCAAACAAAATCAGAAATAAAAAAGGAAAAATAACAACTGAAACCACAGAAATACAAAAGATGATAAGAGAATATTGTGAAAAATTATACGCCAACAAACTGGACAATCTCAGGGAAATGGATACATTTCTAGGAATGCATAACTTGCCAAAACTTAATCAGGAAGAAATAGAAAATCTGAACAGACTGATTACTAGCAAGGAAATTGAATCAGTAATAAAAAAAACTCCCAATGAACAAAAGTCCAGGACTACCTGGCTTCACAAGTGAATAGTACCAAACATTTAAAGAAGAGTCAGTACCTATTCTTCTCAAACTATTCCAAAAAGCAGAAGATAAAGGGAAGCTTCCAAATTCATTCTGCAAGGACAATATCACCCTCATACCAAATGCAGATAAAGACACTACAAAAAAAAAAAAAAGGAAAACTACAGGCCAATATTTCTGATGAACATAGATGAAAAAATCCTCAACAAAATATTAACAAGCCACATCCAATAATACATTTAAAAAGTCATTCACATGTGGAAATGGGGTAACTGGGTTATGGGTATTAAGAGGGCACTTGAAGTAATGAGCACTGGGTGTTGTATGCAACTGATGAATCACTGAATTCTTCCTCTGAAATTAATAATAAAGAATATGTTAATTAAATTGAATTTAAATAAAAAATTAAAAAAATCCACAATGATCACATGAGATTTTTTCCAGAGATATAGTGAGGTTCATATTTGCAAATCAATCACTTGAAATATAACACCAACAAGAGAAAGGATACAAAACATATGATCATCTCAATAGATGCACAAAAAGCCCTTACAAAATACAACACCCATTCATAATATAAACTCCTAATAAAGTAGGTTTAGAAGAAACATAACTCAACATAATAAAGACCATATATGAAAAACCCATGGCTAACATCATACTCAATGGTGAAAAATGACAGCTTTCCCTCTACAATCAAGAACAAGACAAGGATACCCATTCTCACCACTTTGTTACAACTTACAATTGGTAGTTATAGCCACAGCAATCAAGCAAGAAAAAAAAAAGGCATCCAAATTAGTAAGGAAGAAGTAAAACTGTTACTATTTGCAGATGACATGTTACCATATATAGAAACCCTTAGTAACTCCACACACACACACACACACACACACACACACACAACTAGTAGAACTGATAAATGAATTCAGCAAATACATAAGATACAAAATTAATGTACATAAATCTGTTGAATTTTATACGCGAATAATAAAGTAGCATAAAATGAATTACAAAAACAATCCCATTTACAATTGCACCAAAAATAGTAAAATACTTAAGAATAAACTTAACCAAAGAGGTGAAAGACCTGTACTCTGAAAAATATAAAACACTGATGAAAGAAATTGAAGATGACACAAATGGAAAGTTATCTATCCTCATGGATTGGGAAAACCAATATTGTTAAAATTTCCATATTACCCAAAGAAATCTATAGATTTAATACAATCCCAATCAAAACACTAACAGCATTTTTGACAGAACTAGAGCAAATAATCTAAAATTTGCATGTAACCACAAAAGATCCTGAATAGTCAAAGCAATCTTGAGAAAGAAGAACAAATCTGGAGGTATCGAGTTAAGATGGCAGAGGAGTAGGGGACCCCTTTTTCAGCCGGTCCCCTGAGTTAAGTTGGATAGGTACCAGACCAGCCTGAACATCCACGGAATCAGCATGAGACACAGGAAGATACATCTGGATCTCTACAAATGAACATCTCCAGCACTGAGTATTGAGGTACGAAGCGGGGAGCCGTGAAACCACGCACAGATATCAGAAGATAAACCGAAGGGGGAGGGAGCCGCCGCGTTCGGGCGCCGGGAAGCGGTAGCCACCTGCATGGGGAGCGGGTGGACTTGCGGACTGGCACCCATGAGAAAGCAGACTGAGACCGTGAGTCGGGGAACACGCTGCCACCAGACTGAAAGCCAGAGCTCCGGTGCTCTCACTGGAACCAGACTGAGACTGGGAGCTCTGGGAGCGTGCGGAGATGGCTGGTGGCTGACGGCTGGCTGTGTGAGAAACACAGAGGACAGAGATGTGCCGGCCCTGGAAGTGAGGACTGGGAGACGCCAGGTGTGGGGTGCACATCCCGTGACGCTGCAGGGTTGAGCAGCACCAACAAAATCAGACTTAAAGTGGCCAGAACATCAGTAGAGAATGGTCCGTGATCCCTCGGTTCTGAGACAGAGGCTGAGATTCAGCCCTTGCTGCTCTGACACTCAGAAGAGGCACAGCAAACCGCCAGGGAAAGCCGCCAGAGAACAAAAGCCTGGAAAGACCGGCTCACAGTGTGCCCATCCCCATTCCCCCTCAAGGGGACACGGAGACTGTACCCAAAAAGTGTTGCCTGGGTATCAGCGTGGCAGGCCCCTCCCCCAGAAGGCAGGCTGAAAAATCAAGAAGCCCACATCCCTAAGATCCCTATAAAACAAGGGCGCACTGCCTGGGTACCGGACAATAATTTGGGCTCTGGACAACCCCGCAACCTCTCCTCATCAGAATGACGAGAAGGAGAAATCCCCCCCAGCAAAGAAAAGACAATGAGTCTGTGGCCTCTGGCACAGAACTGATGGATATGGATATAGCCAAATTATCAGAAATGGAATTCAGAGCAACAATGGTTAAGATGACGTGTAGAATTGAAAAAAGTATTAACGAAAATGTTAATGAGAATATAGAATCTCTAAGGGCGGAAATGAGAGCAAATCTGGCAGAAATTAAAAATTCTATGAGCCAAATGCAGTCAAAACTAGAGGCTCTGACGGCCAGGGTGAATGAGGCAGAAGAACGTACCAGCAAATTGGAGGATGGTTTAGTAAAACAGAAAGCTAGAATACAATCTGGACTCAAAAAAATCCATTCTCAGGAATGTAGGTTACGGGAGATTACTGACTCACTGAAACGTTCCAATGTCAGAATCATCGGCATCCGCGAGGGGGTGGAGAAAAACAGAGGTCTAGAAGAGATACTTGAACAAATTGTAGCTGAAAACTTCCCTAATCTAGCAAGGGAAACAAACATTCGTGTCCAAGAGGCAGAGAGGACCCCTCCCAAATTCAATCACGACAAAACTACACTACGTCACTTCAGAGTG
>NW_024423319.1:55938640-55967130 GCF_017311325.1 Ursus maritimus
AAGGATACCCATTCTCACCACTTTGTTACAACTTACAATTGGTAGTTATAGCCACAGCAATCAAGCAAGAAAAAAAAAAGGCATCCAAATTAGTAAGGAAGAAGTAAAACTGTTACTATTTGCAGATGACATGTTACCATATATAGAAACCCTTAGTAACTCCACACACACACACACACACACACACACACACACAACTAGTAGAACTGATAAATGAATTCAGCAAATACATAAGATACAAAATTAATGTACATAAATCTGTTGAATTTTATACGCGAATAATAAAGTAGCATAAAATGAATTACAAAAACAATCCCATTTACAATTGCACCAAAAATAGTAAAATACTTAAGAATAAACTTAACCAAAGAGGTGAAAGACCTGTACTCTGAAAAATATAAAACACTGATGAAAGAAATTGAAGATGACACAAATGGAAAGTTATCTATCCTCATGGATTGGGAAAACCAATATTGTTAAAATTTCCATATTACCCAAAGAAATCTATAGATTTAATACAATCCCAATCAAAACACTAACAGCATTTTTGACAGAACTAGAGCAAATAATCTAAAATTTGCATGTAACCACAAAAGATCCTGAATAGTCAAAGCAATCTTGAGAAAGAAGAACAAATCTGGAGGTATCGAGTTAAGATGGCAGAGGAGTAGGGGACCCCTTTTTCAGCCGGTCCCCTGAGTTAAGTTGGATAGGTACCAGACCAGCCTGAACATCCACGGAATCAGCATGAGACACAGGAAGATACATCTGGATCTCTACAAATGAACATCTCCAGCACTGAGTATTGAGGTACGAAGCGGGGAGCCGTGAAACCACGCACAGATATCAGAAGATAAACCGAAGGGGGAGGGAGCCGCCGCGTTCGGGCGCCGGGAAGCGGTAGCCACCTGCATGGGGAGCGGGTGGACTTGCGGACTGGCACCCATGAGAAAGCAGACTGAGACCGTGAGTCGGGGAACACGCTGCCACCAGACTGAAAGCCAGAGCTCCGGTGCTCTCACTGGAACCAGACTGAGACTGGGAGCTCTGGGAGCGTGCGGAGATGGCTGGTGGCTGACGGCTGGCTGTGTGAGAAACACAGAGGACAGAGATGTGCCGGCCCTGGAAGTGAGGACTGGGAGACGCCAGGTGTGGGGTGCACATCCCGTGACGCTGCAGGGTTGAGCAGCACCAACAAAATCAGACTTAAAGTGGCCAGAACATCAGTAGAGAATGGTCCGTGATCCCTCGGTTCTGAGACAGAGGCTGAGATTCAGCCCTTGCTGCTCTGACACTCAGAAGAGGCACAGCAAACCGCCAGGGAAAGCCGCCAGAGAACAAAAGCCTGGAAAGACCGGCTCACAGTGTGCCCATCCCCATTCCCCCTCAAGGGGACACGGAGACTGTACCCAAAAAGTGTTGCCTGGGTATCAGCGTGGCAGGCCCCTCCCCCAGAAGGCAGGCTGAAAAATCAAGAAGCCCACATCCCTAAGATCCCTATAAAACAAGGGCGCACTGCCTGGGTCCCGGTCAATAATTTGGGCTCTGGACAACCCCACAACCTCTCCTCATCAGAATGATGAGAAGGAGAAATCCCCCCCAGCAAAGAAAAGACAATGAGTCTGTGGCCTCTGGCACAGAACTGATGGATATGGATATAGCCAAATTATCAGAAATGGAATTCAGAGCAACAATGGTTAAGATGACGTGTAGAATTGAAAAAAGTATTAACGAAAATGTTAATGAGAATATAGAATCTCTAAGGGCGGAAATGAGAGCAAATCTGGCAGAAATTAAAAATTCTATGAGCCAAATGCAGTCAAAACTAGAGGCTCTGACGGCCAGGGTGAATGAGGCAGAAGAACGTACCAGCAAATTGGAGGATGGTTTAGTAAAACAGAAAGCTAGAATACAATCTGGACTCAAAAAAATCCATTCTCAGGAATGTAGGTTACGGGAGATTACTGACTCACTGAAACGTTCCAATGTCAGAATCATCGGCATCCGCGAGGGGGTGGAGAAAAACAGAGGTCTAGAAGAGATACTTGAACAAATTGTAGCTGAAAACTTCCCTAATCTAGCAAGGGAAACAAACATTCGTGTCCAAGAGGCAGAGAGGACCCCTCCCAAATTCAATCACGACAAAACTACACTACGTCACTTCAGAGTGCAATTCGGAAATATCAGATCCAAGGGATACAGTAATGAAAGCAGCCAGGGCAAAGAAATTTCTCACATACCAAGACAAAAGTATCAGAATTACGTCAGACCTGTCTACACAGATCTGGAATGAGAGAGAGGGTTGGGGGGCATTTTTAAAGCTCTTTCAGAGAAAAACATGCAGCCGAGGATCCTTTATCCAGCAAGGCTGTCATTCAGAATTGATGGAGAAAAAAAGACCTTCCAGAATCACTAGTCATTGACCAATTTCATAACCATGAAACCGGCCCTACAGGAGATATTAAGCAACAGAGGGACAGGCCTAATCCATGCATGAGGAAGCAGTTGACCAAGATTAGAGCAGAAATCAATGAATTAGAAACCAGGAGTACAGTAGAGCAGATCAACAGAACTAGAAGATGGTTCTTTGAGAGAATTAATAAAATTGACAGACCACTGGCAAGACTTATCCAAAAGAATAAAGAAAGGACCCAAATTAATAAAATTATGAATGAAAAAGGAGAGGTCACAACCAAAACCAATGAAATAGGAGGGATTATTAGAAACTTTTATCAAGAGCTTTATGCCAATAAATTAAGCAATCTGGAAGAGATGGAGGCCTTCCTGAAAGCCTATAAACTACCAAGACTGAAACAGCAAGAAATTGATTTTTTAAACAGGCCAATTAATTATGAAGAGATTGAGTCAGTGATAAACAACTTTCCAAAAAACAAAACTCCAGGCCCAGATGGTTTTCATGGGGAATTCTACCAAACATTCAAGAAAGAAATAATACCTATTCTCCTAAAGCTATTTCAAAAAATAGAAACAGAAGGAAAGCAACCAAACTCATTCTATGAGGCCAATATTACCTTGATCACCAAACCAGTCAAAGACCCCATCAAAAAGGAGAATCACAGACTGATTTCCCTGATGAACATGGACGCCAAAATCCTCAACAAGATCCTGGCTAATAAAATCCAACAGTACATTAAAAGGATTATCCATCATGACCAAGTGGGATTCATCCCTGGGACGCAAGGGTGGTTCAACTTTTGCAAATCGATCGGTGTCTTAGATTTTATCCAGAAAGAAAATATCCAGAAAGAAAATTCAAAAATCATATATTTCTCTCAATAGATGCAGAAAAAGCATTTGACAAAATACAGCATCCTTTCCTGATTAAAACCCTTCAGAGTGTAGGGATAGAGGGTACATTCCTCAATCTCATAAAAGCCATCTATGAAAAGCCTACAGCCAATATCTTTCTCAATGGGGAAAAGCTGGAAGCTGTTCACGTAAGATCAGGAACATGACAAGGATGTCCACTCTCGCCACTATTATTCAACATAGTACTAGAAGTCCTAGCAACAGCAATCAGACAACGAAAAGGGATAAACGGTATCCAAATCGGCAAAGAAGAAGCCAAACTGTCTCTTTTCACAGATGACATGATACTCTATATGGAAAACCCAAAAGAATCCACTCCCAAACTATTAGAAGTTATAAAGCAATTCAGTAGTGTGGCGGGATACAAAATCAATGCTCAGAAATCTGTTGCATTTCTATACACGAATAATGAAATGGAAGAAAGCGAAATTAGGGAATCCATTCCATTTACAATAGGACCAAAAATCATATGTTACGTTGGAATTAATTTAACCAGAGACGTAAAGGACCTATATTCTAGAAACTATAAATCACTCTTGAAAGATATTGAGGAAGACACAAAAAGATGGAAAAATATGCCATGCTCTTGGATCAGAAGAATTAACATAGTTAAAATGTCCATGCTACCCAGAGCAATCTACATTCTCAATGCTATCCCGATCAAAATACCGATGACATTTTTCAAAGAACTGGAACAAATAGTCCTTAAATTTGTATGGAACCAGAAAAGGCCCCGAATCTCCAAGGAACTGTTGTAAAGGAAAAACAAAGCTGGGGGCATCACAATGCCGGATTTCGAGCTGTACTACAAAGCTGTGATCACAAAGACAGCATGGTACTGGCACAAAAACAGACACACAGACCAATGGAACAGAATAGAGAACCCACAAATGAACCTTCGGCTCTTTGGGCAACTAATCTTTGATAAAGCAGGAAAAAAACATCCAGTGGAAAAAAGACAGTCTCTTCAATAAATGGTGCTGGGAAAATTGGACAGCTACATGCCAAAGAATGAAACTTGACCACTCTCTCACACCATACACAAAGATAAACTCCAAATGAAGAAAGACCTTGATGTGAGACAGGAATCCATCAAAATCCTAGAGGAGAACATAGGCAGCAACCTGTACATCGGCCAAAGCAACCTTTTTCATGACACATCTCCAAGGGCAAGAGAAGCAAAAGATAAAATGAACTTGTGGGACTTCATCATGATAAAAAGCTTCTGCACAGCCAAGGAAACATTAAAAAAAACTAAGAGGCAGCCCACAGAATGGGAGAATATATTTGCAAATTATGCTACAGTTTAAAGAATGGTATCCAAGATCTACAAAGAACTTCTCAAACTCAATACGCAAGAAACAAATAAACAAATCATATAATGGGCAGAAGATATGAACAGACAATTTTCCAATGATGACATACAAATGGCTAACAGATACATGAAAAAATGTTCAAAATCATTAGCCATCAGGGAAATTCAAATCAAAATCACACTAAGATATCACCTTACGCCAATTAGAATGGCAAAAGTGGACAAGGCAAGAAACAACAATTGCTGGAGAGGATGTGGAGAAAGGGGATCCCTCCTACATTGTTGGTGGGAATGCAAGTTGGTACAGACACTCTGGAAAACAGTGTGGAGGTCCCTTAAAAAGTTAAAAATTGAGCTCCCCTATGATCCAGCCATTGCACTACTGGGTATTTACCCCAAAGATACAGACATAGTGAAGGGAAGGGCCATATGCACCCCAATGTTCATAGCAGCATTGTCCACAATAGCTAAATTGTGAAAGGAACCAAGATGCCCTTCAACAGATGACTGGATTAAGTAGCTGTGGTCCATATATACAATGGAATATTACTCAGCTATCAGAAAGAACGAGTTCTCAACATTTGCTGCAACATGGACGGCACTGGAGGAGATAATGCTAAGTGAAATAAGTCAAGCAGAGAAAGACAATTATCATATGATTTCTCTCATCTATGGAACTTAAGAACTAGGGAGATCGGTAGGGGAAAAAAGGCATAAAGAAAGAGGGGGTAATCAGAAGGGGGAATGAGGCATGAGAGACTATGCACTCTGAGAAACAAACTGAGGGCTTCAGAGGGAGGGTGGTGGGGGCATGGGTTAGACTGATGATGGGTAGTAAGGAGGGCACATATTGCATGGTGCACTGGGTGTTATACGCAACTAATGAATCATAGAACTTTACATCAGAAACCAGGGATGTACTGTATTGTGACTCACATAATATAATAAAAAAAACATTAAAATAAAGAAAAAATCTGGAGGTATCACAGTTCCAGATTTCATAATAAACTGCAAAGCTATAATAATCCAAACAGCATGGTACTGGCACAAAATTGAACACACACATCAGTAGAGCAGACTAGAGATACCAGAAATAAACCCATATTTTTATGATCAATTAATCTATGACAAAAGAAGCAAGAATATGAAATGGGAAAAGACAATCTTTTCAAAAAATGGCGTTGGGAAAACCGGACAACTTCATGCAAAAGAGTGTTTCATTTTCTTACACTATACACAAAAATAAAATGGATTATAGATCTAAATGTGAGCCTGGATCCAAAAAGTCCTAGAAAAAATTATAGGAAGTAATCTCCTTGATATCAGCCATGAAAACATTTTTAAAGATATGTCTCCTTTCTCAACAGAAATGAAAACAAAATTAATCTTTTGGGACCACACCAAAATAGAAATCTTTTCCCAGAAAAGGAAATCAACAACAAAACAAAAAGACAATGTACTGAATGGTAGAAGATATTTGCAATTGATTCAGCTGATAAGGGGTTAACACCCAAAACATATAAGGAACCTTTACAACTCAACACCAATAAAAAAAATCCAATTATAATGGGTAGAGACATGAATAGACATTTTTCCAAAGACATACAGATGGTCAGCACACACGTGAAAAGATGCTCAACATCTCTAATCATCAAGGAAATGCAAGTCAAACCCACATTGACATATCACCTCTCACCTGTCAGAAAGTCTAAAATCAAAAAGACAAGAACTAACAAGTGTTAGTGAGCATGTGGAAAAAGATGAACCATCATGCACTTTTGGTGGGAATGCAAGGTGATGCAGCCACTGTATGGAACAGTATGGAGGTTCCTCAAACAATTAAAGATAGAACTGCCATATATGATCCAGTAATTGCACTACTGAGTATTTACCCATAGAATATAAAGACACAAATTTTAAAGGATACATGCACCCTTATGCTTATTGCAGCATTATTTACAATAGCCAATTATGGAAGCAGCCCAAATGTCCTTTGATAGATGAATGGATGAATGGATGAAGAATGAAAAAGAATGAAATCTTGCCATTTGAAACAACATGAATGGACTGCAATGCTAAGCTAAATAAGTCAGAGAAAGACAAATACTTTATGATTTCATTCATATGTGGAATTTAAGAAATAAATGAGCAAAGCAAAAAAAAAAGATAAACAAAAAAATAGACAACTATAGAGAACAAACATATGGTAACCAGAAGGGAGGTGGGGGGAAGAAGGGTGAAATAGTGAAAAATATTAAGAGTACACCTATCTTGATGAGTACAGTGTAATATATTGAATTGTTGCATGACTATATTGTATACCTGAAACTAATATAGCACTGTATGTTAACTATACTGGAATTAAAATAAAATTGAAAAAATAATTAAGAATGGAATTACCATATGATCCAGTAATTCTACTACTGGGTATTTATCCAAAGAAAACAAAGACTCTAATTCAGAAAGATATATGCACCCCTATAATTATTGCAGAATTATTTATAATATCCAAGATGTAGAAGCAAACCAATTATTTATTGATAGAGGAATGGATTATGAAGATGTGGTATATATGTATACAATGCATTACTCAGGCATGAAAGAGAATGAAATTTTGCCATTTGCAACAACATAGATGGATCTACAAGATCTAATACTAGTTGAAATAAGTCGTTCAGAGAAAGATAAATATATGATTTAACTCATATGTGGAATTTGAGAAACAAAACAAATGAGCAAAGAGGCAAACAAAAAACAGACTCTTAAATATAGATAACATACTAATGGTTGCCAGAGGGGAGGTGGGTTGGTAGATGGGTGAAATAGGTGAAGGGGATTAAGAGTACACTTATTTTGATGAGCACTGAGTAATGTATACATCATACTGTACACCTGGAATTAATATAACATTGTACGTTAATTATACTGGAATTAAAAAAAAACTGATGAGTTCAATTTCCTACACATATGGAGTTTTTGAGTTTTTTTTCCAAGTGACACATAGTCCAGTGCTCTATATTGCTCACTTTAAATGATCAAGGGCATGAAATTGAACAAGGTTTCAACAGATCTCCTGGCTGGGGAATTCTTTTTAATATCCAGGAATAGTCCTCACCAGAAACCAAACCCTGCTGGAACCTTGATCTTAGACTTTCCAGCCTCTAGAATTGTGAGAAAATAACTTTCTGTTGTGTAAGCCACACAGTCTGTGATAATTTGTCATGGCAACCCAATTCTCTTTTTGTTCTTTGCTGATTGGCCTTGGCTTATTTTGCGTGGGAAAGCTACTTCTAACTTCATCATGTAAGCTTCTCTAATCTATACTAATACTATATGCTAGTATCTCAAACTTGAGCAAGCATCAGAATTACTTGGATGGCTTCTTAAAACACAGTGCTTTTTTGCACCCCAGAATTTCTGATTCAGTAGGTGTGCAGTGGGGCCCAAGGTTTTATACTTCTAACAAGCCCCGAGGTGACGTTGATACTGCTGGTGCAGGGGACTCTCAGATCAGAACCATGGCTGTAAACTACAGTATATTACTGTATAAACACACTTTAAGATAAACTTTTACAGTAGTCCTTTAGACTACAAAAGTCCTTAGCCTCTTGATTAAAAATCAAGCTTTTGAGAGTAAAACAAACAAAACAAGGAAACTCTTCTTGGTCAGAAAACTTAGATTTTGCAATTCAAAAGTGCCTTGAATTTCAAAGCTATAATTGCTAAGAGTTTTGGTTTTTTGTTTTTTGTTTTTTTAATATAAGTAATCTCTACACCCAACATGGGGCTCGAACTCATGACCTTGAGATCAAGTTGCACACTCTTCCAACTAAGCCAGCCAGGTGTTCCTCTGCTAAGTTTTTAAAAAATTGTTTAGAAACTCAAGGGCTCCTGGGTGGCTCAGTCAGTTAAGTATCTGCCTTTGGCTCAGGTCATGATCCCAGGGTCCTGGGATCAGGTCCCACATCTGCTCAGCAGGGAGTCTGCTTCTCCCTCTGCCCCTGCCCCTGCCCCGGCTCCTGCTCTCTCTCTCTCTCTCTCTCTCTCTAATAGGTAAATAAAATCTTTAAAAATTATTTAGACACTCAAATGACTGGTTTTGGGGGATTCCTATGTGTCCTCATTCCTTTGGATGAAAAATATCTACAGATTTTTTGAAAGCCAACAGTTCAGTAGGGGGAGGGTCTCACAGAAGCAGAAAAATACAGGACAGAAAAGCTTCAGTTATTGCAAAATTTTACCCTGCCATAAAAATAACTACCATTTATTTAGTGTTTATGCCAGGTGCTGTACTAGTACTTATTCTATTTTCTCATTTAATTCTCAAATGAACCTCTTTAAAAGATGTGATGTTTTGTTATTGTGGCAGTTGTTTCTACTTATAATTGACAAAATGAGGCTTGGGCGAAGTTAAGAGATTTCTCCAAGGTTTCAGAACTGGTAAGTAGCAGAATGAAATTTTAACCTGACCTGCTTGACTACAAATCTTAACCAAAGCTAGAAAGACTTACTAATATAAATTTTTAAAAATAAAATTTATTATGACTAACAAAGAAATAGCTACACTTATTCAAACTTACTATGTCTTTTTTTTTTTTTTTTGGTAAGACACATTTAGTCTGGCTACTAGGAAGAATGCCCCAGACAGGAGTTCTATTAAACTTATTAGAAGTATCAACTTTATGCCTTTGATCATTTAAAGGAGACTATATAGAACACTGGACTATGTGTCACTTGAAAAAAAAACTCTGTATGAGCAGGAAACTGAACTCATCAGTTTTTTCAATTCCAATATAATTAACATACAGTGTTATATTAGTTTCAGGTGTACAATATAATGATTCAACAGTTCCATACATCAGCCAGTGCTTATCACCTATTTAACCCCATCACCTATTTAACCCATCCACCCATCCCCTTCCCTCTGGTAACCATCATTTTGTTCTCAATAATTAAAAGTCTGTTTCTTGGCTTCTCTCTCTTTCTTTGCTCATTTGTTTTTTAAATTCCACATACAAGTGAAATCATGTATTTGTCTTTCTCTGACTTATTTCACTTAGCATTATACTTTGTACCTCCATCCATGCCATTGCAGGAAGAGTGTAATTTTCAACATTTAAAAAAAAATAGTGCAACTCTTACATACATACATACATACATACATACATACATACATAACCTGGATGTTTTATGGTACTGCCTGTGGCTTCAGGTGTATTGTGCATCACCATACTGGAAGAGAAAGACTTGCTACAAGCCAAAGCCCTAGACAAGCAAAGATTCTATATGAAACCATTTAGTTATAGCAAACCTTTTTTTCCTGGGGCAATCTAATAGAAGGTGAGGATGACAGTGCATCACTTATGGGAAGGCAGAACAACTGTGATTTGGTTGATGAAATGCCCTAACCATAACATTTTTGGCTCCAAGAATAGTCCATGCTAACAATAACTATCTTTTCTGAAGCTATAAGAGGCTGAGAAGATGAATATGAGCTCTTTGCCACATAGAGATGAGGAGGTTCCATTTCTAGGGAATCATTTTTCTCTGTCTTGGAAGAGAACAGCCAGGCTATTCAGAAAGCAATGAAAAAGGGAATGTATGAAAGTTGCATGCACACTGATGTATGCTCTGGCTGCAGCCAGCCCTCTCTAATCTTGGGGAGGAGTGAAGTGTCATTCACAGAAAATGAAAATTTCAAGGGATAAATTTAGCTGTATAGTAGAGTTCTTGATTCAATCAAAAAAGACTATTGCTATCTGGCTGAGAATATTTTCACTATTAATTCCCTTTTTTTTTGGTTCAGAACTTCTTGTGTAAAACAATGCAAGATGACATTCATAGAAAAAATACTGCAACATTTGATAGTGTTATTTCTCCTGGTACCAGCATTTGCCTTTGACCTATGAGAGACAGTAATATCTCTTAGAGCAACTTCAAATCTAAGAAGTTATACCATGTGCATACAAAATATAAGAAATAGCTTCAACATTAGCTAGGATATCAGACTGTGACATAGCACCTACTACAGAGGTCATGAATAATCATGGAAATCTAGTAGCTGGCTCTCTGCAGTTTCATATGAAACATATATTCTATGTTAATTTCCATAATAAATCTTTTTGTTCAGGACAGCAAATCTTTTCCCTCATCATTTTCTTCCTTGAAGCATTAATTAAGCAACCATATCTTAGCCTGGATCTGCCTTAGGAATTGGCATAAGAAAACAAGTCTTACATGGTGGCATTTATGGAAACCTATCTTGTGAACTAACATTTCATAAACACAGATTATGCTTTCAGGCCCTACAGCATTTCCACCTACTTCCTGAGTGTCTCCATTTGGATGTTCCTCAGATACCTCATACTTAGTAAGTCCAAAAATGAACTCATCTTCCTACTGAAGCCTGCTTAGTCTTCTGAACTACTCCTGGGTTTATGAGCTTCAACATCTCAGTGTCAGCTTTGACTCTTCTATAAACCACAAACTCAGAACACACATTTTGGAGATTCTTCCTTTATAACATCATTAGCACTCAACTCATGCTTTTAGTTCCCATTGTCACCAAACTTTTGGGACTTCATCAAGATAAAAAGTTTCTGCACAGCAAAGGAAACAATCATCAAAACAAAGAGGCAACCCACAGAATGGGAGAAGATATTTGCAAATGAAACTACAGATAAAGGCTGGTATCCAAGATCTATAAAGAACTTCTCAAACTCAATATATGAGAAACAAATGATCAAATCAAAAAATGGGCTGAAGATATGAACAGACACTTTTCCAATGAAGATACAAATGGCTAACAGACACATGAAAAAAATGTTCAACATCATTAGCCATCAGGGAAATTCAAATCAAAACCACCTTGAGATACCATCTTATGCCAGTTAGAATGGCAAAAGTTGACAAGGCAAGAAACAACAATTGCTGGAGAGGATATGGAGAAAGGGGATCCCTCCTACACTGTTGGTTGGTGGGAATGCAAGTTGGTACAGCCACTTTGGAAAACAGTGTGGAGGTCCATCAAAAAGTTAAAAATAGAGCTACCCTATGATTCAGCAATTGCACTACTGGGTATTTACCGCAAAGATACAGACGTAGTGAAGAGAAGGGCCATACGCACCCTGATGTTCATAGCAGCATTGTCCACAATAGCCAAACTGTGGAAGGAGCCAAGATGCCCTTCAACAGACGAATGGATAAAGAAGATGTGGTCCATATATACAATGGAATATTACTCAGCCATCAGAAAGAACGATTACCCAACATTTACAGCAGCATGGACAGGACTGGAGGAGATTATGCTAAGTGAAATAAGTCAAGCAGAGAAAGACAATTATCATATGGTTTCACTCATTTGTGGAACATAAGGAATAGCAGGGAGACCAGGAGAAGGAAGGGAAGAATGAAGGGGGGTAAACAGAAGGGGGAATAAACCACAAGAGACTATGGACTCTGGGAAACAAGCTGAGGGTTTCAGAGGGGAGGGGGATGGGGGATTGGGCTAGGCCAGTGATGGGTATTAAGGAGGGCACGTATTGCAGGGAACACTGGGTGTTATATGCAAACAATGATCATGGAACACTACATCAAAAACTAAGGATGTATTGTATGGTGACTAATATAACATAATAAAAAATTAAAAATAAATTAAAAAAATTAAAAAGATCTTCTCTCCCCCCCCAAAAAAATGACTGCCTAGATGTGGGGCAAAATGGGGCAGGGAAAAATAGGGACTTGAAAGCTGTCACTGGTCAAATATCTAAGTTGTCATCTTCTAATTTGTCAAAATTCACCTGTGATGGCTAACTGATGGCTGAAATGTTCCAAGTTTTATTTATTTGAATTAAATTGATTATGAATTATAAGAGCCTGATAAGTAAATATCATATTACAATTAATATGAATAAACCTTGAAATCAATTTCTAGTCAAATTACCTCAAGTTAAATGAGATAACCAAGAAAATAAGTCAGTGGAGACGATGACATTTGTTCAATATCCTAGTAAATATTGTTGACTAATTTTTTTCATTTTTTAAATGGTTTTAATAGGGGATTTAGATATTTAATCATTGGCTTTAATAATTCTACTTGTTGTTGAACGGTGTGAGCACCAAAAGCAGCTCCACTTATCCCAAAAATAGTAGGAAATATAAATTCAAAAGAAACTTATACTGTAGATAACCCTAAAAATTCCACAAAAAACATTGTTTGAACTAATAAATGAATTCAGCAAAGTTGCACATAAAAATCAATTGCATTTCTATTCACTAACAATGAACATTCAAAAAAGACATTTGCATGGTGCATTGGGTGGGTGTTATATGCAACTAATGAATCATGGAACTTTATGTCAAACCAGGGATGTACTGTATGGTGACTAACATAATGTAGTAAAAAAATATTATTATTTAAAAAACAAAAAAGACATTAAAAAATCCTATTTACAATAACATAAAAAAGAATAAAATGTTTAGAAATAAAGTTAGCCAAGGAAGCATAAGACTTGTGTGCTGAAAACAAAAAAACATTGCTGAGAAAAAGTAAAGAAGACATAAATAAATAGAAAGTTATCTTGTGTTCATGGAACCAGAAGACTTCATATTGTTGAAATGTCCAAACTACCTGTATTAGGTTTCTCCAGGAAAAGAACCAATAAGTTGTATATCTCTATCTATCTATCTATCTATCTATCTATCTATCTATCTATCATCTATCTATCTATCTATCTATCTATCTATCTATCTTTTTCATCTCTATATTTACCTATCTGTATAGATGTAGATAGACATAGATGATAGATAGATAATAGATAATTAAGAGAATCATTATAAGAAATTGGCTTATGTAATTGTAGAGACTGACAAGTCCCAAGATTTACAGTCAGCAAGCTGGAAACCTGAGTCCAACAGGCTCTACACCCAAAAAGAACCAATGTTTTAGTTCAAGTCTGAAGGCAGAGGGGGAAAAAAAGTCTTAGCTCAAAGGGAGTCAGGGAGGAGGAGTTCTTTCTTAGGTTTCTTGTTCTATTCAGGTCTTCAACTGATTGGGTGAGGCCTTGCCACATTAAGGAGGGCAATCTGCTCTACTCAGTTTAGCAATTCAAATGTTAATCTCATCCATGAACGTCCTCACAGATGCACCCAGAATAATGGGTAAAAATCAAATATCTGAGCACCTGTGGCCCAGTCAAGTTGACACATAATAATCATCAACACACGACCCAAATCAATCTATAAATTTAATGCCATCCCTACCAATATCTCAATGACATTTTTTTATAGAAAAATTCCTAAAATACATATGGAATCTCAATGGATCCAAGATGATCAAAATAATTTGAAAAAAGAAGAAAGATGGAGGATTTACAATTCTTGACTTCAAAACATACTACCAAACTACAGTAATTGAAACAGTGCTGTACTGGCACAGAGACAGATATACACACCAACGAAACAGAACAAAGAACTCAGAAATAAACTCTCACGTACATCATCAAATGGTCTTTGACATGGGTGTCAAGCTACAATGGGGAAAGTACGAAGTCTTCAACAAGTGGTGTTGGGAAACGATATGCACATGCAAAAGAATGAAGTTGAACACTTACCTTGCATTATATGCAAAAAATTAACTCAAAACGGTTTAAAAAACTAAACACAAGACCTAAAAATATAAAACTTCTACAAGAAAACATAGGGGTAAATGTCATGACATTGGATATGGGAATGATTTCTTGGATATGACACCAAAAGCATGAGCAACAAAAGAGAAAAATAGACAAATGGGACTACATCAAACTTAAAAACTGCTTTTTTTTTTTACATTCATTCAATCACTGCGTATTTATTAGAGGTTACTCTCTATGCCAAGTGCTGTCCTAGGTCCTGGGAATTCAAAGATCAAAGTGTGAGTCTCTGTCCTCAAAAAACTTACAACTTTGCAAGGACAGAGTCCCAGACCTAGTGGCAGGTGGATGGTTGTAGTATACAATATACAATGGGAGCACCAGAGAAGGGCTCTGCCAGAGCAAGGCCAAAGAGGATGAGTGGCAGAGAAAATTTTCCTACACTGAGACCTGGAGGAGGAAATGTGCAAAGGCATGGAAGGAAGAGAAGGCTTGGTGTGTTCAGATCCCTGCAAATCCTTCAGCAAGAATGACTTCAGGATATGGAAGTCAGAGAGACAGAGCTGGGAGGGGAAGTGTCCAAGTAATCAGTGACGGCAACATTCAATACTTGTTAGCTTTTATATATGTTATATATGTGTAAGATATATAGATGGATGGATGCAGTGATGGATACCTAGCACATAGCTTTAGTTCTTAGTAAACAAACAACAAACAAAAAAAGAAGACTCTTTTTGGGCATTGTGGAAGGTACATTATATGACAACTTAGATACTCAAGTAATGCCAAATGCCAATAAAAGAAAGTATAATAGAAGAGTTCCCTTAATTCCCAGTAAGGACTCAATATGTTTTTGTTGAACTTGACTTAAGTGTTGGTTTGCATCCACACAATTCTCTTTGCCTCATCTATGCCCTCTCTCACCAATTTTTTTTATTCCTGTGAGTCAACAGTTATTTTTAGGTGCATTTAGAAATCCAACCAGGTTATCTTCCTTAGAGCTCTGGACCTGTATATTTAATAGCCTAATGGACTTTTCTATGTCCTCAAGGTCAGCATGTCATAAAATGAGCTCATTATCATTCTTCTCCAGTCCCCCCCACCCCTTGTACTTGTACCCATTCCTTATCACAGGGAATGAGACTTCAGTTGACTTACCAGAAAATCTGATTCTTCCTTACCCTTACATCCAATTAGCTCCCAACTGTTACTAATACTACCTTTAGAATATCTCTCTCTCCACATCCCTTCTCTTTTTCTACTCAAATCCACCCTTGCCACCGCTTTCCCAGTTAAGATCTTCATTATCTCTTTTCTCCTAACTCTCTACTTTCTCCAGTCCATCCTCCACCCAACTACCAAAGTGATCTTTTTAACATAAAAACCTTATCATGTCATTCTGCTGCTCACACTCCTCCGATAATCCCCTTCCTCCAGGATAGATTCTAACCTCTGTAGTTTGCCTTGACATTTTGAGGGGTTAAAAAATAGTATCCCTGTTCTCTACTCAGTTGAAAGGAACCAAAAACAGAGACAAAATGACAGATTTATTAATGAAAATGTAGTCAAAGAGCCACACTTAGGTCTGGGGGAAATAATAGCTTCTTAATACTATACCCCTACATTAGATCGCCTAACAGGGGTCATCCATGGATGTCTTTACCTTGTAAGGACAGACTCCTTTTATAGTGAAGCCAAGAACAGATCAGAAGTGTTGCTCTGTACAGGATAGAAGAGAAATGGAGCTGAACTCCCTGCTTCTGAACAGGAGTGAGTGAAGAGCAGAGAGTCCTGGAGAGTAATGCTACTGGAGGGCTCCCCCAGGGAAACATGACACCAGAAAAAATAATGTTCCTTCTCATCATGCCATCCTCAAGAGTAGGCATATCAACAAAACCTTAAAAACTGCTTATTAAAGGAAACAACAGAATGAAAATGCAACCTGTGGAATGGGAGAACATATATGCAAATCATATATCTGATAAAGGGTTAGTATCTAGAATAGTACTAGTTAGTACTATCTAGAACACCTGTGACTCAACAACAAACAATCCTATTAAAATATGGGTGGAAGACCTGAATACACATTTCTCTAAAGATATTCAAATGTCCAATAAGCATATGAAAAGATGTTTAACATCACTAATAATAAAAAATGCAAATTAAAACCACAATGAGATATCATCTCATTAGAATGGTCACTACCAAAGCCAAACAAACAAAAAATAACAAATGTTGACCAGGATGTAGAGAAATTGGAGCCCTTGTGGACTATTGATGGGAATGTAAGATGGTGCAGCTGCTATTAAAAATAAATTAAAATTAAAACCACAGTGATGTCTGGGTGGCTCAGTTGGCTAAGCATCTGCCTTCAGCTCAGGTCATGATCTCAGGGTTCTGGGATCAAGCCGCATGTTAGGCTCCCTGCTCGGTGGGGGACCTGCTTCTCCCTCTCCCTCTGCCCTTCCCCTTGCTTGTGCTCTCTCTCTCTCTCTCTCAAATAAATAAATAAATAAAATCTTAAAAAATTAAAACTGCCATATAATCCAACAAAATTAAAAATTAATAAAATATGTAATAAAAACCAAAGTAAAACTGCCATATGATCCATCGCATGTTTGGGTAATTAACCAAAATAATTGAAAGCTGGAGATCAAAGAGGTATTTGGACATCCGTGATCATTGCAGTGTTATAGCTAAGAAGTGGAAGCCTCCCAAATGTCTACTGGCAGATGAATACATAAGAAAAATATATGTAATGGAATATCATTCAATCTTTTAAGAAAATGGAAATCTTGTCATGTGTACCATATGGATGAACCTTGAAGTCATTATGCTAAGTGCAATAATCCAGTCATGAAAAGACAAATACTGTATGATATCATTTATGTGAGACATCTAAAGTAGTGAAATTCACAGAAATAAAGTAAACAAAAGTCCCTGGTTGTTTCCAGAGGCTGTGGGGAGTGGGAAGTGGGGAGTTCTTTTTTAATGGGTACAGACTTTCAGTTTTGTGAGATAGAAAAAATATGGAGATTTGTTTCAAAACAATGTGAATATACTTAACATTACTGAATTATACACTTAAAAATGGTAAAGATAGTAAATTTTATGTTCTATTTTTACCTCAATTTAAATAAAAAATTTAAAAGAAATCTTATTATTCCATTTAGTCACTGTGGAGGTACAGGAAATTTTTACAACCGCCCCTCCCTGCAAAGCCCAGACCTAATTTGCAGATTGTATAAGTTATATTAGGGAAAGATGACACTAAAATAGGCAGGGATAGTAAAATTGTAATCATGGTGGAGCTTTAATTTTAGTTTTGCTTTTCATGGATAATATAGAATTGATTGATATATGAAATGATTTTTTAAGTTTTATTTTAATCACCCAGTAATGCACTCCATAATCCTTATCACCTATTTAACCTATCCCCTACACAACTCCCTGCTGGTAACCATCAATTTGTTCTTTATAGTTCTTTCTTCTTTCTCAATTTGTTCTTTATAGTTCTTTCTTGTTTCTCTCTCTCTCACTTTTTCCCCCTTTGCTCCTTTCTTTTGTTTCTTAAGTATCACATATGAGTGAAATCATATGGTATTTGTCTTTCACTGACCGATTAATTTCACTTTGCATTACACTCTCAAGCTCCATCCATGTCTTTGCAAATGGCAAGATTTCATTCTTTTCTATGGCTGGATAATATTCCATTGAATATAGATCCTGTATCTTCTTTACCCATTCATCAATTCATGGGCACTTGGGCTGCTTCCATATCTTGGTTATTGTAATAATGTTGCTATTAACATAAAGGTGCAAGTATCCCTTTAAATTAGTGTTTTTGTATTATTTAGGTAAATACCCAGTACTGCAATTGCTGGATCAGAGGGCAGTTCTTTTTTTTAACTTTTGAGAAACCTCCATACTGTTTTCCAGAGTGGCTATACCAGTTTGCATTCCTAGCGGTGCAAGAGGGTTCCTTTTTCTCCACATCCTCACAAAAACCTGTTGTTTCTTGTGTTGTTGATTTTAGTCATTCTGAGACGTGTGAGGTACATATCTAATTGTAGTTTTAATTTGCATTTCCCTGATGATCAGTGATGTTGAGCATCCTTTTATGTTTCTGTTGGTCATCTGTGGGTCTTCCTTTGAGAAATATCCCTTTACGTCTTCTATTTTTAATTGGGTTATTTGGTTTTGGGATATTGAGTTGTATCAAGTGTTTATGTATTTTGGATATAAGTTGGATATTTCATTTGCAAATATCTTCTCCTATTTTGTAGGTTTCCTTTTGACTTTGTTGATTGTTTCCTTTGGTGTGCAGAATCTTTTTATTTTGGTATAGTCCCAGTAGTTTATTTTTGTTTTTATTTCCCTTGCCTCAGGAGACATATCTAGAAAAGTGTTGCTATGGCTGATCAGAGGGTTTACTGCCAGCGCTCTCATCAAGGATTTTTATGGTTTCATGTCTTATATTTATATCTTTAATCCATTTTGAGTTTATTTTTGTGTATGGTGAAAGAAAGTGGTCCAGGTTCATTCTTTGGAGTGCAAGTCTCCAGTTTTCTCAACACCATTTGTTGAAGAGACTGTCTTTTTCCCATTGGATATTTTTCCTGCTTTGTCAAAGATGAACTGACTATATAATTGTGGGGTTTTTTCTGGGTTTCCTGTTCTATTCTTTTGATTTATGTATTTTTATACCAATACCATACTGTTTTAATTACTACTGCTTTGCAATATAACTTAAAATCTGTAATTGTGGTATCTACGGTTTTGTTCTTCTCTTTCAAAATTGCTTTGGCTATTTGAGGTTTTCTGTGGTTCCACACAAATTTTAGGATTGTTAGTTCCAGCTCTGCAAAAAATATTGGTATTTTGATAGGGATTGCATTAATTCTGTAGATTGCTTTGGGTAGTATAAACATTTCAACACAATTTTTTCTTCCAATCAATGAGCGTGGAATGTCTTCCCATGTCTTTGCATAATCTTGAATATCTCTCATTAGTGTTTTATAGTTTTCGGAGCACAAACATTCACATCTTTAGTTACCTATATTCCTAGGTATTATTTGGGATGCAGTTGTAAAGGGGATTATTTTCCTAATTGCTTTTCCTACTGCACCATTATTGGTATATAGAAATGCCATAAATTTCTATACCATGATTTTGTATCCTGCAAATTTACTGAATTTGTTTATCAATCTTAGCAGATTTTTTGGTGGAATCTTTTGGGTTTTCTATCTGTAATGTCATGTCATATACAAATAGTGAAAATTTTATTTCTATCTTACCAATTTGGATGCATTTTATTTCTTTTTGTTGTCTTATTTCTTTGGCTAGGAATTCCAGAACTATGTTGAATAAAAATGGTGAGATGGACATGTCTGTCATGTTCCTGACCTTAAGGAAAAGGCTTTTTTTTCCCCCATTGAGGATGATGTTAGCTGTGGGCTTTTCATATATCATTTATTATGTTGAGGTATGTTACCCTAAACCTACTTTGTTGAGGGTGTTAAAATTAATGGATTTTCATTTTATGGACATATACTTTGGCAAATGCTTTTTCTTCATCTATTGAAAGGATTGTAGGCTTCTTATCCTTTTTCTTATTGATGTGATGTATCACATTGATTGATTTGCAAATATTGAACCACAATTGCAACCCAGGATTAAATCCCACTTGATCATGAGGAATGATTTTTTTTAATGTATTGTAGGCAAACAACCCAGAGGCAGACAGTGTGGAAACAACCATCTGAAGAGTGCCTGGGACAAACAGTGGAGACATTATTTGCTCTTTCGGAGTGCATCCCCAGAAGCAAGCATTAGTCTAGACACCTCTCTGGGAACAAAGGAGCTAGCCGGCACCATTTTCATTCACCTGCCTTTCAGCATAAAAACAGAGCCACCTGCTGGAAGCAGTGCAGTGCCAACACTCACTGCCTAACTTGTTTACACCAAGTCCCACCATCCTGTGCTACAGTGGACCTACCCTTCTCAGTCATAAATGATGCAGTCCCAGCGAAGTGGGCTCCTGCAGGAGACCAGCACAAACCCCTGCCTACAGCACATTCCCCAACCAGAGAGTTCTGCAGGGCCTCAGTTCTTGTGGTAGAGGTGACAGATTTCATTTCACAAGCTGATCAGAGCACACCTACTTTAAAATCACCAAATACAGACCAGGGACCAAACAATGTCCACAGCAGGCAAGTAGAGCCTCTGCAGATAATGGGCCTGAAGAATCAAGCAGCCAAAACACAGTAACAGAGTGCATGCAGCATACACTGGAGACACATCTTGAATCACAAAGCCCTGGGCACTATATGACCTCTTCAGACGGGAGCAGGAGACATAACTGGCTTTTCTAACACAGAGAAGAAGGCAGGGATGTAGAGAAAATGCAATGACAGAGTAATTTATCCCAAGTGAAAAAATGAAGTAAAGCCATGGCCAGAGATCTAAGTGAAACAGATACAAGTAACATGCCTGATGGAGCATTTGAGGAAACAATCATAAAGATTTTCACCGGGCTTGAGAAAAGAATAGAAAACATCAGTGAGATGCTCACCACAGAGATAAGAGAGTTTTAAAAAGATGCAATCAAAGATGATGATTGCAACAAATGAGATTAGAAACAGGCTTGATGCAATAAACAGCAGGCTGAAAAAAAAACAGAGGAATGAATTAGTGATCTAGAAGACAAAGTAATGGAAAGTAATAAAGTTGAACAAAAGAGAGAAAAAAGAATTATGAAGCTGAACAAAAGAGAGAAGAAAGAATTATGGAACACGGGAATAGATGCAGGAAACTCAGTGACTGCATCAAATATAATAGCATCCATATTATAGGAGTCACAGAGAAAGAAGAGAGAAAAGGAAGCAAAAATTTATTTGAAGAAATAATAACTCAAAACTTCCTTGATTTGGGGAAAGAAACAGAGACTCCAGATACAGGAGGCTTAAAGAAATCTCATCAAAATGAACAAAAGCAGGCCAATACCAAGACGTATTAGAATTAAATTTGTAAAATACAGTGATAAAGAAAAAAATCCCAAATGCAGCAACACAAAAGATGTCCTTAAATTACAAGGGAAAACCCATAAGGTTGGCTGGAGATTTTTCTTTTTTTCTTTTTTTAAATAGAGAAAATGTTTAATTTATTTTTTCCTTTTTTTAAAAATATTTTTTTATTATATTATGTTAGTCACCATACAGTACACCCCTAGTTTTTGATGTAAAGTTCCATGATTCATTACTTGCATACAACACCCAGTGCACCATGCAATGTGTGCCCTCCTTAATACCCATCACCAGCCTATCCCATTCCCCCACCCCCCTCCCCTCTGAAGCCCTCAGTTTGTTTCCCAGAGTCCATAGTCTCTCATGGTTCATTCCCCCTTCTGTTTACCACCCCCCTTTCTTCTTCCCTTTCTTCTCTCATGTGTCGTTTTTAAAAGGAAGAGAAATTTTCTCAGAAACCCTTCATTAGACCTCCTGTTTTGTCTACATGGCTGGGATTAGGTCACAGCATTTTGAAAAATGTAAGCTTAATGAAGAAATAAATGTTGTCTGTCTTGTTCACTTCTATATTCCTAGAACTCAGAATAATTGGTGCGTAGCTTATATTTAACCTATAACAACCTATTTTATTTTATAATACAGTAATAGCAAATAACTAATAATGGTAAAAACATACATCTGTTGAGACTATGGGTTCTGGAGCCAAATGGCTGGGGATATTTTTTTCTCTCTTTTTGAACCTTAGATGAACAGAATTGGCTTAATCACAGCCCTACATTCACAACAACACTCATCATTGCTCCACATAGGGCTCACTTCTTTATTTATTTATTTACCAATAATGTAATAGAAACTAATCTCACCACTCAAAACAAAAGTTAGGATCTTGACAATAACCTATTTCTAACTTTGTGACCACCATTCACATTCCCTGCCTGTCCCCACCCAAGGTAACCATCATAATAAATTGTGTCTCAATATTGTCTTGATTTTCTTTTTTTTAATATTGTTTAGTACATCTATAACTATTCCTAAAAATATTTTATTTCATTTTTTTCAACTGTACAAAAAAGTAATGAACTTTAAGTAATATTTTGGGATTTATTTTTTTTACTTAAACTTATATTTGCTTATATCATTCATATTTTGCATGTCACTATAGTCTATTCACTGTAACTGCGATACAACAGTACATTCTGTAAATATTTCACCATGTATTTTCCTACATGGATGCTAGTAATCACCTGAGTCACTTATTTTTTGCTATTGTAAAAAACAGCAGCCATAAACATTCTTGCAGCTCTCCCATTGTGCACATGCAAGAGTATCCCTCCGGTATGTACACCTCAATGTGGATTTGCTGGATATAGGATATGTAAATATTCAAATCAAGTAAATAAAACCAAGTTGTTTCCAAATTGGTTGACCTATTGGCTTTTAGTTCCATATTCTCTCCAGTATTATCATATCCCTAATTCCATTTTTTCTATTACTTGTGCTTTCCTAATTTATTTGTAGATTGCATACATACCACACACACACACACATAAACACATCCCACATATTCTTGATACAACTGCTTTGTGACTGTCCCCTCTAAGTAATTTTTAATCAATCTGTGCCTTAGTTTTTCACTCTATAAAATAAGGTAAAATATAAAATATGGTACCTCCTGGTGATAGTTAATTTTATGTGTCAACTTGACTGGGCTAAGAGATGCCTAGCAAGCTGGTAAACATTATTTCTGGGTGTGACCATAAGAGTGTTTCTGGAAGATGTCTAAGGTCAGGAGAAGAAGCATGTCCCAGATCAAGCAGAGAGAAAATTTGCCCTTCCTCTGCCTTTTGGTTCTATTTAGGTCCTCAGTGGATTGGATGATGCCCACTCACATTGGAGAAGATGAACCTCTTTACTTAGTCTACTGATTCAAATGCTAATTTCTTTGAGAAAATGTTTATTTAATTTATTTATTTATTGTTTTAAGTTTCAAGTTTTTATTTAATTTCCAGTTAGTTAACATACAGTGTAATATTAGGTTCAGGAGTAGAATTTAGTGATTCATTAGTACATATAGCACCCAGTGCTCATCACAAGTGAAATTTGGCAAACCACAAGCAAGTGGTATGATATATTCAATGTGCTGAATGGGAAAAAATCTGCATCCAAGGTTACTCTATTCAGCAAGGGTACTGTTCAAAATAGAAGGAGAGAGAGAATTTCCCAGACAAACAATGAAAGGACTCCATGACCACTATCCAGCCCTGCAAGAAATATTAAAGGGGACACTTTGAATGGAAGGGCAGACCAAAAGTTACAAAGACAAAAAAATATAAGAGAAAATCTCCAGAAGGAACAACAAAACAAGTAGTTCCTTGGCAATAAATTTATATCTAACAATAATTACTATGAATATAAGTGCACTAAACACACCAATAAAAAGATATAAGGTGTCAGAATGGATTAAAAAAACAAGACCTGGGGCATCTGGGTGGATCAGTTGATTATGCATTCGACTCCTGATTTTGGCTCAGTTCATGATCTCAGGGTCATAGAATCAAGCCCAGCTTTGGGCTCAGACTTGGGCCCCGCACTCAGCACAGACTCTGCTTGAGATTCTGTCTCTCCCTCCCTCTCTGCATCTCCCCCCCAAGCACACTCTAAATAATGAATAAATAAAATCTAAAAAAAAAAAAAAAAGCAAGACGCATCTGTATGCTGCCTACAAGAGACACATTTTAGAACTAAGGAAACCTGCAGACTGAAAGTGAGGCAATACAGAAACATGTAACAGGCAGATGAATGTCAAAAGAAAGCTGAGTAGCAATACATATATCGGACAAACTAGACTTTAAAACAAAGACTGTAACAAGGGACATAGAAGGACATTATATAATAATAAAGGGAAAAATCCAACAAAGAGATCTAACGATTGTAAATATTTATGCATCCAACACGGGAACACCCAAAACATAGAACAGTTAATGGCAAAGATAAAGGAAGTAATTGATAGCAATACAATAATAGTAGAGGACTTTAACACTCCACTTAACTCAGTGGACTGATCATCCAAACAGAAAATCAACAAGGAAACAATGGCTTTGAATGACACACTGGACCAGATGGACTTAATAGATATATTCAGAACATTTCATCCTAAAGCAGCCAAATCTACATTTTTATTTGAAAGCACATGGTACATTCTCCAGAATAGATCACATAATGGGTCACAAATCAGGCCACAAAAAATAGAAAAAGATTGAAGTCATACCATGCACCTTTTCTGACCACAACATTGTGAAACTAGTCAACCACAAGAAAAAAATCTGGAAAGAACATAAAGAAATTGAGGTAAAGTGACATGCTACTAAACAATGAATGGATCAACCAGGAAATCAAAGAAGAAATAAAAAAAATACATGGAAACAAATAAAATTTAAACACAGTGATCTAAAAGCTTTGGGATGCAGCAAAAGTGGTCCAAAGAGGAAAATATATAACATTACAGGCCTACCTTAAGAAGCAAGAAAAATCTCAAACAAATAACCTAACCTTACACCAAAAGAATTTAGAAAAGAACAACAAATGAAGCCTAAAGCCAGCAGAAGGAAGGAAATGAAGATTAAAGCAGAAATAAATGATACATAAACTTCATTTTTTAAAAAAGATTTTATTTATTTATTTGTGAGAAAGAGAGCAAGCACAAGTATGGGGAGCAGCAGGCAAGGGAGAAGCAGGCTCCCCGCTGAGCAGGGAGCCCAATATAGGACTTGATTCCAGGACCCTGGAATCATCACCTAAGCTGAAGGCAGACGCTTAACCGATGGAGCCACCCAGGCATCCTGAGACAGAAACTTTAAAAACAATAGGACAGATCAACGAAACCAGGAGCTGGTTTGTTGATAAATTAATAAAGTTGATAAATCCGTAGCCAGACTTATCAAAAAGAGAAGAGAGAGAACTAAAACAAATAAAATTTTAAAAAATGAGAAAAGAGAAATAGCAACCAACACCACAGAAACACAAACAATTATGAGAGAATATTATGAAAAATATGCCAACAAATTGAGCAGCCTGGAAGAAATGCACAAATTCCAAGAAACATATAAACACCAAAACTGAAGCAGGAAGAAATAGAAAACTTTAATAGACTGATAATCAGCAAAGTAATTGAATTGATAATAAAAAAAATCTCCCAACAAACAAAAGTCCAGGACAAGATGGCTTCAGAGGTGATTTATACCAAACATTTAAAGAAGAGTTAGTATCTATTCTCAAACTATTCCAAAAAATAAAAAAGGAAGGAAAACTTCCAAACTCATTCTATGAGGTCAGCAATACCCTGATACCAGAAACCAGATAAGAACTCCACTAAAAAAGAAAATTACAGAACAATATCCCTTATTGAACATGGATGCAAAAATTTTCAGATTCCAGTAAACCGAATCCAACAGTACATTAAAAGAATCATTCAGCACAATCAAGTGGAATTTATTCTGGGCTCCAAGCATGGTTCAATATTTGCAAATCAATCAAAGTAATAAACCACATTAATAACATAAAGGATAAGAGCCATATGATCATTTCAATAGATGAAGAAAAAGTATATGACAATGTACAGCATCCATTCATGATAAAACCCTTGATGAATTAAAGTATGAGGGGAATATACCTTAACATCATAAAGGGCATATAGAAAAAACTGAAAGCTAATATCATCATCCAAGGGAAAAACTGAGAGCTTTTTCTTTACCTCCAAGAGCAAGACAGGGATGTCCACTGTCACCACTGCTATTTAACATAGTACTGGAAGTTCTAGCCACAATAATCAGACAATAAAAATTATAGAAGAAATCCAAATCAGCAAGGAAGAAGTCAAACTTTCACCATTTACAGATGACATGATACTTTCTATAGAATACCTGACAGACTCGACCAAAAATTTGCTAGAACTGATACATGAATTCAGTAAAGTTGCAGGATACAAAATCAATGTACAGAAATTTGCTTTTCTTTTCTTTTTAAATTTTTTATTATGTTATGTCACCATACAGTGCATCCTTAGTTTTTGATTTAGAGTCCCATGACTCATTGTTTGCATATAACACCCAGTGCTCCAAGCAATATGTGCCCTCCTTAATACCCATCACTGGCCTATCCCAATCCACCACTCCCCTCCCCTCTGAAGCCTTCAGTTTGTTTCCCAGAGTCCATAGTCTCTCGTGGTTCATTCCCCCTTCTGTTTACCCCCCTTCATTCTTCCCTACCTTTGCCTACCCATCTCCCTGCTATTTCTTATGTACCATAAATGAGTGAAACCATATGATAATTATCTTTCTCTGCTTGACTTATGTCACCATAAGACTGGCATAATCTCCGCCAGTCCTGTCCATGTTGCTGCAAATGTTGGATAATCATTATTTCTGATGCGTAATATTCCATTGTACAGATGGACCACATCCTCTTTATCCGTTCGTCTGTTGAAGGGCATCTCGGCTCCTTCCACAGTTTGGCTATTGTGGACAATGCTGCTATGAGCATTGGGGTGCCTATGGCCCTTCTCTTCACTACGTCTGGATCTTTGGGGTCAATACCCAGTAGTGCAATGGCTGGGTCATAGGATAACTCTATTTTTAACATTTTGAGGGACCTCCACACTGTTTTCCTAAATAGCTGTACCAACTTGCATTCCCACCAATGGTGTAGGAGGGATCCCCTTTCTCCACATCCTCTCCAACATTTGTTGTTTCCTGCCTTGTCAACTTTTGCCATTCTGACTGGTGTAAGGTGGTATCTTAGTGTGGTTTTGATTTGAATTTCCCTGATGGCTAATGATTTTGAACATTTTTTCATGTGTCTGTTAGCCATTTGTATGTCTTCATTGAAAAAGTGTCTGTTCATATCTTCTGCCCATTTTTTGATTTGATTATTTGTTTCTCATGTATTGAGTTTGAGAAGTTCTTTGTAGATATTTGATACCTGTCTTTTATCTCTAGTGCCATTTGCAAATATCTTCTCCCATTCTGTGGGCAGCCTCTTAGGTTTTTTGACTGTTTCCTTGGCTGTGCAGAAGCTTTATATCTTGATGAAGTCCCACAAGTTCATTTTTTCTTTTGTTTCTCTTGCCTTTGGAGATGTGTCATGAAAGAAGTTGCTGTAGTCGTGGAATGGGAGAATATATTTACAAATGATGCTACAGATAAAAGACTGGTATCCAAGATCTACAAAGAACTTCTCAAACTCAATACATGAGAAACAAATAAATAAATCATAAAATGGGCAGAAGATATGAACAGACACTTTTCCAATGATGACATACAAATGGCTAACAGACACATGAAAAAGTGTTCAACATCATTAGCCATCAGGGAAATTCAAATCAAAACCACACTGAGATACCACCTTACGCCAGTTAGAATGGCAAAAATTGACAAGACAAGAAACAACAATTGCTGGAGAGGATGTGGAGAAAGGGGATCCCTCCTACATTGTTGGTGGGAATGCAAGTTGGTACAGACACTCTGAAAAACAGTGTGGAGGTCCCTTAAAAAGTTAAAAATTGAGCTACCCTATGGACCAGCCATTGCACTACTGGGTATTTACCCCAAAGATACAGATGTAGTGAAGAGAAGGGCCATATGCACCCCAATGCTCATAGCAGCATTGTCCACAATAGCCAAATTGTGGAAGGAGCCGAGATGCCCTTCAACAGATGACTGGATTAAGAAGTTGTGGTCCATATATACAATGGAATATTACTCAGCTATCAGAAAGAACAAGTTCTCAACATTTGCTGCAACATGGACGGCACTGGAGGAGACAATGCTAAGTGAAATAAGTCAAGCAGAGAAAGATAATTATATGATTTCTCTCATCTATGGAACATAAGAACTAGGGAGATCGGTAGGGGAAGAAAGGGATAAAGAAAGGGGGGAAATCAGAAGGGGGAATGAAGCATGAGAGACTATGGACTCTGAGAAACAAACTGAGGGCTTCAGAGGGGAGGGTGGTGGGGGTATGGGATAGACTGGTGATGGGTAGTAAGGAAGGCACGTATTGCATGGTGCACTGGGTGTTATACGCAACTAATGAATCATCAAACTTTACATCAGAAACCAGGGATGTACTGTATGGTGACTAACATAATATAATAAAAAAAACATTAAGAAAAAAAGAAGTTGCTGTGGTCGATGT
>NW_024423319.1:55967140-55976259 GCF_017311325.1 Ursus maritimus
ATTATTTCTGATGCGTAATATTCCATTGTACAGATGGACCACATCCTCTTTATCCGTTCGTCTGTTGAAGGGCATCTCGGCTCCTTCCACAGTTTGGCTATTGTGGACAATGCTGCTATGAGCATTGGGGTGCCTATGGCCCTTCTCTTCACTACGTCTGGATCTTTGGGGTCAATACCCAGTAGTGCAATGGCTGGGTCATAGGATAACTCTATTTTTAACATTTTGAGGGACCTCCACACTGTTTTCCTAAATAGCTGTACCAACTTGCATTCCCACCAATGGTGTAGGAGGGATCCCCTTTCTCCACATCCTCTCCAACATTTGTTGTTTCCTGCCTTGTCAACTTTTGCCATTCTGACTGGTGTAAGGTGGTATCTTAGTGTGGTTTTGATTTGAATTTCCCTGATGGCTAATGATTTTGAACATTTTTTCATGTGTCTGTTAGCCATTTGTATGTCTTCATTGAAAAAGTGTCTGTTCATATCTTCTGCCCATTTTTTGATTTGATTATTTGTTTCTCATGTATTGAGTTTGAGAAGTTCTTTGTAGATATTTGATACCTGTCTTTTATCTCTAGTGCCATTTGCAAATATCTTCTCCCATTCTGTGGGCAGCCTCTTAGGTTTTTTGACTGTTTCCTTGGCTGTGCAGAAGCTTTATATCTTGATGAAGTCCCACAAGTTCATTTTTTCTTTTGTTTCTCTTGCCTTTGGAGATGTGTCATGAAAGAAGTTGCTGTAGTCGTGGAATGGGAGAATATATTTACAAATGATGCTACAGATAAAAGACTGGTATCCAAGATCTACAAAGAACTTCTCAAACTCAATACATGAGAAACAAATAAATAAATCATAAAATGGGCAGAAGATATGAACAGACACTTTTCCAATGATGACATACAAATGGCTAACAGACACATGAAAAAGTGTTCAACATCATTAGCCATCAGGGAAATTCAAATCAAAACCACACTGAGATACCACCTTACGCCAGTTAGAATGGCAAAAATTGACAAGACAAGAAACAACAATTGCTGGAGAGGATGTGGAGAAAGGGGATCCCTCCTACATTGTTGGTGGGAATGCAAGTTGGTACAGACACTCTGAAAAACAGTGTGGAGGTCCCTTAAAAAGTTAAAAATTGAGCTACCCTATGGACCAGCCATTGCACTACTGGGTATTTACCCCAAAGATACAGATGTAGTGAAGAGAAGGGCCATATGCACCCCAATGCTCATAGCAGCATTGTCCACAATAGCCAAATTGTGGAAGGAGCCGAGATGCCCTTCAACAGATGACTGGATTAAGAAGTTGTGGTCCATATATACAATGGAATATTACTCAGCTATCAGAAAGAACAAGTTCTCAACATTTGCTGCAACATGGACGGCACTGGAGGAGACAATGCTAAGTGAAATAAGTCAAGCAGAGAAAGATAATTATATGATTTCTCTCATCTATGGAACATAAGAACTAGGGAGATCGGTAGGGGAAGAAAGGGATAAAGAAAGGGGGGAAATCAGAAGGGGGAATGAAGCATGAGAGACTATGGACTCTGAGAAACAAACTGAGGGCTTCAGAGGGGAGGGTGGTGGGGGTATGGGATAGACTGGTGATGGGTAGTAAGGAAGGCACGTATTGCATGGTGCACTGGGTGTTATACGCAACTAATGAATCATCAAACTTTACATCAGAAACCAGGGATGTACTGTATGGTGACTAACATAATATAATAAAAAAAACATTAAGAAAAAAAGAAGTTGCTGTGGTCGATGTCAAAGAGGTTACAGCCTATGTTCTCCTCTATGACTTTGATGGATTCCTGTCTCACATCAAGGTCTTTCATCTATTTGGAGTTTAACTTTGTGTATGGTGTGAGAGAGTGGTCAAGTTGCATTCTTTTGCATGTAGCTGTCTAATTTTCCCAGCACCACTTATTGAAGATACTGTCTTTTTTCCACTGGATGTTTTTTCCTGCTTTGCCAAAGATTAGTTGCCCATAGAGCCGAGGGTCCATTTCTGGTTTCTCTATTCTATTCCATTGGTCTATGTGTCTGTTTTTGTGCCAGTACCATGCTGTCTTGGTGATCACAGCTTTGTAGTATAGCTTGAAATCAGGCAACGTGATGCCCCAGGTTTGTTTCTCTTTTTCATCATTCCTTTGGTGATTCAGGGTCTTTTCTGATTCCACACAAATTTTAGGATTGTTTGTTCCAGCTCTTTGAATAAATGTCATTGATATTTTGATTGGGATGGCATTGAAAGTGTAGATTGCTCTGGTTAGCATAGACATTTTAACTATGTTTATTCTTCCTATCCATGAGCATGGAATGTTTTTCCATCTTTTTGTGTCTTCTTCAATGTCTTTCAACAGCAATCTGTAGTTTCTAGAATATAAATCCATTACCTCTTGGTTAAGTTAATTCCAAGATATCGTATGATTTTTGGTGCTATCATAAATGGAATGGATTCCCTAATTTCTCTTACTTCAGTCTCATTGTTAGGGTATAGAAATGCAACTGATTTCTGGCATTGATTTTGTATTGTGCCACATTACTGGATTGTTCTATTAGTTCTAGTAATTTGGGGGTGAATTCTTTTGGGTTTTCCATATAAAGTATCATGTCAGGCCTAACCCACGGACAAGCAGGCAGTTGATCAAGATTAGAGCAGAGATCAATGAATTAAAAATCAGAAACACAGTAGAGCAGATCAACAAAACTAGAAGCTGGTTTTTTGAAAGAATAAATAAGATCAATAAGCCACTGGCCAGACTTATTCAAATAGAGAAAGGACCCAACTTAATAAAATTATGAATGGAAGGGGAGAAAGACACACCAAAAAAATAGGAAGAATCCTTAGAAACTATTATCAACAACTATATGCCAATAAATTAAACAACCTGGAAGAAATGGGTGCCTTCCTGGAAACCTATAAACTACCAATACTGAAAGAGGAAGAAATTGATTATTTAAACAGAGTGATTAATTATGAAGAGATTGAGGCAGTGATCAAAAACCTTCCCGAAAACAAGACTCCAGGTCCTGACAGAGTCCCCGGGGAATTCTACGAAACATTCAAAGAAGAAATGATACCTATTCTCCTGAAGCTGTTTCAAAAAATAGAAACACAAGGAAAAGTACCAGACTCATTCTATGAGGCCAGTATTACCTTGATCCCCAAACCAGGCAAAGACCCCATTAAAAAGGAGAATTACAGACCTATATCCATGATGAATATGGATACCAAAATTCTCAACAAGATCCTAGCTAATAGGATCCAACAGTACATTAAAAGGATTATCCATCACGACCAAGTGGGATTCATCCCTGGGATGCAAGAGTGGTTCAACATTCACAAATCGATCAGTGTGATAGTTCACATCAACAAGAAAAGAGACAAGAACCATATGATCCTCTCAATTGATGCAGAAAAAGCATTTGACAAAATACATCATACTTTCCTGATTAAAATCCTTCAGAGTGTAGGGATAGAGGGTACATTCCTCAATTTCATAAAAACCATCTATGAAAAGCCTACAGCAAATATCATTCTCAATGGGGAAAAGCTGAAAGCATTTCCCTTAAGATCAGGAACATGACAGGGGCGCCTGGGTGGTGCACTCGTTAAGCGTCTGCCTTCTGCTCAGGGCGTGATCCCAGCATTCTGGTATCTAGCCCCACATCAGGCTCCTCCACTAGGAGCCTGCTTCTTCCTCTCCCACTCCCCCTGCTTGTGTTCCCTCTTTCGCTGGCTGTCTCTTTCAAATAAATAAATAAATAAAATCTTAAAAAAAAAGAGATCAGCAACATGACAAAGATACCCACTTTTGCCATTATTATTCAACATAGTACTAGAAGTCCCTGCAACAGCTATCAGACAACAAAAAGGGATAAAAGATACACAAATCAGCAAATAAGAAGTCAAACTGTCTCTCTTCACAGATGACATGACACTCTATTTGGAAAACTCAAAAGAATCCACCCCCAAATTACTAGAACTTATAGAGCAATTCAGTAATGTGGCGGGATACAAAAATCAATGCTCAGAAATCAGTTGCATTTCTGTATCCCAACAATGAGACTGAAGAAAGAGAAATTAGGGAATCCATTCCATTTATAATAGCACCAAAAATCATATGATATCTTGGAATTAACGTAACCAAGGGGTAAAGGATTTATATTCTAGAAACTACAGATCGCTGTTGAAAGTCATTGAAGAAGACACAAAAAGATGGAAAAATATTCCATGCTCATGGATCAAAATAAGAAATTTGCTTTTCTAACACTGAAAACGATGCAGTTGAAAAATAAATTAAGGAAACAGTCCCATTTACAATTGCATGAAAAACCATAAGATACTTAGGAATAAACCTAACCAAAGTGGTGAAAGCCTGTATTCTGAAAACTATAAAACATTGATGAATGAAAGGGAGGAGTTAATATGGTGGAGTAGCAGGAGGACCCTATCCTTGCCTTGTTGCTTGAACACAGCTAAGTACTATCAAATCATTCTGAACACCCAGGAAATCTTTCTGAGGACTGAAAGAACGAACTTCAGAATTAGAAGTAGAAAAGAGGTCACATCATAGAAGGTAGGAGGTATGGAGATGTGATCCAAGGAAGAAAAGAATCACTGGTGCTGAAGAGGAGAGGGAGTCCTGATCAGGGACAGAGGAGAAAGAGAGAGAGAGAACAGAGTTCAGGGCATTGTACAAAAAAAACACTTCACCAAAACCACTGATGGGGAAAACAAGAGGGGCTGATTGTTGCAAGTTTTACAAGGAGTGGAGCTCAAAGTCTGAAGTTTTAGAAGTCCACACCATAACCAGGTGGAGTCTGGGTGGCATAAAGGTTCTCCTGTGGAGAAGAATGGCAGAGACCCAGGAGCAGATAGTGCAGGCTGAGGATCCCATGGGTTACACTGTGAGAAACAGTTCCCCTTCTTTGAATGCACTTGGGAGAGGTGGCACTGCCTTTCCAGGGATCAAAGAGCAGGCAGGCTCCATTGAGCTGCCCCGTTCATTAGCAAACAAGCAGGGAAGTCTGCTGAAGACAGCTAACCTGGATGCTGGCTTTTTGCAGCACTTTACCTAAAACTCCAAGCCCCTGTGTGTTCATAGGACTGCCCTTCTGGGGCAAACAGTACCAACCACAGTGCAGAGAGACCCTCCCTCAGAGGTTCAGTGTGGTCTGTGCTGTTCCCAGTCCCTAAAACTTGGAGTTTGGAAGCCCGACCGGTGTGTCTGAAATAAAACACAGGAGCACTGTCCTGGTGAGTAGGCACGGACAAAATGAAAGCAGGGATCTGAGTGATTCCTGGGACAAAGGAGGGAAGATTGTTTCCTCTTATGTGAGGGTTTCCTGAGTAACAACAGGCACAAACTCCCCTCTCTGGGGCCAAGAAATCCAGCTGATGGCATTTTTACCCCTGCCCATCAGCACTGATGGACTTTAGTGTGGAGCATAGTGTTTACAGTGGAGGCTTGAGCTGCTTACACCAGCCCCGCCCAGCCAGCCTGTTCTCTGTAGGTGCTTCTGAAATAGGACAAGTGTGCCTGAGAGTCAAAGCAGCGCCCCCCCCCCCAGAAGACAAGTACAAACCCTCTACATGCACCAAGTCTACTGACCATAGAATGCTGCAGAGCTTCAGCTCTGGGGGAAATAGGATCTAGCATCTTTTAACAAGCAGACCAAAACACACCTAGTTAAAACTTGCCACACAGAGGACAAGTTCCAAACAATCCACACTGCAGTCAAAGTGAAACTCTGCAGAGGACTGGCCTGAGGGAAAGAAGAACCAAAATAAAACAACAGAGTGCACACAGGATACACCTGAAATGCCAGGCCCTGGACAGTACAGCACCTCTTCTTCACATAGGTATTACTCTCAGAAACAGGAAATATAACAGGCTTTCCTAACAGACAAAAGGCAGATGCATAGACAAAATTCCAAGATGGGGGAATTCATCCTGAAAGAAAGAATAAGAAGAGGTCATGGCCAGGGATCTAATTTAAAAAGATATGCCTGAACCAGATTTTCAAATGACAATCATAAAGATACTAGCTGAGCTTGAGAAAAAAGCATAGAAAACACCAGGGAGTCCATTACCACAGAGATAAAAGACTTCAAACTAGTCAGTCCAAAATAAAAAAAATGCTATAACTGAGATGCAAATGGACTGGATGTAGTGACCACAAGGATGGAAGAAACAGAGAATTAAATAAGTGATATAGAGGATCAAATCATGGAAAATAATGAAGCTGAAAAGAAAGGGGAAAGAAACCTATTGGATCACAAATGTAGACTTAGGGAAATCAGTGACTCCATAAAGCACAATAACAGTCATATCACAGGACTCCCAGAAGAAGAAGAGAGGGGTAAATGAGTAGAAGGATTATTTGAGCAAATTATCACTGAAAACATCCCTAATCTGGGGAAGGAAACAGACATCCAAATACAAGAGGAATGGAGAACTCCCATCAAAATCAACAAAAGTAGGCAAACACCAAGATACATCATAGGAAAATTTGCAAAATACAAAGATAAGGAAAGAATCCTGGAAGCACCTATGGAAAAGAAATCTCTAAATTTACAAGAGAACACAAAAAAGGTTAGTAGCAGATCTGTCCACAGAAATGTGACAGGGCAAAAGTGAGTGGTATGATATAGTCAACATGTGCAATGGGAAGAATATGCAGCCAAGAATACTCTATCCAACAAGGCTGTTATTCAGAATAGAAGGAGAGGTAAAGAGTTTCTCAAACAAAAACTAAAAGAGGTCATGACCGCTAAAGCAGCCCTGCAAAAAATATTAAAGAAGACTCTTTGAGTGGGAAAGAAAAACCATAAGCAACAAAGACTAGAAAGGAACAAAGAAAAACTCCAAGAATACTGATTTTACAGGTAATACAATGGCACTAAATTCATATCTATCAAAAATCATTCTGGGTGTAAATGGACTAAATGCTCCAATGAAAGGACATAGGGTATCAGAACAGATAGACAACAACAATAACAAAAACAAACAACAACAACAAAACAAGACCCATGTGTATTTACCTATGAGAGACTCATTTTAGAACTAAAGACATCTGCTGATTGAAAGTGAGGAGATGGAGAACCATCTATCATGCTAATGGACATCAAAAGAAAGCCAGAGTAGCCATACTTAAATCAGACAAACTAGATTTTAAAACAAAAACTGTAACATGGGTAGTAAGGAGGGCACAAATTGCATGGTGCACTGGGTGTTATACGCAACTAATGAATCATTGAACTTCACATCAGAAACCAGGGATGTACTATATGGTGACTAACATAATATAATAAAAAAAATTAAAAAAAAAGAAGTGACAATTTGTTAAAGCAATTTGCTCAACTGTAATTTGAGCAAACTATGGAAATATTATGTAAACCATGGAAGTTTTCACCACAACTTGGATCATAATAAGCAAAATATATAGCACTATCATAATTATTGTTAGTATTATTACATTATTTTGCTTTATAAAATAAATGAAACAAAAAAAAACTGTAACAAGAGGTGAGGAAAGGCACTATGTAATAATAAAAGGGTCTATCTAACAAGAAGATCAAACAATTGTAAATATTCATACCCCCTACTCAGGAGCACCCAAATATATAAAACAATTAATAACAAATGTAAATAAAGTCATTGATAATAATACAATAATATCAGGGGACTTTAACTCCCCACTTACAGCAATGGATCATCTAAGCAGAAAATCAACAAGGAAACAATGGCTTTGAATAACAACTGGACCAGATGGACTTAACAGATATATTCAGAATATTTCATTCTAAAGCAGATGAATATACATTTCTTTGAGTATGCATGGCACATTCTCCAGAATAGATCACATACTGGGTCACAAGTCAGGCCTCAACAAGTAGGAAAAGATTGAAATCATACCATGCATATTTTCAGACCACAACCCTATGAACCTTGAAGTCAACCACAAGGAAAATGTGGAAAGACCACAAATACTTGTAAGTTAAAGAACACCCTACTCAGGAACCAGGAAATTAAAAATTAAATTAAAAAAATACATGGATGCAAATGAAAATGAAAAAAAAAATGACAGTCCAAAACCTTTCAGATGCAGCAAAAGTGCTCACAAGAGGGAAGTAGGTAGCAGTGTATGCCTACCTCAAGAAGCAAGAAAAGTCTCAAATATACAATCTAACCTTACACCTAGAGGAGCTAGAAAAGGAAGAGGAAATAAAACTTAAAGCCAGCAGAAGAAGGAAAATAATAAAGATTAGAGCAGAAATAAATGATATAGAAACAAGAAATAAAAACCCAAAACAGATCAGTGAAACTAGGAGGTGGTTCTCTGTAATAATTAATAAAATTGATAACCCCCTAGTAGACTTAAAATCAAAAGAGAAAGGGCCCAAATAAATAAAATCATGAATGAAAAAGGAGAAATACACCACAGAAATGCAAACCAACCAACAGAAATACAAACAATTATAAAAGAATATTATGAAAAATTATATGACAACAAATTGGGCAATCTGGAAGAAATGGATGAATTCCTAGCAACATAAAAACTACCAAAACTGAAACAGGAAGAAATAGAAAATTTGAATAGACTGATAAACAGCTATGAAATTGAATTGGTAATCAAGGATCTCCCAACAAAAAAATTTCAGGGCCAGTTTGTTTCCCAAGGGAATTCTACCAAACATTTGAGGAAGAGTTAATACCTATTCTCCTCAAACTGTTCCAAAAAATAGAAATGGAAGAAAACTTCCAAACTAATTCTACAAGGCCAGCATTACCTTGACTCCAAAACCAGCCAAAGACTCCCTAAAAAGGAGAATTAGAGGCCAATATCCCTGATGAACATGGATGAAAAATTTCTCAAGAATATACTAGAAAATCAAGCCCAACAATACATTAAAAGAATTATTCACGATCAAGTAGCATTTATTCCTGGGTTGCGAGAGTGGTTCAATACTCATGAATCAATCAATGTGATGCACCACATTAATAAAAGAAAGGCTAAGAACCATATGACCCTTTCAATAGATGCAGAAAAATCATTTGACAGAGTACAGCATCCATTCTTGATTAAAAAAAAAAAA
>NW_024423319.1:55976269-56020734 GCF_017311325.1 Ursus maritimus
AAAAAAAAAAAATCCTGAAAAGTAGGGATTGAGGAAACATCCCTCAACATCATAAAGGCCATATACAAAAGACGCACAGCTAATATCATCCTCAATGGGGAAAGAGTAAAAGCTTTTCCTCTAAGGTCAAGAATAAGACAAGGATGTCCACTCTCACCACTGTTATTTAACATAGTACTGGAAGTCTTAGCCTCAGTAATCAGACAACAAAAAGAAATAAAAGGCATCCAAATAGGGAAGAAGTCAAACTTTCACTATTCACAGACACCATGATACTCTGTAGAAAATCTGAAAGACTCCACCAGAAAATAGCTAGAACTGATACAAAAATTCAACAAAGCTGCACGATGTATAATCAATGTACAGAAATGTTTGCATTTCTATACAGCAATAATGAAGAAGCAGAAAGAGAAATCAAGGAATCAATCCCATTTGAAATTGCACAGAAAACCATAAGATACCTAGGAATAAACCTAACCAAAGAGATGAAAGATCTGTACTCTGAGAACTGTAGAATCCATGAAAGAAACTGGTGATAACACAAAGAAATGGAAAAACATTCCATGCTCATGGATTGGAAGAACAAATATTGCTAAAATAACTATTACCAAAGCAAGACACATATTTAATGCAATCTTTATCAAAATACCACCAGCATTTTTCACAGAATTTGAACAAACAATCCTGAAATTTGTATAGAACCACAAAAGACCCTGAATTGCCAAAGTAATCTTGAAACAAAGAAGCAAAGCTGGAGGCATCACATATCTGGACTTCAAGCCATATTGCAAAGCTGTAGTCATGAAGACAGTATGATACTGGCACAGAAACAGACACATAGATCAAAGGAATAGAATAGAAAACCCAGAAATGAACCCACAACAATAGGGAACAAACTGAGTTTGTTATATGGTCAAATAATCTCTCACAAAGCAGGAAAGAATATCTGATAGAAAAAAGACAGTCTCTTCAACAAATGGTGTTGGGGAAACTGGACAGCCACATGTAAAAGAGTGGTACTTGTCCACGTTCTTTTTTTTTTTTTAAGATTTTATTTATTTATTCGACAGAGATAGAGACAGCCAGCGAGAGAGGGAACACAAGAAGGGGGAGCGAGAGAGGAAGAAGCAGGCTCCTAGTGGAGGAGCCCGATGTGGGGCTCGATCCCATAATGCCGGGATCACACCCTGGGCTGAAGGCAGACACTTAACCGCTGTGCCACCCAGGTGCCCCTTGTCCACGTTCTTATACCATACACAGAAATCAATTCAAAATGGATGAATAATCTAAATATGAGAGAGGAAACCATCAAAGTCATAGAGAAAAATATAGGCAGCAACCTCTTTGAAATCAGCCGTAGCAACTTCTTACTAGATACACCTCTGGAGGCAAGGGAAACAAAAGCAAAAATGAACTATTGGGACTTCATCAAGATAAAAAGCTTCTGCATAGTGAAGGAAAGAATAAAGCTAAAAGGCTACCTTCAGAATGGGAGAAGATAATTCCAATGACATATCTGATAAAGGGTTAGTATCCAAAAATCTATAAAATTCTTATCAAACTCAACACCCCAAAACAAATAATTCATTTAAGAAGTGGGCAGAAGACATGAATAGAGATTTTTTCAAAGAAGACATACAGATGGCTAACAGACACATGAAAAGATGCTCAACATCCCTCATTATCAGGAGAATACAAATCAAAACCATGATGAGATATCCCCTCACACCAGTCATAATGGCTAAAATGAACAACATAGGAAACCGCAGGTGTTGGCCAAGATGCAGAGACAGGAAACCCTTTTACACTGTTGGTAGGAATGTAAATTGGTGCGGCCACTCTGGAAAACAGTATGGAGGTTCTTCAAAAAGTTAAAAATAGAACTACCCTATGATCTGGTTTGCAGTACTAAGTATTTACCCAAAGGATACAAACATACAGATTCAAAGAGGCACATGCACTCTAATGTTTATAGCAGCATTATCAATAGTAGCCTAATTATGAAAAGAACCCAAATGTCCATGGACTGATGAATGGATAAAGAAGTAGCATATATAAACAATGGAATATTAGCCATCAAAAAGAATTTAACCTTGCCATTTGCAAGAGCATGGATGGAACTAGAGTGTCTTATGCTAAGCAAAATAAGTCAATCAGAGAAAGACAAATACTGTATGACTTCACTCATATGTGGAATTTAGGAAACGAAACAGCTGAACATAGGGAATAGAAAAAATAGAGGGAGGCAAGCCATAATGGACTAAGTATAGGGAACAAACTGAGGGTTGATTGAAGGGAGATGAGCTAAATGGGTGATGCGTATTAAGGAGGAAACTTGTGAAGAGCACTGGCATTATATATAATGTATAAAATTATATTACATATTTACTGATGAATTATATATATTATATTAACATATAATATATTAATTAATATATTAATATAATGTATAACATGTTATGTATTATATACTTAATGATGAATACATATATTATATATTATATATTTGGTGATGAATCACTAAATTCCACTCCTGAAACCAATATTACACTTATGTTTGCTTACTAGAATGTAAATAAAACATCGATAAAAATATTTGAGTAATTTGTGGTATTTCTATATATGCTTTTATGATTAAAGAAATGTACAATTAGGCTCTTTGTCATTAAGTTTGGTGACAATTTCTAGCAGTGGCTTGAATGTTGTGAGGAGAAAAGTCTCCTGGCAAGGTTACTAATTGCCTCAATGAAGCATTGTGTGTGTTTTTTTTAAAAGATTTTATTTATTTATTTGACAGAGATAGAGACAGCCAGCGAGAGAGGGTACACAAGCAGGGGGAGTGGGAGAGGAAGAAGCAGGCTCATAGCGGAGGAGCCTGATGTGGGGCTCGATCCCATAATGCCGGGATCACGCCCTGAGTCAAAGGCAGATGCCCAAAAGCTGTGCCACCCAGGCGCCCCCAGAAGCATTGTGTTTTGATATCTCCTTTTGTTAGAAATGATGAGTATTTTATATAACTATTAGTCATTATAGATATTATGAGTGTAAGGTCATATGTTTTGGTTTCATTTGCACTGGAAGGGATAGAGATCATGTAGTACTGGGGTTTCAAGTGTTTAGAAAAAAATTAAGCATTTCTTCAGGATCTCTGACTGGATCCTGAAGGGTTTTCTTAGAGTAAGTCTCTCAGATCCCAATTGTTCAAGGTTCAAATGGTCTTGGGTGGTTTGGGTGGCTATGAATCATTTTGGATTCTAGCAATGTGGACTGAAAATTCTCATTGGCATGAGAATCACCAGGATTTAGAGGATGTCCATTAGCCTCATGGTGTTTGGTGGCAAGGATTTATAAGCTCCAATGTTTGCACACCCCAGGGGGATCAGAAGTAATTTCCTTTTTCTTTACTATGTCACTGTAACAGGGAATAATAAAATTCTATGCTAACCATGAAAAATTAGGTCCCTCATCTCCAGCCCTGGAAATGAAATTAATCCTGAAAAGTGCAACTTTTTGGCTCCCTCAATGAGTCACTTGGCAGCACACAAATAATATACCAGTGAGTTTGCTGTCTCAGAATGAATCATATTTATTTTCAGCATTAAGAGTCCATATCACTCAGCCTCCCCAGGGTGGCATACTAGGAACCAGTTCAAAAAGTTGGGTTTAGGACTTCACTTTCATTCAATTTAGTCTAACTGCTGTGCTGCATCCTTTCAAAAGACGGATACTATTTTAAGTAGCTAGAGAATGGCAGGAACATGTGTTCATTTCACAGCTCACACATACATCAAACCATACTCTATATTTCTATTTAAATCCATACTAAAATGCATAAAAATGTTCATTTTTTATTTGACAGCTTTGGAAAGACCATCTCCTTAGAAACCATCACTGTAATTGACATTCATATATGGGTATTAGTTTGAACAGATCAGGAGATAAGTGTCTCAAACTTAACAAGATACCCATTAAAAACACCCAAAATAACCTCCAGTGTAAATATATTAAAGTGTAGGTATTTATAGTAAATTCATCCTTCTTTTGATTTCCAAGTAGAAATTTTAATCGTGTCATGACATGCATGAGAAAATTTATGTATTTGATTTACTTTGGACACAAAAGTCCTTCAAGAATGATTCATTTTATGCCATATATGATTTCTGTAAAAATGTGTCAATTGTATCTTTAATTTGGACCCTTTTTCAAAGCAAGAACAAATACATTATTTCAATGCAACTTGGGCTGAGCATATCATTTAAAGATTATCGTGAAGTGAAATTCTTCAGGGCATGAAAAAATTCAGAAACATAAAAAAAATTCAGGACATTATCACACCAACAAAAAGTTGATTATATAGCAAAAAATTTAAAAAGTTAAATAAATTATATATTATTTAGGCACTTTGCTACTTGACTAAACTTGTTATCCCAAATTAATGTAATTTAGCCCAATTTTTGAGTATATATAGAATGTTTTCTGTATCTCCTTCTCTCAATTCCAAATAAATCCATCTTATTTCTTCTTGATTCCAGGACTATATCATCTTTTTAGGTAATAATCTTCTATAAAATTCCATTTTCTTACTAGTAATACTCTTCCAAAATAGCTATACTTTAAACCAGCATGGATCAGGATATGAAGAGAAAGCAAGCAAAGAACAATGATAAGGTAAGAAATATAATGAATTTGTTGAAAATCCTTAAAGGAAGAGACTATTTAATATATTTTATTATAGTAAGAAAGCAAGTGATCCATAAATGTGACTGCATTAGTATCACATTTAATTTTGCTGATAGCCTTATGAAGTCAGAATATCATTTATCCTTATTACACTCAGTTTACAGATAAGGAAACTGTGGTTGTACCCAGATACCTTCTCTTCCATATGAATTTTAAAGCTCATTTTGTTCAGTACTAAGGATATTCACATTTAGGTTATGATTGGAACTCAATTAACTTGAAAATTACTGACTTGTTAATATAAAGAAAGAGTACTACTACATAAGGATGCATATATCAGGATGTTATATGCAGCATGACTTCTACTAGTACAAAAATTGGAAGTGATCTGAATAATCATCAGTAGAAGAATGGTGTATAAAAACTGCAGATTTTTGTTTTTCTAGTAAAAGGAATGCATTATATCCTTATATCTTGACCTAGATGGGTATCTGAGATATTTTATTAGTTGCAAATGAAATTTAAACAACGTGTATAGCAATATCCCATGTTTGTAAGACAAGGGTGTGGAAAAGAAAATATAAGACTGAAGACATTAGTTATCTCAGTGGAGTGCACATGGAGAGGATTTGGGGGCCATTATTCTTTATTGTTTATATATTTGATACATACTACAATGATCATACATTAATTTTGTAATTAAAAAGGATTACTTAGCAATGTCTTTAAAAACTAGAACAAACAGCAAAATACTATAGTGTTTTCTCTAAGTTATGGATAATGGTTACTTATGTTTTTCACCTTTTTTCTACTTTTATAGCATGAATAAAAGTTATTTTACTGAAGAAATAATACCTACTTTCCAGGGTTGTTGTGAAGATTATATGAATAATGAACATGATGCCTCTGCCAGATAGTAGACTTTTGATAGTAGCTGTTTCAGTCATAGGGGTAATAGGTCAGAAGAGAAATAATTTTATTTAGTTGCAGAGATAAGGAAGGTAGCATTTGAGAGGATTTGAAGAAGAGGTAAGATTTCCACAAGTGAATGTGGAGTAATGGGCAAGGAAATGACAAACACAAGATGTGTTTAGGAAAGTCGATTGCAAGAAATGTGCTTTTAACTAAGCAAAGGGGTGAAAGACCTGTACTATGAAAACTATAGAACACTGATGGAAGAAACTGAAGTTGACACAAACAAATGGAAAGATATTCCATGCTCATGGATTGGAAGAATTAATATTTTTAAAAATGTCCATGTTAGCCAAAAAATCTACAGATTCAATGCAATCCCTATTAAAATACCAGCAGAATATTTTTTTTACAAAACCAGAACAAATAATACTAAAATTTGTAGAGAACCACAAAAGACCCTGAACAGCCAAAGCGATCTTGAGAAATGAAAACAATGCTGGAGGTATCACAATTCCAGATTTCAAGATTTATTACTACAAAGCTGTAATCGTCAAAACAGTATGGTACTGGTGCAAAAAATAGACACATAGATTAATAGAACAGAATAGAGAGCCTAAAAATAAATTGATAATTACATGGTCAATTAACCTATGACAAAGGAGGCAAGAATACACAATGGGGAAAAGACAGTCTTCTGTAAATGGTACTGGAAAATTGTACAGCTACCTGTATAAGAATGAAACTGCACCACTTTTTAACACCATACACAGAATGGATTAAAGACCTAATTGTAAGACCTGAAGCCATAACAATGTTACAAGAGAACACAGGCAGTAATTTCTCTGATATTGGTTGTACTGACATTTTTGTAGATAAGACAAGGGAAACAAATGCAAAAATAAAATATTGGGACTACATCAAACTAAAAAGCTTTTTACAGCAAAGGATACCATCAACAAAACAAAAAAAGCAACCTACTGAATGGGAGAAGATATTTGCAAATGATGTACCTCTTAAGAGGTTAATATCCAAAATATATAAAGAACTGATACAACTCAACAACAATAACAACAAAACCCAAATAATCTGATTAAAAATGGGCAAAGGACCTGAATAGATATCTTTCCAAAGAAGACATAGAGATGGCCAACAGACACATGGAAAGATGGTCAATGTCACTCATCATCAGGGAAAAACAAATCAAAACCAGAATGAAATGATCACTTTACACCTGTGAATGGCTAAAAGCAAAAGCAAAAGCACAAGAAACAACAAGCATTTATGAGGGTGTGGAGAAAAAGGAATCTTGGTACACTCTTGGTGGGAATGTAAACTGGTTTAGGCATTGGGGAAAACAATACAAATGTTCCTTCAAAAATTAAAAATAGAAATCCCATATGATCCAATAACTCCACTATTGGGTATTTACCTAAAGAAAAGAAAAAACACTATTTTGAAAAGAAATATGCACCCGTATGTTTATTGCAATAGCCAAGATATGAAAGCAACCTGTATTCATCAATAGACAAGTGTATAAGAAAGATGTGGTATATATATTCAATGGAATATTATGTAGACATAAAAAAGATTAAGTTGTGCCATTTGAGACAACATGGTCGGACCTAGAGGGTATAATGCTAAATGAAATAAGTCAGACTGAGAAAGACAAATACCATATTATCTCACTCATATGTGGACTCTAAAATAAAAACAAATGAATAAAGAAACAAAAAGCAGAATCAGACTTATAAATTGAGAGAACAAACTGATGATTGCCAGAGGAAAGGTGGGTGGAGAGGTGGACAAAAAGGGTGAAGGGGAGTGGGAGATAGAGATTTCTCATGGAATGAATAAGTCATAGGAATAAAAGGCACAGCATAGGGGATATAGCCAGTGATATTGTCATAGCAATGTATGGGGACAGATGGTGAATATAGCTACACTTGTGGTGAACATAGCATAATGTGTAAACTTGTTGAATCACTACATTGTACCCCTGAAAGTAATGGAACATTGTGTGTCAACTGTACTCAAATAAAAAAAAAAGAAAGAATCCTATATGTGAAAAGAAAGGAAATTTTTAGTTACATAAAATGGCTAAATGTGCAGGCAAAAAATGTGCTTTTAAAAATTGACATTAAGTAAAGGATAGAGGATGATAGTAACTTGATAAAATTAGTTGGTCCAGGGATTATGTTTTGGGATAGGGAGAAACCTGAGAATGTTTGCAAGGAAGGAAAAAAACAAAGATTTAATGTGAAATTTCAGAATCAATAACTCATTGTTGGAATAAGGTATAGAGGATGCACATAGGAATGGATAAGCAGAGTTGGAGCTTTGGCAAAGAAGGTACACCTTATAAAAGACAGGATAAAAAAATTGGACACAAAATAATTTTTAAGATGGATAGAATGAATATTGAGAGAGATTTAATATTGGAAATATTTATTTTCAAAAATAAAGAGACAAGAAAAGAATAAAGCTAAGGCTGAACACTGAAGAAAATTAAGAAAGTTTGGAACAATTACAATGGAGAAGACCATAAAGAGTTATTAAAGATAATTAAAGGGACTGGTAATCAGCAGCAAAAACCTAGCGAAGGTCACATTACATAATCATTATGGTTTAGCCACTTTTTTCACCAAAGCCCTGTGCCTAAGAAGTAAAAGTGAATGGTAAGCATCATCCACAACTTGAAATTAGTGTGGCAGAGGGTGTTGGTGTTCCCCCAATATCCACTCTCTTCTTTTTCTACAGTAATAAAACCCATGATTTTAACTTGATACATGGATACTCAGAATAAAGCAACAGCTCCTAGTTTTCTTTCCAATTAGGTATGGTCACATGACTGTTCTGACTGAGATGTGAACAGAAGTGATGCCCACAAATTCCAAGTTGCATCTTTAAAGAGAAAAGGTATGACTTTCCCTTCCTTTTTACCCCTTTCAAGCAGATACTAGATGGAATGCAGATGTAGGGTGGGTCATTTTGGACTATGTGGATGATGAGAGCATCTTAAAGATGATGGAACATGAAAATAAAAATAAATGATGACAATGGTCGTTCCTGACTTTACCCCCTTCCCACAAGAACTAACAACTATTCAAGAACAATAAACCATTGAGAGAATCCTAGAACACAAGAATGAGGCTAAAGCTCTCCCCCTGCAGAACTGAGACCAAAATAGACTGTGTTAGGGGGTAAGAGAAGCAGCTACACGTTGACTGCATTGCCCTTCTTCTATGTGAGTACAGCACCATGCAGACAGGTCTCCCCTGAATGTCTGGTTCTTTTATTTAAAAAAAAAAAAAAGAACCTGTGGGTGGAAAACCAGTGCTCCCCAGCAGTTTAGGTTGCTTCATGGGAGGATCCTGCCCCACAAGGATTGCAAGAGTGTCTGCAGGGCTCAACCACTAGGAATCTGACTATGATGGAGAAACAGGACAAAGTTGCAAAAATCACCATATGGATCTTGGCAAAGTTCATACCTGTAGTGTCTGTCAGTGGTGCACTGTGACCAGGGAACTAAGCAGGGTGCAGATATGCCTGATTTGGATCCTCAAATGAGGATCTCTGCTGACCCTAGAACCTGGTTTGCCCAAGCCCAAGCAAGGGGATGATTCACAGCCCCACCTGTTGTAGAGGATGTCTCCCAACCCACCTAAAAAAGGGGGCTGGTGAGAATACCTGGAAGCTGTGTAGACCAGCAATGCTGAGGCCAAGAGGTGGGTAGAGAGAGCTTATCACCTCCAGAGCAAAGCCAGTATGGGACATGGAAAGTTCCCCTTCTATGCAGGTGCAGGCGGATTAATTCATAGCCAGAGCTGAAGATAGCTCCTGGCCCCTCCCAACAAGTGATGCTTTTTGTTAATTAAGAGTTACCTAGAATGACCCCTTCCTTTCCTGCCCAAACAAGAGAGTTGAGACATAATCCCACTGACAGTGGCTTCCAGTCCCATCTGACCAGAAGGGCTGGAAAGAACCCTTGGAAACTGTGTGGCCCATGGCCATCAAGCCAAAAGAAGTGCAAGCAGAGCTGAGAGTTTGCATAGAAAGCCAGTGGACCTGTCTGGTCGGAAAACTTGGGACATGGGTTAGCTTGTGTTAAGGCAAAAAAAAAAAAATGCTTTACCAGCTTTAGAGCTGCCTCTTGCACAAATTCATAGCCCCACTTATTGCTGAATGCCTGCAGGCTGTTCAACCAGGGAACTTAGAGTGTGTGAGAAGGTACATAGCCAATCCAACAGTATGCTTACAGTAGCACTTGGTCAGAGAACATAGACCAAGTCTTTCCCCATCTGCTGAGCACAAATGATGGCTTCACTTGACCAGGGAGTTCAGTGCACATTCTTGCCAGACCCAGGTCCCCAAACAATGAGCCATACAAGCCCTGACTTCCATCCTTCTTCCTGCCAAGGCAGAATAGCTAATTCATAGTCCCATTTACTAGTGAATATAGTATCCAGTTCTGACCATCCAGTAAGCCTGAGCAGAAAACCCAGCAATTATGGAGATGATCCTAGAGACTCACTTGGATTGGGAACCCAGCCAGCAGTCTTGTCTAACTACTCTCAGCCAGTGGCACATGACCCCATCCCTGACCTCAGAGTTTAAACAGTGTATAGACCCAAATATAGACCCTAATAGCAGGCTCCAGGTGCACATAGACATTACCAGAAGACATACCAAGAAATACAAATTGAACTGACTTGTGAAGATCTCTCTCTGCCAAATCAAGCCTGTAAAGTCCATAAGAGGAGTTCAATTACTCAAATGCACAGACTACAATCTGGAATGAAGGGTCATGAAGAACCAGGTAACTATAACACCACCAAAGGAAAATAATAAAGCTTTAATAACTGATCCTAAAGAAATGTAGATATTTGAACTGACACAAAGAATTCAGAATCCTCTTAAGAAGTTTAGGGAACTACAATAACATAGACAATTAAGTGAAATTAGGAACACTGTATGAACAAAATTAGTTCAACAATACAATAGAAACCATCAAAACCAAACAAATCCTAGAATTGAAAACATACAATAACTGAACTGAAGAACTTAAAAAAAAATCAAATGTATATTTGGACCATGCAGAAGGAAGAATCAGTGACCTGAAAAATAGGTCAGAAGACCAAAAAGAAAAAAGAATGAAAAAGAGTGAAGATAGCTTATAAGATTTATGGGGCACACTGAAAAGAAGCAATATTTGCATTATGGGATTTCCAGAAGAAAAAAGAAAGAGAAAGGGAAAGAAAGCATATTTAAAGCAATAATGGAGGGGAAGGAGGGAAGATGGTGGAAGAATAGGGGACCCTCATATCATCTGGTCCCCTGAATTGAACTAGATATCTATCAAATCATTCTGAACACCTGTGAATTCAACCTGAAATCTAAGAAAAGAATTGCTGTAATTCTACAAATAGAAAATCAACCACTTTTTGCAAGGTAGTAGGTATGAGGAAGTGAATTTGAAGGGTTATATCAGAAGATAAACCATGGGGGGAGAGAGTCTCTGGAAGCTGGCTACTGGAAAGTGATACAACAGTAGAGTGCAAAATTGGAACTTTTACAAGTCTGCTCTTGTGAGGGATGTCCCTGCCTGAAAGGTGCTCAGGTGACAAAGTGGGGCAGAATTCTAGGGGCTCATCTATTTATTTTTCATCTTCTAAAGCAACTCAAAAAGCCTTCAGGGAACAAAAGCCCAATAGTGCAACCCCAATCAGCTTACGCAGAGCCTGGGCCCTTGCCAAGGGGCGATGCAACTCCACCCAGGCAAAGACACCTGAGAATCAGTGCAACAGGCCCCTCCCCTAGAATACTAACAGGAACATCGGGCTGTTACCAAATCTATTAATCACACAGAATTGAAAAATTCCTGTGCTAGGGGAAAATACTATACAGAATTCGAGGTTTTTTCTCATGATTCTTCCAGTTTAAAATTTTCTTTTTCTTTCTTTTCCTTTTTTTCAACCAACTTCTTATATTATCAACTCTTTTTTAAAATCTTTTTTTAAGTTTTCATTTTTACATTTACATTTTATAGATTATTTTTGGCTTCCTCTCACTGTATTCAATTTATTATATATATATTTTTTTTTTCCTTTACACTTTTGAGATCAAGTGTCTTCTAACAAACAGACGAAATACACCCAGGACCAAGTGTATCACCCTGTTCTGTCTACCTGCTTCTCTGGACAAAAGGACCAGAAGGAAAAATTCCCAGAAAAAAAGGACAAGAGGCAGTAATCACTGCCAGAGACTTAATAAATATGGATATTGATAAAATTCCAGAGCTAGAATTCAGAACAATTATAAAGATACAAACTGGGCTTGAAAAAAAGCATAGAAGGCACTAGAGAATCACTTTCTTGAGAAATAAAAGAACTAAGATCTAATTAGGGTATCAAAAAAGGTTATTTCTGAGATGCAATCAAAATAAAAAAGTGTATTGCTGAGATGCAATCAACAATGGAGGCTCTTACTGCTAGGATAAATGAGGCAGAAGAGAGAATAAGTGATATAGAAGATAAAATTATGAAGAATAAAGAAGCTGAGAAATAGATAAACAACTACTGGATCATGAGGGGAGAATTTGAGACATAAGTGATACCATAAAGCGAAACAATATTAGAATAATTGAGATCCCATGGGGTTGCAGAGGAAGAAGAAAGAGAGAGGGGCAGAAGGTATATTTGAGCAAATTATAGCTGAGAAGTTACCTAATCTGGGGAAGGAAATATGCATTCAAGTCCGGGAAGCACAGAGAACCCCCATTAAAACTAATAAAAATAGATCAACACTCTGACATATAATAGTGGATCTTGCAAATTTCAGAAATAAGGAGAAAATCCTGAAAGCAGCTGAAGACAAAAGGTCCTTGACCTACAAAGATGGGAACATTAAACTGGCAGCAGACCTATCCACAAAGACCTTACAGGTCAGAAAGGGCTGGCATGATATATCGAGGGTACTAAATGAGAAAAACATGCAGCCAAGAATACTTTATCCAGCAAGGTTGTCATTCAGAATGGAAGGAGAGATAAAGAGCTTCCAGGATGAACAAAAAATAAAGATTTTGTGATCACTAAACCAACCATGCAAGAAATATTAAAGGGGATCCTGTAAGCAAAGAGAGAGCCCAAAAGTAACATAGACCAGAAAGGAACAGAGACAATACACAGAAACAGTGAATTTACAGGCACTAAATTCATATCTTTCAATAGTTACTCTGAATGTAAATGGGCTAAATGCTCCAATCAAATAACACAGGGTAACAGATTGGATAAAAAGCAAGACCCATCCATCTGCAGTCTACAGGTGACTCATTTTAGACCCAAAGTCACCTCCAGACTGAAAGTGAGGGAGTGGAGGACCATCTATCATGCTAATGGACATGAAAAGAAAGCTGGGGATAGCAATCCTTACATCAGACAAATTAGATTTTAAATTAGATTTTAAATCAAAGACTGTAGTAAGAGATGAAGAGGGAAACTATATCATATTTAAAGGGTCTATCCAACAAGAAGATCTAACAATTATAAATATTTTGCCTCTAACTTGAGAGCAGCCAATTATACCAACTAATTAATAACAAAATTGAATAAACACATTGATAATAATACAATAATAGTAGGGACTTTAACAAACCATTCACAGCAATGGACAGATCATCTAAGATCAACAAGGAAACACAGTCTTTGAATGACACACTGGACCAGATGGACTTCAAAGATATACACAAAGCATTCCATCCTAAAGCAACAGAATACACATTTTTCTTGAGTGCACATGGAACATTCTCCAGAAGAGATCACATACTGGGTCACAAATCAGGTCTCCACTAGTACCAAAAGATTGGGATTATTCTCTGCATATTTCAAGGCAATCTTGACCTCAATCACAAGAGGAACCTTGGAAGAAACTCAAATACTTGGAGGTTAAAGAGCATCCAACTAAAGAATGAATGGAACGAGGAAATTAAAGAAGAATTTTAAACAATTCGTGGAAACAAATGAAAATGAAAACACAACTATTCAAAACCTGTGGGATGTAGTAAAGGTGGTCCTAAGAGGGAAGTACATAGCAAATCAAGCCATTTTCATGAAATTAGAGAAGTCTCAGATACACAAGCTAACCCTACACCTAAAGGAGCTGGAGAAAGAACAGCAAATAGAGCCTAAACTAAGCAGGAGAAGAAGAATAATAAATCAATGAAATAGAAACCAAAAGAACAGAAGAGATCAATGAAACTAGAAGCTGGTTCTTTGAAAGAATTATAAGATCCACAAACCCATAGCCAGACTTATCAAAAAGAAAAAAGAGAAAGGACCAAATTAATAAAATCATGATTGAAAGACAAGAGATCATGACCAACACCAAGGAAATACAGACAATTTTAAGAACATGTTATGAGCAACTATGTGCCAACAATTTAGGTAATCTGGAAGAAATGGATGCATTCCCAGAAACTTAAAAAAAAACAAAACTGAAACAGGAAGAAATAGAAAACCAAACAGACCTAAAACCAGCAAAGAAATTGAACAAATAACAAAAAGTCTCCCAGCAAACAAGAGTCCAGGAACACATGGGTTGCCAGGGAAGTTCTACGAAACATTTAAAGAAGAAATACCTCTCTGGTTAAGTTAATTCCAAGATATCATATGAGTTTTGGTGCTATTGTAAATGGAATGGATTCCCTAATTTCTCTTTCTTCAGTCTCATTATTCGTGTATAGAAATGCAACTGATTTCTGAGCATTGATTTTGTATCCCGCCACATTACTGAATTGCTCTATAAGTTCTAGTAATTTGGGAGTGGAGTCTTTTGGGTTTTCCACATAGAGTATCATGTCATCTGGAAAGAGAGACAGTTTGACTTCTTTGCCTATTTGAATATCTTTTATCCCTTTTTGCTGTCTGATTGGTGTTGCAAGAACTTCTAGTAATATGCTGAATAATAATGGCGAGAGTGGGCATCCTTGTGGTGTTCCTAATCTTAAGGGAAAGGCTTTCAGCTTTTCCCCATTCAGAATGATATTCACTGTAGGCTTTTCATAGATGGTTTTTATGAAATTGAGGTATGTACCCTCTATCCCTACATTCTGAAGGGTTTTAATCAGGAAAAGATGCTGTATTTTGTCAAATGCTTTTTCTGCATCAATTGAGAGGATCATATGGTTCTTGTCTCTTTTCTGGTTGATGTGATTTATCACACTGATCGATTTGCGTATGTTGAACCACCTTGCATCCCAGGGATGAATCTCACTTGGTCATGATGGATAATCCTTGTAATGTATGATGGGAAAATCTTCCATGCTCATGGATCATAGAATAAACATAGTTAAAATGTCTATGCTACCCAGAGCAATGTACACTTTCAATGCCATCCCGATCAAAATACCAATGACATTTTTCAAAGAACTGGAACAAACAGCCCTTAAATTTGTGTGGAACCAGAAAAGACCCTGAATCCCCAAGGAAACATTGAAAAGGAAAAACAAAGCTGGGAGCATCATGTTGCCTGATTTCAAGCTATACTACAAAGCCGTGATCACCAAGACAGCATGGTACTGGCACAAAAACAGACACATAGACCAATGGAACAGAGTAGAGACTCCAGAAATAAACCCTTGGCTCTTTGGGCAACTAATCTTTGACAAAGCAGGAAAAAACATCTGGTGGAAAAAGGACAGTCTCTACAATAAATGGTCCTGGGAAAATTGGACAGATATATGCCAAAGGATGAAACCTCTTTGACATTGGCCACAGCAACTTCTTTCATGACTCATCTCCAAAGGCAAGAGAAACAAAAGAAAAAATGAACTTGTGGGACTTCATCACGATTAAAAGCTTCTGCACAGCCAAGGAAACAGTCAAAAAAACTAAGAGGCAGCCCACGGAATGGGAGAAGATATTTGCAAATGACACTACAGATAAAAGACAGATATCCAAGATCTACAAAGAACTTCTCAAACTCAATACATGCAAAACAAATAATCAAATCAAAAAATGGGCAGAAGATATGAACAGACACTCTTCCAAAGAAGACATACAAATGGCTAACAGACACATGAAAAAATGTTCAAAATCATTAGCCATCAGGGAAATTCAAATCAAAACCACACTGAGATACCACCTTACACCAGTTAGAATGGCAAAAGTGGACAAGGCAAGAAACAACAAATATTGGAGAGGATGTGGAGAAAGGGGAACTCTCTTACACTGTTGGTGGGAATGCAAGTTGGTACAGCCACTTTGGAAAACTGTGCAGAGGTCCCTTAAAAAGTTAAAAATAGAGTTACCCTATGACCCAGCAATTGCACTACTGGGTATTTACCCCAAAGATCCAGACATAGTGAAGAGAAGGGCCATAGGCACCCCAATGTTCATAATAGCATCGTTCATAATAGATAAACTGTGGAAGGAACTGAGCTGCCCTTCAACAAACGAATGGATAAAGAAGATGTGGTCCATATATACAATGGAATATTACTCAGCCATCAGAAAGAATGAGTACCCAACATTTACAGCAACATGGATGGGACTGGAGGAGATTATGCTAAGTGAAATAAGTCAAGCAGAGAAAGACAATTATTATATGGTTTCACTCATTTATGGACATAAGAAATAGGAAGATCGGTAGGAGAAGGAAGGGAAGAATGAAGGTTGGGGTAAACAGAAGGGGGAATGAACCATGAGAGACTGTGGACTCTTGGAAACAAACTGAGGGCTTCAGAGGTGAGGGGGGTGGGGGAATGGGATAGGCTGGTGATGGGTATTAAGGAGGGCACATGGTGCATGGTGCACTGGGTGTTACACACAAATAATGAATCATGGAACATTGCATCAAAAACTGGGGATGTACTGCATGGTGACTAATATAACAAAATGAAAGTTATAAAAAATAAAAAAAAAAAGACCCTACATTGCCTTGATATCACCTTCTTTCTCGGCTCTTCTGCTCCTCCTTTCATCTTGCTTTTGGCGCTCAAGGCACTCTATCTTTAAGTTATTCAACCATGCTACAGATTCTTTTGCCTCACAACCTTTGCCCATGCTCTTCTCTCTGCCTTGGATGCTCTTTCCCTAGACAAACTTTACTTACCTTTCAGATCTCAACTTAAAGATCACTACCTCAGGGGGTCTTTGCTGACATTCCTTCCCAGAAGGGATCATATGTCTCCTATTATATGGTTTCATAGTATTTGTATTTTTTACATCGTAACATGTATTTGTTTCCAATTTTATATTCATGTAATTATTTTCTTAAGTAATTTGTTTCTCCCAGTGAATGGTAATTCCATGAGATCAGAAACTATGTGTATTTAGCTATTGATATATCCACAGTGCCATGCACAGTGCCTAGAACATAGTAGGTGACTAATAACCATCTAATGAATGAATTAATGAAACCCATCACAATATTTTACCATGGATTTTTGGGAATCAGTAGCTGATATAGTAGTACTTTTAGCTGTTCCAGTTCAGAATTTTAAAAGGTCACTGTGGGATTTAGGAATTTATGGTTCAAGATTAACATAGTTCTATGCAATAAATTTCAGGGTGTGGCCATAGTAACGAGTTATTAAAATTAAGTGAAGGTGCAGATGGTTTGAGTCATGCACTAAAAAAGTCTCTGAGTTAAAGTATTGGATACGTTGCCTTCAATGTGTACACAATGATCACAATAATGGGAGCAGAGAGAAAGACTGTGAACCAGGTTCCAGTCCCTAGTGAATGTGAGAAAGTCATCAGGGGGTTGATAAAGGAACAGAAACAAAGTGGGGCAGTATCTTGTAGCTATAAAAGTGGAAAGAAAGGCTTTTGCAGAATGTGGAAGAATAGTCATGCAGAAGTGGCAACAAGGAGAATGCTAACCCAGTCTGCATCCATGTGATCATGTGTACTATAAGAATAAGCAGCTTTAGTGCAAGAGGGTTGAAGTGAGAGTGATGTCTCTGGGAATAGCCAAGTTTCAGTCAAGATCAGGAGGCAGATAAAAACAGAGAGGGAGGAAAACCATAGGGGACTCAGCTATAGGAAACAAACTGAGGGTTGCTGGAGGGGAAGTGGATGGGGGATGGGGTAACTGGGTGATGGGCATTACAGAGGGCAGTTGATGCAATGAGCACTGGGTGTTATATGCAACTAATGAATCACTAAATTCTACCTCTGAAACTAATAATACTGTATATGTTAACTAAACTGAATTTAAATTAAAAAAATTAAAAATGATCAGGAGGCAGAAAGGGAATTTTGCAAAAAGGAAGAGAACACAGGGAAATTTGATTATAATGAAGGACAATTCCAGAGCACTATAGAAGCATAGGGACAGAGGGTGGCAGTGGGAGGATGAGTCATCGAAGAGCAAGAAAAGAGAATGAGTAGAAGAGAAATGCCTTCAGAGGATTTTCATCTGCATCAGTAGTCAGTATGAGTGCTTAGAGGTATTTTGGGTTAGCTAAATTCAAGACTCACAACAAGTATAATCTGAGACCCATTTGGTGTCAGAGGAATGATGAGACTGTGACTTAGGCATTAGTCTGCAGTTTTCCCTCAGCAGCCAAACCAAAAGTTTGAGAGGAATTGTTTTGTTACCCCCAAAAGAGTTGAAATGAATGCAGCGTGGGTGGTTAAGGATGAGTACTTCCCAGGTCAGAGAAATATCACCAGAGAGAACCTTGTTATCCAATAAACTCTCTTACTGTCAACACTTCCCATTTACAATACTGAAATATTATTTTGCAATCATTGTAATGAAAATGAATCAATTATGTCCATTTTTCCTCCCAGTTTTTTACATTTTTTTCCTAAAATTTAGCTAATGATAGTCTTATTTACTATCATGTAGCAGTTTCCAGCTTATGTTTCCTAAGCTTTCTCCTTCCTATAATTTGGCAAGTCTACAGTAATGGCAAAGCTGTTTTGTTTTTGTTTTTAGGTATATGGCATATTTTGTTAGTCTAATATGTCACTGACTGTGAGGCACACCATTATTTTAGGCACCACTAAGAAAGAAAGAAAAGCTGCCAATTAATCTGTGATACAATGCCTTTTTTTATCCATTAGAAGTTTCATTTTATACTTATTTTAAGAACTCTTAGAACCATTTAGATAGCTTTTTATTATATATCACTCTTATAAATACATAGGAATGAAAATAACAAGCAAAACACATAAGTGAGGGATTCCTAAAACTTGTTCACATTCACAGTCTAGCTTTTTTTCAGTCATATTTTGACTCAGAATTATTGATGTCCATGTAATTTCTTTATATCATTAAGATCATAGATTATGAATCATTTAAAAACAACCACAGCAGCAACAACAACAACAAAAACAAGGTGAGGAGGTCCATTGTTGTCTCTGAGGTTTTCTTTCAATTCATGGACACTTCTTCTTCAAGCCTTAATGTCGGCATTTACTCCTTCAGTGATATATATTTGTTTCACTAACATCAAATTACACTCCATTGTTCCATTTTCATACTTTTCTGCTTACACAACAACATTTTGTTCTGATGCTTAATTGCAGTGTAACCTTTTTGAAGACATTTTAAATGGCAATTAACACATGTAATAACAATGCATATAACTCACCTGAAGTGTTTATATCCTGAGCAGCTATGACCATGTTTTCCATGGACAACAACATCACAATAGCTATCTGGCCACCATTAGCTAGAAGACACAATTGTTGTAAGTAAATCATATTGTCAGAGATAGATAATTTGTTGGAAATAAATCCTAATTTCAGAGAATTTGTTGCAGAGAAAATATTCCAAATAGTATGTCTTACAACTGATTAAATATGGTATTTATATGAGAATTGATCCTAAGAGGAGAGACCATTAAGGTTTACTAAGTTCTGAGGATACAGAGAAAGGGGAACCCTTTTACGCTGTTAGTGGGAGTGAAAACTGGTGCAGCCACTCTGGAAAACAGTATGGATGTTCCTCAAAAAGTTCACAATAGAACTACCCTATGACATGGCAATTGCAATGCTAGGTATTTACCCAAAGGATGCAAAAATACTGATTCGAGGGGGCACATGCACCCTGATGTTTATAGCAGCATTGTCTACAATAGCCAAACCATGGAAAGATCCCAAAAGCCCATCAACTAAATAGTGGATACAGAAGATGTGAGATAAATGTGTGTGTGTGTGTGTGTGTGTGTGTGTGTGTGTCGGGACCACGTATGTGAGTATGTTGTGGCAGTTCCAAGTGCCAGTGTGAATGATGATGTGAGTGGAGCTAGAGTGTACCATGCTAAGCAAAATAAGTCAGTCAGAAAAAGACAAATACCATACGACTTCACTCATATGTGGAATTTAAGAAACAAAACAGATGAACATGGGAGAAAGGGAAAAAAAAGAGAGAGAGGGAAGCAAACCATAAGTGACTCTTAACTATAGAGAACAAACAGGGTTGATGAAGGGAAGTAGGTGGGGGATGGGCTAAATGGGTGATAGGTATTAAGGAGGGCACTTGTGAAGAGGACTGGGTGCTATATGTTAGTGGGGAATCGTCAAATTCTACACCTGAAACCAATTTTGCTATATATGTTAACTAACTAGAATTTAAATTAAAACTTGGTTCCATAAATGAGTGAAACCATATGATAATTGTTATACGCAAGTAATGAATCATGGAACTTTATATCAAAAACTAGGGATGTACTGTATGGTGACTAACATAATATAATAAAAAAATATTATTATAAAAAATAAAAAAAAATAAATTAATTAAAACTTGGAAAAAATAAGGTTTAGTCAACCGAAAGCAATGAAGTAAGATCAGAGGAAGACACTGGTTTGGAATACCATATTGACTGCCCCTCTAAATATCCTCTGGACCAGTAACCTTAGACTCCTCCTGAATTCCTGGGTGAAGGAACTACTCTCAGTGCAACCACTAGTGGACACCAGTCTACTTGATTAGCACTGTCATTTGTGGTGACAAGACATATCAGGCCAAAGGAGAGGCATCTTATTAATTAGCTATCCTTAATCCATTTCTAACCCCCTTTTCCCTTGCTACTTTCCATTATAGAAACTAGAAAGCAAAAACTTCAATTTCCCGTAGTCACTTGCAAATAGGATGACAATGTGACTCAGTTCTAATAGTGAGGTATCAGGCAGAAGTCTGCCGACACTGACTCTTTCTTGGTCCCCCTCTCCATCTTGAATGTTAACATGATATTTGGAACTTTGGCTGCCATCTTATGACAATATGACAGTAAGCATGAAGATGAAATTCTACATGTATGAATAGCAGATCAGGAAAAAAATAGATCTTCCTTGGGTCCAAATGGCATTGTTGAACAACTAAGCAAACATGAGCAAGGACCTATATTTGGAATTATTTTTTTGTTTTGTTTATTTTTGTTTTTAAGATTTATTTATTTATTTTAGAAAGAGAGAGAGCATGAGTGGGGAGGGGCAAAGGGGAGGGAGGGAGAATCTCAAGCAGACTCCATGTTGAGAATGGAGCCCAATGTGGGGCTTAATCTCATGACACTGATATCACAATTTAAGCCAAAACCAGGAATGCTTAACCAACTGAGCCACCCAGGTGCCCCAATCTAGACTTGCTTTTTTTTAAAAAAATTTTTTTATTACTATGTTTCAGTTAGTCAATATATAGTTCATCATTAGTTTTTCATGGAGTCTTCAATGATTTATTAGTTGCATATAGACTTGTTCTTATGTGAAAAAATAGCCATTTATTTGCTTAAGCCCCAATTGGTTAGTTTGTAACTTTCATTTGAATATACTTTAAATTAATATGGAGGCTAATGGCAGCTGCCACTGAGTGGTCAAAAGTTCTAATTTGTGGAGTATGTGATAGATACCCACTTTCTCCACCCCTCCTCCTGTATAGGAAATTGAGAGTATCTGGGGAGAAAATGATGGTCTGGAGTTCCTGCAGAATGTCTGTGGATATTCGTTATAAGTTTTCTGAGGAAATTTGGAAAGGTGTTAAGTTAGTCTGTGTCATTTGAAAACACGAACAGGTCTAATGAAATAAGGGAAGTATGGACTACATTTTTAAACAATAAAAGTACTTGCAATTGCATGGTATTTCTTCTGAAATGGGGCCCTCAAAATACCCTCCAAATGCTTTCACAAATAAAAATACCTATGATTTACCTAATGTTAGTATTTTCAACTCACAGAGATAATTTATTGTTTCAGGAACATATTAATTACATGGTACAAAGATTTGTACTTATAATTCAACAAATATACCAGCAATCTTATTATCCAGTCAGCTTTGAAAATGTAGCTTGTACAGCTTCAGGTATATTATATCCTCAATTTAGATACATCAGATTATGTGAAATTCATGTACAGGAAAACTTTTATTACAACAGAGTGTCTCTGAGCATAAATTATCATATTATTTGAAAAAAAAGAATGTAGCTTGTAACATACCTCAAAAGCTGTGTAGCTCTGCTGAGCTGGGACCATTTCTCCCAACTATTATCTATAAGGACAGGAGAATAAATGTAATAGCATTCTGCAATATTCCACTACCAATGGAAAAAAATAATCCTGCTTCTCTAGATAAAATTCTAGATTTAAATGACTTAAAAATAACAGATCAATAGTCCATTATAGACCACAATGGAGATTTATTTTCAAAGTATCAACTGTGGGCTTCAGAGGGGAGGGGGTGGGGGAATGGGATAGGCTGGTGATGGGTAGTAAGGAGGGCATGTATTGCATGGTGCACTGGGTGTTATATGCAACTAATGAATCATTGAACTTTACATCAAAAACCAGGGATGTACTGTATGGTGACTAACATAATATAATTTTAAAAATTAAAAAAAAAAGACTCACATAATCCAAAAAAAAAAAAAAAAAGAATTTCATCCAGAAAGAACCAGAGATCCAGAGACATTTACCTCACTATCATTGGTGATGTGAAAAAAAATAAAAAGGAGTTACAAAATTGTCCAACAGGAAGAAATGAGTTGAAGGGATATACTAGGAGAACAGAATAATCAGGCAGCCATTCAAAACATCCCACGGAGGGGTGTCTGGGTGGCACAGTCAGTGAAGCAATCGACTCTTGGACTTGGTTCAGGACAGATCTCAGGGTCCTGAGATTGAGCCCAGCTTGGGCTACCTCTGAGTGAGGAGTCTGCTTGAGTTTCTCTCTCCCTCTCCCTCTGCCCTTCCCCCTGCTTTCCCTCTCTCTCTCAAATAAAGAAATAAATCTTTAAAAAAAATTGTGTGGAACCAGAAAAGGCCCCAAATCTCCAAGGAATTGTTGAAAAGGAAAATCAATGCTGGGGGCATCGCGTTGCCAGATTTCAAGCTATACTGCAAAGCTGTGATCACCAAGAAAGCATGGTACTGGCACAAAAACAGACACATAGACCAGTGGAACAGAATAGAGAACCCAGAAATGGACCCTCAGCTCTTTGGGCAAGTAATCTTTGACAAAGCAGGAAAAAACATCCAGTGGAAAAAAGACAGTCTCTTCAATAAATGGTGCTGGGAAAATTGGACAGCTACATGCAAAAGAATAAAACTTGACCACTGGCTCACACCATACACAAAGATTAACTCCAAATGGATGAGAGACCTTGATGTGAGACAGGAATCCATCAAAATCCTAAAGGAGAACATAGGCTGCAACCTCTTTGATATCAGCCACATCAAATTTTTTCATGACACATCTTCAGAGGAAAAGTTTTGGAACCATAATTCTAAAATATAGGCAGCCATTGAAGGATTTTATGCAAAGGAATGGCACCATTGAAGGATTTTATGCAAAGGAATGGCAAAGTGAGACCTGTGTTTTGGATTACCATGGCAGTGTGTAAAGGATAGATTTGGCCAGGGATGGGAGAGCAGGGTAGGACAATAGCTAGAAGGGTATTATGACAGTGGAGATTAGGGGTTAAACTGGGGTCATGGTGAATGGAGAGGAGGTTACAAAGACCAGAAATATTTTATAAGTAAAATTGGCAAAATTTGATGATGAATATTGGAGGTTGGGAAAAGGGAGAAACTCATAAATACTCCAGTTTATTCCTTGAATATCTGGGTAGATAGGGAATAGGTGAATGATCTGGCTTTAAGGAAAAGATGATCACTTTACTTTCGACATATTGAGTGTAAGGTGCCTGGTGAGACATCTAGGTTGAAGCTTTGTCTTACCCAAATAGATTACAAGATATGGAAACATTGATCCTTTTAGCCTTCAGCATGGTTGGGCTTTTTCTAGAGCAGCTAGAGTCCCCAGTGTCAGGCTGCACACCTCAGGATGTGCACTACCTCATGTATTAATCCCGATGTGTTGTAAAATTATTTCTGTTTTCTATGTGCGTCATGCCATAAAAAAAATTTGGGAAGTGCCAGTTTAGGGAATGGTGCCCAGTTGGCTGTTGAATATGTAAGTATGAAACTCAGAAGAGTTATCAATGATGGAGGTATAGATTTGGTATCATCCACACACGGAGGCTATTTAAAACCAGGGAAGTGCTAAGGTAAAGAGGTGCACGAGAGTCTATAAATGACTATTCAGAGAGGTCCAACGGAGTGAATTCGAGGTATTTCTGTTGTGCAAATGGTACATTAAATAATAAAAACAGCAATAGTTAGCATTTTTGAGCACTTAATATGTGCCAGGCATTGTTCTGAGCACTTTGCATTTATTTAATTCTAACAGCAATGCCACAAGGTAGTAAGCATTATTTGCTATTCCCATTTTACAGAGGAGAGAACTGAAGTACTGAGATGTTAAGTAATTTACTCAAAGTCCCATGGCTAGGAAGTAGAAGAGCCAAGTATTGATGTCATTAACCAGTCAAATCATGTAGCTCACTGTACTTGTTCTATATCTGTGCTCAATAAATAAGCTTCTGACAATGTTTTGATTTCCTATATAAGCTACTGGGAGAGAATGGGCTGATCAGAGGATGAGTAATTTGATCTCCTTGACAAATATAACTATCATTTTAAATGATGAGCCAACGTTCTGGTTTAGATGCCAATCTTTGGCAAAGTTGGTGAGTTTAAGTCAGCTCTTTTGAGACTAACCACCTTTAGAAATACAAACAGGATGAATCACTAAATTCTACCTCTGAAACTAATCCACTATATGTTAATTAAATTGAATTTAAATTAAAAAAAATAAATAAAAATAAAAAGGTTTTTTAAAAAAGAAATACAGACAGGATTGAACATTTGGTCTTGAAAGGCACATTGCCAGACCCTATACTGTGATAACTATCATTACAAAATGCTATTCGCTGAGGTTTCTAGGCAGCCAAAAGACTTCTGGTAAGGCCTGACATAATTTTCTTTTGCACTTCAAATTGTAGAGCTGGAAAAGGGGGGAGGGGAAAGGCAAACTGAATGAAAGAGATATGAGTGCTGCTTTCTATGTGTGGAACCAATTGCATGCAGTGATCCTGCTCACCAGGATGTACACAGAATGAGGAAAAACCCAGGCTTCAATTCAATAAATTGAGCAAATTGTTTGGTACAGATTAACAATAGAAATACTACATTTAGAGCCAATGATGTGTGTTGGACAAAGAGGAAATCCAGGATGTTTATACATGTAGTTTGTATTTGTTTTTTAACATCTGCCAATGAGACCTCCAATCATGGGGCACCTGGGTGGCACAGCGGTTGAGCGTCTGCCTTCAGCTCAGGGCGTGATCCCAGTGTTGTGGGATCAAGCCCCATATCAGGCTCCTCCGCTATGAGCCTGCTTCTTCCTCTCCCACTCCCCCTGCTTGTGTTCCCTCTCTCACTGGCTGTCTCTATCTCTGTAGAATAAATAAATAAAATCTTTAAAAAAAATGAGACCTCCAATCAAATTGAAAGGCCAGGATCCCAGGTCAGAGAAAGGTAAATCACAATTGGATTGAAACTCAGAAAAAAGTGGCATTGTTAATTGATGAGTTGGGTAGCTCAGAATTGTTTTTCCTTTCATCTGAGAACGAAGAGGACATCTTTCTTTTGGCAATGTTGTAAAACTCTATGCTGTCTCTATTACACTTTCTTAAGTAAACATACTTTCAAGTAATCAAGAATCAAGGACAAAAGTACCAAGGGAAAAGTTAAAAAAAATTTTAAAAAAATAAATGTTATATGGGAATTTGTATCTTATGCATAAATATTGTCTGCTGGGCAAGTTACGTAAACTCTGAAACCTGTTTCCTCATATGTAAAATTTAGATAATGGTAGTTACTTCCCAGGATGGAGATTAAAAAAAATAATTTGTAATAATAACCAGCACACAATACTTGATATATGTTAGACAATCAATAAAAGATGAATATTACAACTCGGTGCATCTTCTTACACATAATATGATTAGAACCTTCCTTTGAAAATGTAAGTAATCTCCCTGCTAACCCCACACAGTGTTGAGATCTTAGGAATATTTAGAACAAAATTTTTGGGATGCATTTATTCTCAATATTTTCTTTAAAATGCTCTGTGGCCATTGCCTGGTAGATCTCACACAGGTGATCTACATAACCTTGTAACATCAGTGCATTTTCCTTGTATACAGGTTTTAGTTGGTGGCATGATCCCATCTTAAAACTATTCTTAGGCAACGAAAACTAACTCTTTCCCCCCTTTTATCAATTTTCAATTTCCCTTGAATACAGACCTGCCTTATACTGCCATCTCCTGGAAGTGTCTGGTCTTGAACAGCTTCTCAATTTATATAATAACATTTTGCTGGCTGGTGGCTTGCTATTAGGTATCGGGTCTACATGTTGGTTTTGATCTCCTCAATGTCCCTTCTTTTAAGATTACACTCTGAGTAAACACTGGGCAATAAACATGCAGATTTTCTAGAGTGCCTCATGACTTCATCCCTGGGCAGTGAAATCAACAGAGGCATTATAAATGAAAATGGGCAATAAAGATTAAGCTTTTTTTTTCTGTAGCAATTTCAGCTGGTTATAAGTCTAGTAAGATGAATGTAATTTTAGATATTATCAAACCTAATACAGCTAAAATCTGGTAGATAATTACTTTGAGGATCATTAGTGGAAAAAAAAACCCTTCTTATTGAAAATGGGAAACTAAATATTCATCCTGTTGGGACTTGTTTTCAGATGATAATCCTTAGCAGTGTGACAAAGTAGAAGAATGTCAAGACGGGAGTTAGAAGACTGCGATTCTAGGTCTTATCTTAATAGCTGTATAGTCCTGTACAAACCAATTCCTCTTTCTGGGCCACAGTTTCTACAAATTGTAAAATAAGAGTGGAACTAGGTGATCTATAAGTTCATTACAGGATCTCACATTCTGTAATTTTATGAAAGGTCAAAGAGGACATTGTAATTAATTATATCCAAGTGGAAGTAGACTGAGTTATGGAAGTAGTGTTGCAGCAGTCTTACTGAGATGGGGGAAGTGACATATGTAGGTTAGTCCATAACTGCTATTGAAAGAAAAGATATTGATAATAATGGCTGTATGTATGAAATTTGAATGTGATTATGTCTGATATCAAATACAAGTTTTCAGATTCTTTTTAGATGTTAGTACCTTTTTTTGTTGCATTCTAGTATCAGAAGCCCCAGTGCTACTATCTAAACACAGGTCAGCTTATACGTTAATAGCCAGCTAGGAGGCAAAATATAGGGGTCACAGATATAAGAAGCCTGTGGGTTGAAACCTTGTTGGACGTTGATAAAACATGCTTGCTAACATAGACATGAAAACTTTATCATTAATCAAAGACTTAATTAGAGATTATTTATCATATCTTTAACAAAGCAGAATTCTAATGGAATTGGAACGTTGGACTGTGAGGTCTGAGAGTCAGCAGGATAAGACTGCTTCAAAGTACACTGACATGGGGTGTTGGGGAGGGAGATGACCATAATGAGCTGTTTTAGAAGAGTCAAGATTGTGAGTACAAACAATTATCATTTAATGAAGCTTGAATGTGAAGGGAAAAAGACACAAGAATGCTGGGAACAACGGATAATGCCTTCTTTTTTAAAGTTGTCATGTGCTAAAATCTCTAAAATTATCCAACCATTCTATATAACATGGGAAAGAGACCAACAAATCTTTTTTTAAATATGTTCAGTTAGCCAACATCATTAGTTTTTTATGTGGTGTTCAACATTCATTAATTGCCTATAATACTCGGTGCTCATCACAACTCCTGTTCTCCTTAATACCCATCACCCAGTTACCCCATCCCCTCACCCCCTCCCTTCTCTAACCCTCAGTTTGTTTCCTGGAGTCCAGAGTCTCTCATGGTTTCTCTCCCTCTCTGATTTCTTCCCCTTCAGTTTTCCCTTCCTTCTGTTATGGTCCTCTGCACTATTCTTTATGTTCCACATATGAGTGAAACCATATGATAATTGTCTTTCTCTGCTTGATTTATTTCACTGAGCATAATCCCCTCCAGTTCCATCCATGTCAATGCAAATGGTGGATATTCATCCTTTCTGATGCTGAGGATTACTCTATTGTATATATGTTCCACATCTTCTTTATCCATTTATCTGTTGACAGACATCTTGGCTCTGTAGATAGTTTGGCTATCATGGATATTGCTGCTATGAACATTGGGGTGCATTTGCCCCTTCTTTTCACTACCTCTGTATCTTTGGGCTAAATACCTAGTGATGCAATTGCTGGGTCTTAGGGTAGCTCTATTTTTAATGTCTTGAGGAATCTCCATACTGTTTTCCAGAGTGGCTGTACCAGCTTGCCTTCCCACCAACAGTGTAAGAGGGTTCCCCTTTCTCCACATCCTCTCCAACGTTTGTTGTTTCCTGTTTCACTAATTTTTATCATTCTAACTGGTGTAAGGTGGTATCTCATTATGGTTTTGATTTGAATTTCCCTGATGGCTAATGATGTTGAACATTTTGTCATGTGTCTGTTAGCCATTTGTATGTCTTCTTTGGAGAAGTGTCTGTTCATGTCTTCTGCCCATTATTTGACTGGATTATTTGTTTTTGGGTGTTGAGTTTGAGAAGTTCTTTATAGATCTTGGATACCAGCCCTTTATTTGCAATGCCATTTGCAAATATCTTCTCCCATTCCATGGGTTGCCTTTTAGTTTTGTTGACTGTTTCCTTTGCTGTGCAGAAGCTTTTTATCTTGTTGAAGTGCCAGCAGTTCATTTTTGCTTTTGTTTCCCTTGCCTTTGGAGATGTGTCTTGAAAGAAGTCGCTGTGGCCAATGTCGAAGAGGTTACTGCCTATGTTCTCCTCCGGGATTTTGATGGTTTCCTGTCTCACATTTAGGTTTTTCATCCATTTAGAGTTTATCTTTGTGTATGGTCTAATTCATTCTTCTACATGTGGCTGTCCAATTTTCCCAGCACCATTTACTGAAGAGACTGTCTTTTTTCTATTGGATTTTTTTTTCTGGATTTTTGAAGATTACTTGACCAGAGAGTTGAGGGTCCATTTCTGGGTTCTCTATTCAGTTCCATTGATCTATGTGTCTGTTTTTGTGCCAATACCATGGTGTCTTGATGACCACAGCTTTATAATATAGCTAAAAGTCAGGCATCATCATGCCCTCAACTTTGATTTTCTTTTTCAACATTCCTCTGGCAATTCAGGGTCTTTTCTGGTTCCATCCAAATCCATAGGATTGTTTGTTCCAGCTCTATGAAAAATGCCAATGATATTTTTATAGGGATTGCATTGAAAGTGTAGATTGTTCTAGGCAGCATAGACATTTTAACAATGTTTATTCTTCCAATCCATGAGCATGAAATGTTTTTTCATCTTTTTGTGTCTTCCTTAATTTCTTTCATAAGTGTTCTGTAGTTTCTAGAGTATAGATCCTTTACCTCTTTGGTTAGGTTTATTCCTAGTTATCTTATGGTTTTTGGTGCTATCGTGAGTGGAACTGATTCCTTAATTTCTTTTCTCAGATACATTGTTAGTGTAAACAAAGGCAAAAGACTTTGGTGCACTGATTTTGTATCCTGCCACATTTCTGAATTCCTATATGAGTTCTAGTAATTTGAGGGTGGAGTTTTTTGTGTTTTCCATATAAAGTATCATGTCATCTGCAAAGAAAGAGAGTTTGACTTCTTCTTTGCCAATTTGAATGCCTTTTATTTCTTTTTGTTGTCTGATTGCTGAGGCTACGACTCCTAGTACTATGTTGAGCAGTAATGGTGAGAGTGGGCATCCCTGTCGTGTTCCTGACCTTAAGGGAAAAGCTCTCCGTTTTTCACCATTGAGAATGATATCTGCTATGGGCTTTTCATAGGTGGCTTTTATGATATTGAAGTATGTTCCCTCTATCCCTACACTTTGAAGAGCTTTAATCGGGAAAGAATACTGTACTTTGTCAAATGCTTTTTTTGCATCAGTTGAGAGGATCATATGGTTCTTGTCTCCTCTCTTATTATTGTGCTCTATCACATTGATTAATTTATGAATGTTGAACCACCCTTGCATCCCAGGAATAAATCTCACTTGGTCGTGATGGATAATCCTTTTAATGTACTGTTGGATCCTGTTGGATAGGATCTTGTTGAGTATTTTGGCATCCATATTCATCAGGAATATCGGTCTGTAATTCTCCTGTTTGATGAGGTCTTTGCCTGGTTTTGGGATCAGGGAAATGCTGACATCATAGAAGGAGTTTGGAAGCTTTCCTTCTATTTCTATTTTTTTGGAACATCTTTAGTAGAATAGGTATGATTTCTTTTCTAAATGTTTGGTAGAATTCCCCTGGAAAGCCATCTGGCCCTGGACTCATTTTTTGGGAGGTTTTTGATTACTGCTTCAATTTCATTAGTGGTTATTTGTTTATTCAGATTGTCTATTTCTTCCTGTTTCAGTGTTGGTAGTTTATAAGTTTCCAGGAAGGCATCCATTTCTTCCAGTTGCTTAATTTGTTAGCATATAGTTTCTGGTAATAATTTCTAATAATTGTTTCTATTTCCTATGTGTTCTCCCCTTTCATTCATGATTTTATTGATTTGGGTCCTTTCCCTTTTCTTCTGGATAAGTTTGGCCAGTTGTTTATCGATCTTATTAATTCTTTCAAAGAACCAGCTTTTAGTTTTGTTCACTGGTTCTACTGTTTTTCTGGTTTCTATTTCATTGATCTCTGCTCTAATCTTTATTCTTGCTCTGCTTCTGCTTGGTTTAGGCTTTATTTGCTCTTCTTTCTCCAGCTCCTTTAGGTGTAAGGTTAGCTTGTGCATTTGGGATTTTTCTACTTTTTGAAAGAGGCTTGGATGGCTATGTATTTCCCCCTTAGGACCACCTTTGCAGTATGCCATAGGTTTTGGGCTGATGTGTTTTCATTCTCATTAGTTTCCATGAACTGTTTAAGTTCTTAAATTTCCCGGTTGACCTAATCATTCTTTAGCAAAACACTCTTTAACTTCCAAGTGTTTGAATTCCTTCCAAATTTTTTCTTTTGATTGAGTTTCAGTTTCAAAGAATTGTGGTCTGATAATATTCAGGGAATAATCTCAGTCTTTTGGTGTCAGTTGAGACCTGATATGTGACCCAGTATGTGGTCTCTTTTGGAGGAAGTTCCATGTGCACTCGAGAAGAATGAGTATTGTGTTGTTTTAGGATGGAATGTTCTTTTTAAAAAAATATTTATTTATTTATTTGACAGAGAAAGAGACAGCCAGCAAGAGGAAACACAAGCAGGGGGAGTGGGAGAGGAAGAAGCAGGCTCCCAGCAGAGGAGCCGGATGTGGGGCTCGATCCCAGGACTCTGGGATCACACCCTGAGCCGAAGGCAGATGCTTAATGACTGAGCCACCCAGGCGCCCTTAGGATGGAATGTTCTGTATATATCTACAAAGTCCATCTGGTCCAATGTGTCCTTCAAAGCTCTTGTTTCTTTGTTGATCTTCTGGTTAGATTATCTGTCCATTGCTGTGAGTGGAGTGTTGAGGTCTCCTGCTATTAATGTATTTTTATCAATATGTTTATTTATTTGGTTATTAATTGGTTTCTATAATTGGCTGTTCCCATGTTGTGGGCATAGTATTTACAATTGTTAGATCTTGTTGGATAGACCCTTTAAGTATAATATAGTGTCCATCTACGTCTCTTATTATGGTCTTTGGTTTAAAATCTAATTTGTCTGATATGAGGATTGCTACCCCAGCTTTCTTTTTTTAATATTATAAAATAAGATGGTTAAGTCTTTTTATTAAAATAGGTTGAAAATATTTGAAATAGGGACACCTGGATGGCTCAGTTAGTTAAGCTTCTTGCCTTTGGCTTGGGTCATAATTCTGGTGTCCTGGGTTTGAGTCCCACATCAGGCTCCCTGCTCAGTGGGGAGTGTGGTTCTCCCTTCCCCAGTTTTTTTTTTAATTTGTCTCAGGATTTTCACTTATATTTTTATTACCTTCAGTTAGGATAAAGAAGAAGTGGTACATATATACAGTGGAATATTACTCAGCCATCAGAAAGGATGAAGACCCACCATTTGCATTGACATAGATGGAATTGGAGGGGATTATGCTCAGTGAAATAAGTCAAGCAGAGAAAGACAATTATCATATGATTTCACTCATATGTGTAACATAAGGAATAGCGCAGAAGACCATAGGGGAAGGGAGGGAATACCCCTGCTTTCTCTTGAGGTCCATTCACATGGTAGATGGTCTCTATCCCCTCACTTTCAATATGGAGGTGTCTTTAGATTCAAAATGAGTCTCTTGTAGACAGCATATGGATGGGTCCTGCTTTTTTATCCATTCTGAAACCCTGTGTCTTTTCATGGGAGCATCCAGCCCATTTACATTTAGAGTAACTATTTAAAGACGTGAATTTAGTGCCATTTTATTGCCAGTAACATCCCTATTTCTGTAGATTTTCTGTTTCCTTCTGGTCTATGTGACTCTTGGGGTCTCTCTTCATTTACAGAATCTCCCTTAATATTTCTTGCAGGACTGGCTTGGTGTTGCATATTCTTTCAATTTCTGCTTGTCCGGAAAGCCCTTCATCTCTCCATCCATTCTGAATGACAGCCTTGCTGGATAAAGTATTCTTGGCTGCATGTTCTTTTCATTTAGTAGCTTGAATACATCTTTCCAGCCCTTTCTCACTTGCCAGGTTTCTGTGGACAGGTCTGTTGTTATTTTGATGTTCCTCCCTCCATATATATGGAACGTTCTCTCCCAGGCTATTCTCAGGATTGTTTCCTAGGCTGTAAAATTTGCAAGCTTCACTATTACATGTCAGGGTGTTGATCTATTTTAATTGATTTTGGGAGTGGTCCTCTCTGCCTCTTGGAATCAAATGCTTGTTTCTTTCCCCAGATTAGGGATGCTCTCAGCTATGATTTGCTCAAATATATCTTCTAGCCCTCTCTCTTTCTCTCCATCCCTTCAGGGATTCCAATAATTCTGACATTGAAATGTTTCATGGCATCATTAATCTCTGCAATCCTTTTCTCATGTGCTACTAGTAGCCTATCTCTGTTTTCCTCCACTTCCTTCTTTTTCATCAGCTTGTATTTTAGATCACTAATTCTCTCTTCTACTTCATTGACCTTGTTAGAGTATCCAATTGAGACTGCATCTCATTCATAGCACTTTTTAGTTCGACCTGTTTAGATCTCATTTCTGCTCTTAGAGATTCTGTATTATCCCTAAGGCTTTTTTCAAGCCTACCTATTGACTTCATGATTGATATCCTGAATTCTGTCTCTGACATTTTGCTTATATCCATACCCAATAGTTCTGTGCCAGATGACATTGTCTCTGTTTCTTTTCCTCATTGAGAGTTCCTCCTCCTAGTCATTCTGTTGAGGGATTGTTGAGCGAATGAGCAGAGTCCAAAATATCAACAACGACCCAAGCAAGATGTGCCCCTGGAGTAAAGGGTGTGAGAGCCTTACATCCTCAAGTCACTCACTTTTGCATATTGGACTACCACTGACTGATCACCAACTCAGGAGAATCTCTGGGGGAACTGGAGAGCAGAAGACCAATAAATCTATGTAAGACTAGCTAGCTGAGATCCAGAGCCATCAGGGAGAAGCACCAAGAACGTGTGTGCTTCATGTTAAGGGTCTTCTGTGTCCAAGCCAGGTTTGCAGCTGAGTGCATCCACTAATGCACAGTCTCTCTTGTTGGACACTGCACCTCATTCGAAATGTTGAATTCAATTTACAGGGACTTTTGATGGAATTTATTAGCTTCCTAGGGCTGCCATAACAAAGTATCACAAACTGCGTGGCTTAAAACAACAAAAATTTATTTTCTCATTTCAAGAGGCTAGAAATCTAAAATTAATGTGTCAGCAGAGCCATGCTTCCTCTGAAACTCTTGGTAGAATAGTTTCTTGCCTCTTCTTAGATTCTGGCAGTGACATCATCTTTTGTGTTCCTTGGTTTGCAGCTGCATTACTCCAATCTCTAAACTTGTCATCACATGATATTCTCCCCATGTCTCTGTCTTTCTCTGTGTCTTCTTTTCTTATAAGGATGTCAGTTATATTGGGTTAAAGGTAAACCATATTCCAGTATGACCCAATCTTAACTAATTACATCTGCAGCAACTCTATTTTCAAATAAGGTCATATTCTGAGGTACGAAAGGTTAGGACTTCAACATATCTTTTGGAGGGACACAACTGAACCTATAACACCCTACATCAAAAAAGTCGCCTCCAATAAGAGACCATTTGCAACAGAAGCTTGGCTTCTTTTTTTCTCCAGCTTTACTGAGGTATAATTGACAATTAGGAATGTATGTATTTAAGGTGTACAACTTGATTTTTTTAGTTTTTATTTTATTTATGAGTAGATTGCTTTGGGTAATATAGATATTTTAACAGTATTTGTTCCTCCAATCCATGAGCATGTAATGTTTTTCCATTTCTTTGTGTCCTTTTCAATTTCTTTCATTAGTGTTTTATAGTTTTCAGAGTATAGGTCTTTTACCACTTTGGTATTGTTTATTCCTAGGTATTTTATGGTTTTTGGTGCTGTTGTAACTGGGATTGATTTCTTGATTTCTCTTTCTGCTTCTTATTTATTGGTGTATAGAAATGCAAAAGATTTCTGTACATTGGTTTTGCATCCTGCAACTTCACTGAATTTGTGTATCAGTTCAAGCAAGTATTTGGTGGAGTCTTTTGGGTTTTCTATATAGAGTATCATGTCATCTGCAAATAGTGAAAGTTTGACTTATTCCTTACCAATTTGGATGACTTTTATTTCTTTGTGTTGTCTGATTACTGTGCCTAGGACTTCCAGTACTATGTTAAATAACAGTGGTGACAGTGGACATCCCTGTCTTGTTCCTGACTATAGAGGAAAAGTTCTCAGTTTTTCCTCATTTGCTGTAGGTTTTTCATATATGGACTTTATTGTGTTTAAGAATGTTCCCTCTAAGCCTACTTCATCGAGAGGTTTTTTTTTTTTATCATGAATGAATGTTGTACTTTGTCAAATGCTTTTCTGCACCTATTGAAATGATCATATGGTTCTTATCTTTTATTAATGTGGTGTATCACATTGGTTGATTTGCAAATATTGAACCACCCTTGCAGCCCAGGAATAAATCCCACTTGATCGTAGGGAATGATTCCTTTAATGTACTGTTGGATTCAATTTGCTAGTATTTTTTTGAGCATTTTTTGCATCTGTGTTCATCACAATATCGGCCTGTAGTATTCTTTGTTAGTGGAGTCTTTGGCTGGTTTTAGAATAAGGGTAATGCTGGCTTCATAGAATGAATTTGGAAGTTTTCCTTCCATTTATCTTTTTGGAATATTTTGAGAAGAACAGGTATAAACTATTCCCTCAATGTTTTGTAGAATTCCCCTAAGAAGCCATCTGGCCCTGGACTTTTGTTTTTTGGGAGATTTTTGATTACTGATTCAATTTCTTTGCTGGTTATTGGTCTGTTCAACTTTTCTATTTCCTCTTGCTTCAGTTTTGGTAGTTAATATATTTCTAGGAATTTGTCCATTTCTTCCAGGTTGTCCAATTTTTGTCATATAGTTTTTCATAATATTCTCTTATAATTGTTTGTATTTCTGTACTATTGGTTGTTATTTCACCTCTTTCATTCGTGATTTTATTTGGGTCCTTTCTCTTTTCTTTTTGACAAATCTGGCTGGGGTTTATAAATTTTATTAATTTTTTCAAAGAACCAGCTCCTGGTTTCATTGATCTGTTTTGTGTTTTTGTTGTTGTTGTTGTTGTTGATTCCTTGTCCCTACATCATTTATTTCTGCTCTTATCTTTATTATTTCCTTCCTTCTGGTGGCTTTATGCTTCATTTGTTGTTATTTTTCTAACTCCTTTATCTTTAAAGTTAGATTGTTTATTTGAGATTTTTCTTGCTTCTTGAGGCAGGCCTGTATTGCTATATACTTCCTTCTTAGGACCACTTTTGCTGCATCCCAAATGTTTTGGACCATCATGTTTTCATTTTCATTGGTTTACATGTATTTTTAAATTTCTTCTTTAATTTTATCATTGACCCATTCATTGCGTAGTACCATGTTGTTTAATTGCCATGTATTTGTGTAGTTTATGCATTTTTTTCTTGTGGATGAATTCAAGTTTCATAACATTGTAGTCTGAAAAGTTGCATGGTATGATCTCAATCCCTTTGTACTTGTTGAGGCCTGTTTTGTGACCTAGTATATAATCTATTCTGGAGAATGTCCTATATATACTTGAAGAGAATGTATATTGTGTTACTTTAGGATGGAATGTTGTGAATATATCTGTCAAGTCCATCTGGTCCACTGTGTTATTCAAAGCCATTGTTTCCTTGTTGACTTTCTGCCTAGATGATCTGTCCATTGATGTAAATGGGGTGTTAAAGCCCCCTACTATTATTGTATTATTAACAGTGAGTTCCTTTATATTTGTTATTAATTATTTTGTGTATTTGGAGCTCCCATGTTGGGTGCATAAATATTTATAATTGTTAGATCTTCTTGTTGGATAGTCCCCTTTATTATGATATAGTGCTATTCTTCATTTCTTGTTACAGTCTCTGGTTTAAAATTTAGTTTGTCTGATATAACTATTGCTACTCTAGCTTTCTTTTGATGTCCATTAACATGATATATGTTTCTCCATCCCCTCACTTTCAGGTTGCAGGTGTCTTTAGGTCTAAAATGCGTCTCTCATAAGCAGCATATAGATGGATCCTATTTTTTTTCTTTTCCATTCTGACACCCTATGTTTTTTTATTTGAGCATTTAGTCCATTGATATTGAGATTAATTATTGATGGATATGTAGTTATTGCCATTTTATTACTTGTTTTGTTGTTTCTGGAGATTTTCTCTGTTTCTTTTTTGTCTTTGTCAGTTTTGTCTTTCCTTTCTCTTCCAAGAGTCCCCTTTAATATTTCTTGCTGGGCTGTTTTAGTGGTCACAAACTCCTTTAGTTTTTGTTTGTCTGTGAAATTCTTTATCTCTCCTTCTATTCTGAATAATAGCCTTGCTGGATAGAATATTCCTGGCTGCAATTTTTTTCCATTAAGCATGTTGAATATATGCCACTCCCTTCTTGTTTGCCAACAATCTGTGGAGAGATCTGTTGCCAACCTTACTGGTATTACCTTGTAAGTTAAGGACTTCTTTTGTTTTGCTGCTCTTAGGATTTTTTTTCTATTGCTATATTTTGCAAGTTTGATTACAATATGTCTTGGTGTTGCACTGCTATTGTTGATTTTGATGGGAGTTCTCTGTGCCTCTTGGACTTGAATGTCTGTTTCCTTCCCCAGTTTAGGGAATTTTTGAGCTATCATTCCCTCAAATAAACTTTCTTCTTTCTTTCTTTCTTTCTTTCTTTCTTTCTTTCTTTCTTCTTCTTTCTTCTTCTTCTTCTTCTTCTTCTTCTTCTTCTTCTTCTTCTTCTTCTTCTTCCTCTGGGACTCCTATAATACAGATGTTATTATGTTTGATGGAGTCACTGAGTAACCTAAGTCTATTCTCATGTTGCATAATTCTTCTTTCTCTCTTTTTTCAGTTTCATTATTTTCCCATTAGTTTGTCTTCTATATCACTTATCTATTCCTCTGCTTCTTGCATTCTTGTGTTCATTGCATCCAGTCTGTTTCAACTCTCCATTATCGCATTTTTCATTTCTGATTGTTTTTTAACTTCTATCTCTGTGGCAAGGGACTCTCTGGTTTTCCATTGTTTTCTCAAACCCAGAATGTATCCTTGTGATTGTTTCTTTAAGTTCTCCATCAGCCATTACTTATCTGTTTTGCTTAGATCTCTGGCTGTGACTTTATATTATTGCTTCATTTGGGATGAATTCCTCTGCTCTGGCATATTTCTATCTCTGTTTTCTTCTGTATGTTACAAAAGCCTGTTATGTTCCTGCTCCTGAGAGTATTGACTTTATGAAGAAGAGGTCACATAGTGTCCAAGGTCTGGTGCTTCAGGGAGTATCTCTGGTGTGTGCTGGTTTTCACTCTGCTAATGTGTTTTGGCTGCTTTATCCCTTAGGTCAGTCATCTGCAGAGGTTCTCCTTGCTTGCAGTGGGTAGTGTTTTGTCCTTGGCCAAAGTGTGGTGAATTTTAACTAGATGTTCGATGGTTCTGCTTGTTAAATGAGACCTGATACTACTTCTACTAGAACTGAAGCTTTGCAGGCTCTCTGGTCAGGAGATGTGGTGTGGGCAGGAGTTTCTACTGTTCTTCTGGGAGGGGGCCTGGTATGCTGGGTTTGAGACAAACTTGACCAGGAAGGGCAACATCAGCAGAGCACAGAGGTGTGAGATCTGATGTAAGTGGGTTAAGCAGCCAGTTTTTGCATTGTTTTGTTTTCTGTAGGTAGGTAGCTCTGTGTTTGTGCTGAGGTGCAGAGGAGAGAAATGGTGTCAGGCACTCCTTTGTCCCCAGAGATGGGTCTTTGTGCTCTTGCTCCTAGGGAAGCACTCAGAGAAGAAAGAACAATTTCCCCACTGTGTGTTCTAGGTGTTTTTCAGATCACCATTTCCACACTGTCTGCCTCCAAGTTGTCTACCCACCTTCACTCCAGGAGTAGCACCATGACTTCCAGGCTCTATCCCAGCCAAGCCTGTAGACTTTTAAAACCCCAGGCTTTAGGTATATGGTGTAGTCAGGGGCCTGGGCTGGTCTTCCTGGTGAGGGTCTCACCATGCTGGGACTGAGGGAAGTTTGACCAAGGACAGTCACTTCAGAGTGCAAGGGTGTGGGACCTGGAGCAAGCAAGCTAGATAGCTGGTGTCAGGTGAATAGCTCTTCCCAGGTGGCTCTGCACTTATGCTGAAGGGTGGGTGAGGGGAATAGCACTCACCAGCTCCTTTGTCCCTAGAGATGTGGTTCTATGAATTCCACCACTCAGTGATGCACTCCAACAAGAGTGAACAATCTCCTCCCTGTGTGCTCCAGATGTTCTTCAGATCTGCGCCTCCATGCCATCTGCCCCTAGGTTATTTGCTTGCCTTCTCTGCAGGTGTGGGGATGTGCCCTAAGGCTTTATCCCAGCCAAGCCTGCAGACCTTTAAAATTCCAGTCTTCAAGTCCCACTGGTTGCAAATACTCATGAAAATCAGCCCCTCTTATTTTCCCAGCCAATGGCTTTAAGGAAGTGTTCTGCTTATGTGTACCCCTGTATGTCTTTTTCTCACTCCTTTCTGGGCCCCCTCCCTTCTCCAGCACCTGTGATCCATTTCTCCAAACCAGGTTTCTGGACTCCTTACTTTCCCCAATGTGGTCTCTTCTCTCCCTTTAGTTGTGAAGTTTGTTCTGTCAGTCCTCAGATTGATTTCTTGGGTATTCAGAATGATTTGATAGTTATCTAGTTGTGTTCAAAGGATGAGATAAGCTTAGGGTCCTCCTACAATGCCACTATCTTATCTCCCCTTCTCTACTACATTTTCTTTTTCCATTCATACATTGATAGAGATTTAGGTTACTTCCCTTTCTTGGCTTTTGTGAATATTTTGTGAGTATCTTGGTATTGTGAATATTTTGTGTACATTCCCTGCAACGAACATGGGAGTTCTTGATACTGTCATCCTCAGATTTCTAGGCCAATCCCAACATTCACTGAGGACATCAACTTTCTCTCCATATCTTTTCTTGATGTCATCCAGGGCAAGTCAATACCTATGTAGGATTATTCCAATCAGCTTTCTAGCCTTATTCCTAGCCTTGATTACTTCAACACCAAAGACTTTCATCACCACTCATCACCCATTTCCGTAACTATAACTTAAATCTTGTAACCTGATGTTGCTTTATCTCTGAAAATTTAAACTCCGGTACCCCATATTTTGACTGCAATCTTTTATTCTTCTAGTCATCTCATTCCTTTATTACTACTATGTCATCTAAGCTTCTACCTGAACTTCCTTTCCCAAGACTTGGGCCATCACTGATTAGCTCACTTCCACAGACACTTCCATTTCTATTCAGTCTAAATCCCATAATCTGTCATTTATTCATTCATTAAACAAACATTTTCAAGGTGCCTACTGTATGGTAATCTTTTTTCTAAGAACTTTGGATATAGCAGTAAAAATACACAGCTTTGTAGAGCTTGCATTCTAGTGAGAGAAAGGAAACAGAAAAATAAACAAATGATAATGTATTATATCAGGAAATAAGTTCTATGGAGAAAATCAAACAGAGATGGTTAATATGGAATGTAGTAAAGTGACATTTGAGGATGACTTAAAGGAAAGGAGGGAGTAGTGTTTCCAAATTCCTGACAGATATTAGTCTTTGTAATCCAGGGTCAATAAATTGGAACTCCTGGGAATTCTCAGATATTTCTGAAATCATAAGATACTCAGTATTTTTCATAACATTTACTTGCATGTTGCTAATTAATTATGATTTTCCATAATAGTAAAGAGTAAATCATTCTTCTCTGATACCTGTAAAATAAAATCCAATATAATAATACATGCATGGTTTATTATTATTATGAAACAATATATCATAAAAGAGTATATATTTCAATTACATGTAAAAATTATCTCCACCTCATACAAATGATTGATAATGGAAAATATTAAAAGTAACATTAATTCAAAAATGCCCAACAGAAATCGCTTGAAAACTTGAAAGATAATGTCACAAATATTTATTATTTCAAAGATAACATTTTAAAATAAATTTTTTTAAAATTGCATTTTTTCCAGGTTTATTGAGGTATGTTTGACAAAGAAAAATTGTATATATTTAAGTAGTGTGTGTGAAGTGATGATTTATTATATGTGTACAATTGTGAAATGATTACCGTAATCAGGTTAATTAAAACGTTCATCCTTCTCTTGGTTACCTTTTTAGGTGTGTGTGGTAGGAACACTTACTTAATATTTACTCTCTCAGCAGGTTTCAAGTATACAATACATTATTATTAACTGTTGTCACTATGTTGTACATTAGATCCCCAGAATTTATTCATCTTATAACTGAAAGTTTGTACTCTTTGAACAACATCTCCCCACTTTTCCAGACCCCTATCTCCTGGCAACTGTCATACTCTCTGATTGTGGGGGATGGGGAGAGAGAGAGAGAGACAGAGGGAGGGAGAGAAATAGAACAAATTTGAAATTGGAGAGTGAGAGAAAGTAGTAAAAATGATACTGTGGTTTTGTTCTGCAATAGGAAGAATAGAATTGCTATTAACTGAGATGAGAAAGACTGCTTAAAAGCAGCAGGAATTTGAGGGAAGTAAAGTATAGGGGAGATCTGGGGCTGTTTTAAGACATGTTAAGCTTAAGATGCCTATAATATATCCAAGTGGAAATGTTTAGTAGTAAACTGGATTTTTAACTCAGGAGTTCAAGGAAGAGGTCTAGATTACTATAAATTTGAGAATCATAACAATTTAGATGATATTTAAAATCATGCAACTAACTGGATGCACACTCCAAGGGAATAGATACATAGAGAAAAGTCATCCAATAACTGGTACTGTGCAATACTTAGAGGCCAGGGTCATAAATAACTGGGTAGAGGAATCAGAGGAAAAGCTGGAGATTGTTTAAACTTGTAAGCCAAGTGAAAAAAAGTATTTCAAGGAGGAGGGAGCAAATATATCAAGTGCTTCTAATTTTTAGGTAAAATGAAGACTGAAAATTGATTTGGGTTTAACAATATGGTGACTTTGACAAGAGCACTTTCAATGGGTAAGTAAGGACAAAGCCTTATTGGAGAGGTTTTAAGAGAGAAATGAAGAAGAGGCAATGAAGATAATGAGTATAGAAAATTCATTTAAGGATTTTTGTTGTAAAAGGGAGCAGAGAAATGAGATAATTCCTTTCTACTTACAGTCCTTTCCATTGACACCCATCCATAAACCAAAATCTTAGAATAATCAAAGTATTCGAACACTGTTTCTATACCTGAGCTGCTGGGCCCTAGATACTTCAAGGCATCTCTTCTACACATCCTAAAGAGTTTTTACTCCCATTATAAAATTTTATTTTTTTTCTCAACCTCCCCCAATCCATACTCCTCACTCTACTGAATCCGCACAAGTAATCAGTTACCAAACATTGTTGGTTCTACCAGTACAGACCCACTGTCACCTCTTTATTTAGTTCACTCTAATTTATTATTTGTATTATAACACTTAACCACCTGTCTTTAGACAGTCTTCTCTATAATACATTTATCCCACTCCTGCCAGAGTAGGCCTTCTAAAACACAAATGTGAGCACATCATTCTGTTTAAAAGACTTCAGTGTCCCCCCATCATCAATAGAATAAAGTCAAACTCTTCAGTTTAACATCTAAGACCCTTCAAGATATGACTCATGTTGTTCATTCATTTATTCCTTTGAAAAATATTTCCTGGGGGCCTATTCTATTCTGAACTCCATGTTATTTTCTGGTAACACCAAAGTAGTTACATCCTGATTTCAGTTTCCATGAGCTTACCGTCCAATTTTTTTCTTTATCACTCTAATAATTACTGTTACTTGTAAGTCATACCTTGCCACTTAAGGTTCCTGAAATATGTCTTACTGCTTCAAAGTCCTTCGCTTTTCTCTACCTAAAATATCATCCTTGTTTCTTCAGATCCTGCTTAACTTCTTTAAAATTCACCCAAACATCATATCCTCATGAATACTTTTCTTATTTAAATGCCTTTTCTGTTTTCCCATGGTACTCTGAGATTACCTCTATGGTATTACTTATCACACTGTATTGATAAAATTGATTTATCTGCCTTTCCTATTAGGACTGTGAGTTTCTTGAGGAACTATGTCTTGTTTGTACCCCACCACCTAGCTTAGGGCCTAATATATAGTAGGTACTCAATAAATATTTGACAACGGGATTGAATTAAGGAAAGCCTGCTTTGCTTAATCTCATTCAACTTTTACCCTGTAAAGAGCTTTATGACTCCTAATTCTTTCATACTGCATTTTAGTTTCCTTTCCAAGTTTTGTATAACCTCTGAATCTGATCTACATATCTTTTTAGTTGTATGTCATTACAAGAAACCTCACCTTAAGTTTAACATCAATCCATTTATTACCAATCTTAGTTTAAACATCTTCCAGTTATTAACATCCTGGACAATGCTATTACCCAGATCAGGTTCTCCCAGAACCTTATCAAACACCTTGCCAAAATCCAGAGAAAAAAATCCATAGCATTCCCATAATCTATTCTGTCAGGTGACCTTATCATAAAAGGAAATAAAGCTAAATTGACCTCTAAATTGGTCACCTTTCCTAGAGTCTCTATTCCCTTCCACACTTCACTCCCAATCCATCCCTCTCTAAACACAGGGAAAATTATATTTTCTCAGCAATGTCTCACATGTCGTTTCTCATACTATTTCCTCTGTCTAAACTATTTCCCTTTCTCCACTTGATAATGTTATTATTCAAGATCCACTTGAAATTCAACTTCTTCTTAGAACTATTCTAAGAATCCCACCCTTCATTTCTCCATTTATGATGAAGTGAAATGGGATGGTCTTTGTGTTTTTCTGTAGTTTGGGAGGAAAATGAGGGATTTGAGGAAGGCAAATTGATCCTGGAGTCATCTTTCATAGTCAGTTACAGAGCAGGGTGTAGGACAACTATCACTTAATATAATAAAGTCAGACTTACTAGTTCACATAAGGTATGCTTAAAACATTCAAATTTGTCATATAAGCCATATGGGGCTTGGGGGAGAGGATTCATTTTAAGTGATCTACATTAAATATATTAGGAGAGAACATACTTATAACCCTAAGCCCACCCCTACCACACACACAGAAGATACATAAAGACAAATTCTGAGAGACAGGAAAGCTATATATCACATGGATTTGAAGATTAGAGTGATATGGCCCCAAAGCAAAGAATAGCTGCTGCTATTGGAAAATTAAAAGGGGCAGGAAATTGATTCTCCTCTAAAGCTTCCTCAAGAAGTAAGGTCCTGCTGACCCCTTGATTTCAGCCCAGTGATACTAATTTTGGACGTTAGATATTCAGAACTGTAAGAGAATAAATATGTATTGTTTTATGCCATCAAGTTTGTGGTGATTTGTTACAGCAATCACAGGAAGCTGATACAGATGGGAAGAGAATAGGGAAATCTATCACTTCGATTATATCACATAACGCTTTGCATTACAGTGAAGTTATGTTAATTACACACCTCACCACCCTACAATACACTAGAATTTGTGTAGCTTGAGTTCCAAGACTGTGTCATTATCATTGTTGTGGAATTATTATTATTATTTTTTGTTTCTGCACATGCTTCCATGAAAGCCTAATTTCTAAGTGATTCTTAAAGCTTACATTAAAAAGACAAACATCTCGTGCAAGTTTCAGTCTGGAAGATTCACTACTATTATGTCTTCTGTATTAGTAGCAATGTCTACAACCCTCTCATCAAACCATAAATAAAAGGCCAGGTTTTTTTTTTTT
>NW_024423319.1:56020744-56023398 GCF_017311325.1 Ursus maritimus
CCACTTGATAATGTTATTATTCAAGATCCACTTGAAATTCAACTTCTTCTTAGAACTATTCTAAGAATCCCACCCTTCATTTCTCCATTTATGATGAAGTGAAATGGGATGGTCTTTGTGTTTTTCTGTAGTTTGGGAGGAAAATGAGGGATTTGAGGAAGGCAAATTGATCCTGGAGTCATCTTTCATAGTCAGTTACAGAGCAGGGTGTAGGACAACTATCACTTAATATAATAAAGTCAGACTTACTAGTTCACATAAGGTATGCTTAAAACATTCAAATTTGTCATATAAGCCATATGGGGCTTGGGGGAGAGGATTCATTTTAAGTGATCTACATTAAATATATTAGGAGAGAACATACTTATAACCCTAAGCCCACCCCTACCACACACACAGAAGATACATAAAGACAAATTCTGAGAGACAGGAAAGCTATATATCACATGGATTTGAAGATTAGAGTGATATGGCCCCAAAGCAAAGAATAGCTGCTGCTATTGGAAAATTAAAAGGGGCAGGAAATTGATTCTCCTCTAAAGCTTCCTCAAGAAGTAAGGTCCTGCTGACCCCTTGATTTCAGCCCAGTGATACTAATTTTGGACGTTAGATATTCAGAACTGTAAGAGAATAAATATGTATTGTTTTATGCCATCAAGTTTGTGGTGATTTGTTACAGCAATCACAGGAAGCTGATACAGATGGGAAGAGAATAGGGAAATCTATCACTTCGATTATATCACATAACGCTTTGCATTACAGTGAAGTTATGTTAATTACACACCTCACCACCCTACAATACACTAGAATTTGTGTAGCTTGAGTTCCAAGACTGTGTCATTATCATTGTTGTGGAATTATTATTATTATTTTTTGTTTCTGCACATGCTTCCATGAAAGCCTAATTTCTAAGTGATTCTTAAAGCTTACATTAAAAAGACAAACATCTCGTGCAAGTTTCAGTCTGGAAGATTCACTACTATTATGTCTTCTGTATTAGTAGCAATGTCTACAACCCTCTCATCAAACCATAAATAAAAGGCCAGGTTTTTTTTTTTTAAGCTTTAGGAAAGTTCCTATTTCAGTTTCTACTTCATGGTTCTACCTTCATATATCCTTGCACATTGATTTAATACCTTGATTTTATTTATTTATTTATTTATTTATTTATTCATTCATTCTTTCTTCCTCTAGATTTAAGTCCTTGTTCTACCACTGATTAGTTGTTTGTCCTATGGCAAATTACTTAAGCTCTCCAAATCTGTGTCCTTATCAATGGAAGTGGAATAATAATTCTTACCTCAAAGGATTTTTGTAAAAATGAATGAGATAATGTATGTGTATCAGGGTAAAAAAAATTTAAACCACACCTTAAATACAGCTTATCTTGCCTCCTAGGTGTATGTGGCGGGAGAGGGAATTTGGGGGTGGCATTGATTTCCATCAATAAGAAAATTTATCTTTATTCTCAATTTTCTGTCCCTTTAATTTTCTTATAGTTGCTGGTATTCTTTGCCTTGTGGCTATATCACTCTAATATTCAAATCTCTCTCTGCTCCATCTTCATATCACTCTTTCCTCTATGTATGTCAACTCTCACTCTGCCTCCTTCTTATAAGGATACATGCAATTGCATTTATGACCCACCAGAATAATTTCATCATCTCAAAATCATAAGCTGGGTCAAGTCTGCAAAGTACATTTTTCTAAGTAAGGTAACATTTACAAGTTCCAGGGATTAGGACCTGGTACTTTTGTGTGTCCATTATTCAGTCTACTACATCATCCATTTCTAGATTGGAAAGAGAGATAGAGAGAGAGGGAGAGAGAGAGAGAGAGAGAGGAGGTTGAAAGCTCAGAACATCTATTCTGTAGGTGCTTCTGAAGGGTGAGCCCCCAGCATGTGTAGACCTCTACTTTCCAGATTATGTTAATATGTCTTGGTATACAAAAATAGTAGGTCCTGTAAATGTTATAGACTGAATTGTGGCCTTCCCAAATTCATATGCTGAAGCTCTATCTTCCAATGTAACTGTATGTGGAGATAGGGCTTTTAAGGAGGTAATTAAGGTAAACTAGGCCATAAGGTTGGGCCCATAATACAATAGGACTACTGTCCTTATAAGAGAAGGAAGAGATACCAGGAGCATGTGAACACAGAGGAAAGGCCATGTGAGGACACAAAGAGAAGGTGGCCATCTGCAAGCCAAGGAGAGAGACCAACCCTGTTGGTACCTTGATCTTGGACTTCCAGCCTCCAGAACTATGAGAAAATAAGTTTCTGTTGTTTAAGCTATCGAGGCTGTGGCATTTTGTTATGGCAGCAAGAGCAGGAGGCATGTCTAAAATTCAGTCCCAAGTTGGTCATTTTGCACCAGTGTAAAATCTCTCTCTTGTTTCAAACTGCTAATAAAGGATGCTCTTTGCTATACATTGCTCATATGATAACTTTGGGAGAAAGTCAAAAGAAAAAAATCAGAGTTCCTTGAGTGGCTGGGTGTAAAACAAAAAAAAAAAGAGAAAAAACTGTTAGATTAGTGAAAGCAGGAACTCAAAACCAGATGTGATTATGAGACCATAATTCCCGGCAGATTCGTGGATATTACAGGAGGTGCACTGGACTTCTTCAGAATGTGTGCTAGAGGACTTGTACC
>NW_024423319.1:56023408-56049832 GCF_017311325.1 Ursus maritimus
ACATGGATTTGAAGATTAGAGTGATATGGCCCCAAAGCAAAGAATAGCTGCTGCTATTGGAAAATTAAAAGGGGCAGGAAATTGATTCTCCTCTAAAGCTTCCTCAAGAAGTAAGGTCCTGCTGACCCCTTGATTTCAGCCCAGTGATACTAATTTTGGACGTTAGATATTCAGAACTGTAAGAGAATAAATATGTATTGTTTTATGCCATCAAGTTTGTGGTGATTTGTTACAGCAATCACAGGAAGCTGATACAGATGGGAAGAGAATAGGGAAATCTATCACTTCGATTATATCACATAACGCTTTGCATTACAGTGAAGTTATGTTAATTACACACCTCACCACCCTACAATACACTAGAATTTGTGTAGCTTGAGTTCCAAGACTGTGTCATTATCATTGTTGTGGAATTATTATTATTATTTTTTGTTTCTGCACATGCTTCCATGAAAGCCTAATTTCTAAGTGATTCTTAAAGCTTACATTAAAAAGACAAACATCTCGTGCAAGTTTCAGTCTGGAAGATTCACTACTATTATGTCTTCTGTATTAGTAGCAATGTCTACAACCCTCTCATCAAACCATAAATAAAAGGCCAGGTTTTTTTTTTTTAAGCTTTAGGAAAGTTCCTATTTCAGTTTCTACTTCATGGTTCTACCTTCATATATCCTTGCACATTGATTTAATACCTTGATTTTATTTATTTATTTATTTATTTATTTATTCATTCATTCTTTCTTCCTCTAGATTTAAGTCCTTGTTCTACCACTGATTAGTTGTTTGTCCTATGGCAAATTACTTAAGCTCTCCAAATCTGTGTCCTTATCAATGGAAGTGGAATAATAATTCTTACCTCAAAGGATTTTTGTAAAAATGAATGAGATAATGTATGTGTATCAGGGTAAAAAAAATTTAAACCACACCTTAAATACAGCTTATCTTGCCTCCTAGGTGTATGTGGCGGGAGAGGGAATTTGGGGGTGGCATTGATTTCCATCAATAAGAAAATTTATCTTTATTCTCAATTTTCTGTCCCTTTAATTTTCTTATAGTTGCTGGTATTCTTTGCCTTGTGGCTATATCACTCTAATATTCAAATCTCTCTCTGCTCCATCTTCATATCACTCTTTCCTCTATGTATGTCAACTCTCACTCTGCCTCCTTCTTATAAGGATACATGCAATTGCATTTATGACCCACCAGAATAATTTCATCATCTCAAAATCATAAGCTGGGTCAAGTCTGCAAAGTACATTTTTCTAAGTAAGGTAACATTTACAAGTTCCAGGGATTAGGACCTGGTACTTTTGTGTGTCCATTATTCAGTCTACTACATCATCCATTTCTAGATTGGAAAGAGAGATAGAGAGAGAGGGAGAGAGAGAGAGAGAGAGAGGAGGTTGAAAGCTCAGAACATCTATTCTGTAGGTGCTTCTGAAGGGTGAGCCCCCAGCATGTGTAGACCTCTACTTTCCAGATTATGTTAATATGTCTTGGTATACAAAAATAGTAGGTCCTGTAAATGTTATAGACTGAATTGTGGCCTTCCCAAATTCATATGCTGAAGCTCTATCTTCCAATGTAACTGTATGTGGAGATAGGGCTTTTAAGGAGGTAATTAAGGTAAACTAGGCCATAAGGTTGGGCCCATAATACAATAGGACTACTGTCCTTATAAGAGAAGGAAGAGATACCAGGAGCATGTGAACACAGAGGAAAGGCCATGTGAGGACACAAAGAGAAGGTGGCCATCTGCAAGCCAAGGAGAGAGACCAACCCTGTTGGTACCTTGATCTTGGACTTCCAGCCTCCAGAACTATGAGAAAATAAGTTTCTGTTGTTTAAGCTATCGAGGCTGTGGCATTTTGTTATGGCAGCAAGAGCAGGAGGCATGTCTAAAATTCAGTCCCAAGTTGGTCATTTTGCACCAGTGTAAAATCTCTCTCTTGTTTCAAACTGCTAATAAAGGATGCTCTTTGCTATACATTGCTCATATGATAACTTTGGGAGAAAGTCAAAAGAAAAAAATCAGAGTTCCTTGAGTGGCTGGGTGTAAAACAAAAAAAAAAAGAGAAAAAACTGTTAGATTAGTGAAAGCAGGAACTCAAAACCAGATGTGATTATGAGACCATAATTCCCGGCAGATTCGTGGATATTACAGGAGGTGCACTGGACTTCTTCAGAATGTGTGCTAGAGGACTTGTACCAAAATTAAGGAAATCTCAAAGCGCAGGGTAATATCAGTTGACATCTGGGTAGCATATGCAAATTGCCAAGTATAGTGTCTAATGTTTAATAATCATCCAGAAAATGATGGTTTATTTTCCCCTTCCTCCTATCACCACTAATAAGGATAGGTGGATGTGTCCTAGAGTTGAAATAAAACAAGTTTTTCAATAAGTTATGAGTGGATTAATATTCAACCTAATCCTTTGTAGAGTCAATAATACTCTAGTGTTCAGAAAGCAAAAGAAACATTATCTGTAAAAATAGCAAGATACAGGGACCCCAAAAAAGCAGTGTGAACATTTTGTAGATTTTAGGGGAACTTACAGAAGAAAAATAACAGTCTCCTTTTTGGCATGGTAATTAGAAACCCCAAATTTAAAAATCATTCAAAAACCATAAAATTAAGGTCTGCCACTGAAAAATTTTCCAGACTTTTTCTGTTTTCCATAGCACAGTTCCATACCACAGGGAAGAAGTAGGAATGTGTTTTTTTCTAATTCGGCAGAGCATGAAACATCTTCAAAAATAATATGAATTAATCATATGCATTTAGATACTTTGAAGTTTAGCAACGATGAAAGCACCACAAACTTACAGATTGTGGAAGTCAATAATAGATTCCAGAAGCCTCAAGTCTTCTCCAGAGTTCTTTTGAATGAAAAGACATGTGCAGCATTTCATATGAAGAATGACCATCCTGGATTTGGAAAATGTTTCTCTAGCAAAGCCCCAGCAAATCACAGCCAGTATGCCCAGAACCCCCAAAAATGTCAGTACAGGTAATTGAGCGCTTCATAAGAGACTAGGTCCTCTTTGGGATGTTACTCAGCACTTCTACCATTTCAAAGGTTCTGCCTTTTCCCCATCCCCATCTCCACAGAAGTAGAAATCCTTCCAGCTATTCCTAAGTGAAGTTTTATTACAAAGCAGAAAATTATGATGAGCACCTCCAACATAATTACTGATGAGAGTGATGTTTCCTAACTAAGTCATTCCCCCTGAAGGGGTGAAGCAAATTCTATTTCTTTATGCTTACTTTTTAAAATTATTTCAGAACTGCTGAGGGCAGCAAAAGACCACTTGCACTTTGGAAGCTCATATTTCCTCAATACTTAGATTTCTCATTTGACCAAAATCAGTTCTATAGTGGTCCCCTAGTTTAGTATCATAATTGGCTGATTGCAGATATTGCAGCTGACACAAGCATGAAGTTTCCAGCAGGCATGGTGAAAGGACTCCTCTAGACTGAAACACTGCATGAAAAAAGTTGCATTGGAAGGCAACTCAATAAAAATAAACTTTAAAGATGCTTAGAACTTTTATCATGGAAAGATATTTAAGATATAAGTGGAAAAAAACAGAGAACCATGAATAATATAATCCCATTTTGTTCAAAAATACCTATTTATTTGTGTAGCATATACACACATGCACACACATACACACACAAAACATCTGGAAGGACATATACCAAATTGCTGACATAGGTAATTTCTTGGTTAAGTAACTATTGGAGATTTCTTTTGCTTATTTGTGTTTTCTATATTTCAATAATGAGCATGGATTATGCATGTAATAATAGAATAGTAATCATATTTTTAAAGAAAGAAATTCAGCTATTCAAATCCACTTCCCATCTCAGATTCTGGGTTTTGCTACAAAATTTATGAATGTTTTTCTATAAGATTTGCATATTTTTTCCACAAAGGTGCACATTTGTCCAGCCCTTGGCTCCTTTCCCCACATAAAAAAATTAATTTGGTTGTTTATTTGAAAAGTATTGACTGAAGACCTATTCTACCTTCTTAGTCAAAGAAATGGACTACTCCTCCTACCCTCATTGACTTAAATGTGGGATTTTTTAAATGGACTATTGCCTTGCTCAGCAGAATAGGTTGATGCAACAACTACTTTGAGAACTTTGTCCCAGTCTCTAGAATAATGGTTTTGTTTAGAATTTTGAAGTAAAGGAGAGGCATTGATCTCTGGGGAAAAACAGGTCTTTTGTGGTCAGAGTGGTGTCTTTCAATAATGATAACTAACCTTGATTAAGCATATTCCAGGCACTTTACATGCTTTATTTCATATAATTCTCAAAATAATGCTTTTGAGTTAAGTGCAGTTGTTCCTGTTTTCTAGGCTAGAAATTGAGCAGTTACTCTATGCTTTTCTTATCATGTTAAGTAAGCATGGGGACCAAGAAGCATTGGACTTAATTTCCAACACTATAGGAACAAATGCCTATCTCAGTGTGCTCTGTGAGATAGTCTAGTTAAATCATCCCAATTTCCCAGCAGAGGAAACATACACAGAGGACACTGCTGTACAATTAGAAAAGTAAAGAAAAGAAAATAATTGATTCAAAAAATTTGAAGAATTGCATAACATGGACAAATACCAGTTTGCAAAGGGTACAGTAGGGTCTCTAGACATAGCCAAATATAAACAAGAAAATTTTAAATGCTCTGATATAGTATTAACTTATATGTTTTATCCTCAAAATAATACTTTTGAGGTAAGTACAATTTTTCCTATTTTCTAGGTTGGGAATTAAGGCTTAGAGAGGTTAAGTTACTTGGTAAATAAAATAAAATAAAATGAAGAAGAATAAAATAAGATATATAATCATCATCATCATCATCATCATCTAACAAAACTTTAAATATAAAAATAGAGAGATGACATGAAGATGGAGGGCTAGGAAGTCCCAGTGCTTGTCTCTCCCACAAAAACTACAAAAAAAAAAAAAACAACAACACTATAGAATGACAAAAATAATTGTGGGAAACTCTGGACTACAACGAAAAAGCAGCAGATACACTGTGGAACTTAAAACCTGAAGATAACAGCATAAAAAAGCATAGGGAACACTTGACTTGTATCAGCCCAGCCTCCAGTCCAGGGAAGCTTGGCACCAGAGGGGATCCCCTTGGAAAAATTTCACCCCATTGGGAAAAAGCAAGCAAGAGAGCCCCAACAAGCTTCATAATCATGGATGTTTGCAGCCTTCACTACTGAGGACTCCTAACATCTTCACCAATGCTGAACACAATGATTGAGTTGACAGAAATCCTTGTTCTTTATCTCTTCCCTGGGGCTGTAGCTGTAGATGTGGTGAAGCCCACTTCTGGGAGCCTGAGCTGCTGTTGTGATCAGCTCTCTGGGATAGGGACACTACAGTGCTTGCCATCTACAGGACCAGAGCTGCCATGGCTCTGCATTCTGCCCCTGGGCTCCAAATTGTAGATTTGATCCACCATAACAAGGATGTACTGCTTTGTATCCTCCATTGCATCCTGACCCCAGCCATTATGTCAGGACTATGACCTGCCATTACTGGAGCCACACAGCTATTGTTTTGCACCCCATCCCCAGTGAGCTGTCAACACGCAACTTTAATGAGTCATCATTAGGCCAAGTTGCTGTTGTTCTGTGACTGCCCCCTTGGGACCAGAGTTAGTTCTATTGCATCTCACTGAACTTCCTTAAAATAATAATTTTAAATTATTTTTCATGTAACTCTCAGATCCATTTCTTTGGAGGTCTTTGTCCACCAAAACCAGTTTGAAAGGCGGAAAGAAGTATCTGCTCCTTCAAATGTTCAGACATCAATTCAAAACCATTAGAAACATAAAAAAGCAAGGAAATGTGACACCACCAAAGGGACACAATAATTTAATTGTGGGCTGCCTTTTCACTTTGTTGATGGTTTCCTTCACTGTGAAAAAGCTTTCTATTTTGGTGTATCTCCAATAGTTTATTTTTTCTTTTGTTTCCCCAGCCTGAGGAAACATATCTAAAAAAATCTTAAGGCCAATTTCAAATGTATTACTGCCTATGTTTTCTTCTAGGAGTTTTAGGGTTTCAGGTCACACGTTTAGGACTTTAATCCATTTTGAGTTTTATTTTTGTGCATTGTATGGTGTATGAAAGTGGTCCAATTTTATTCTTTTCCATGTAGCTGTGAAAATTTTAAAGGTAGAAAGACCATATGACGCAATAATTTATCTCTTGGGCATTTACCCAAAGAAAATGAAAACACTAATTTGAAAAGATATATACACCTAAATGTTTATTGCACCATTGTTTGCAATAGTCAAGATATGGGGACACCTGAGTGACTTAGTTGTTTATGCATCCAACTCTTGATTTCAGCTCGGGTCATGATCTTGGGGTGGTGGGATTGAGCCTTGTGTCAGGTTCTGTGCTCAGTGCTGAGTCTGCTTGGGATTCTCTCTCTCTCTCTCTCCCTCTGCCCCTCCCTCCACTCATGTGCACACACTCACTCTAAAAAGATAAATAAAAATCTTAAAAAAATAGCCAAGATATGGAAGCAACCCAAGTGTTCACCAATAGATGAATGGATAAAAATAAAATGTGGTATATAAATACAATGGAATATTACTCAGCCATAAGAAAATAAGATCTTGTCATTCATGACAACATGGATGGACCTAGAGGGTACTATGCTTAGTGAAATACATCAGACAGAGAAAGACAATACCATATGATTTCATTTATATGTAGAATCTGAAAAACAAAAACAAAGAAAAGACTCTTAATTTCATGGAATTAACTGGTGGTTGCCAGAGGGGAAGTGGTGGGGAAATGGGTGAAATAGATAAAAGGCATTAAGAGGCACAAACTTCCAGTTATAAAATAAATTAATCACAGAAAAAAGTACAGCATAGGGAATATAGTAAATAATATTGTAATAACATATGGTGACAGACGGTAACTTCATTTAATGTAGTTAGCATTGAGTAAGGTATAAAATTATTGAATTGATATGTTGTATACCTGAAACTAATATAACATTGTATGTTAATTCTATTTCAATAAAAATTAAATAAATATTAAGAAATTAGAAAAGATAGACAATTTAACTCAGGAAAACAATGCATAAACAAAATAAGAAGTTCAACAAAGAGATGCAAATCATAAAAACAAACCAACTAGATATTCTCGAGTTGCAGAATATAATGAATGAAATGAAAAATGAATTAAAGAGCCTCAAAAGCAAGCTTAACCAAGCAGAAAATAGAATCTGTGTGCTTGAAGACAGATAATATAAAGAGATATTATCCAATCAGAAAAGAACAAATAAAAATGAGAAAGCATGAATAAAGCCTACATGAATTATGGGACATGAGAAATAAAATAACATTAAAATTGGGGTGCCTGGGTGGCTCAGTTGGTAAAGTGACTGCCTTCAGCTCAAGTAATGATCTCAGAGTCCTGCGATCAAGCCCCACATCAAGATCCCTGCTCAGTGGGCAGTCTGCTTATCTCTCTCCCTCTGCCCCTCCCCCTGCTCGTGCTTCCCCCTTAAATATGTAAATAAAATTCAAAAAAATAACATTAACATTATGACAGTCTCAGAAGCAGAACGAGAGAAAGGGAGAGAAAAACCTATTTAAATAAACTTTCCAAATCTGAGGAAGATATGGCCATCCAAGTACAAGAAGCTTAAAGATCCCTCAACAGATTCAACCCAAAGGAATATTGAAAGATATACATTTTAATAAATCTCAAAAATGAAAGATAAAGAGAAAATTTTGAAAGCTGTGAGAGAAAAAAGACTTATTACGTACAAGGGAGGCACAGTAAGTCTATCAGCAAATTTCTCAGCAGAAATCTTGCAAGACAAAAAAGATACATTCAAAGTGACTGAGGGTGAGGGGGCAACAAACCAAGAATAATTTACCCAGCAAAGTTATCTTTTAGAAATGAAGGAGAAATAAAAGTCTCCTAATCAAAAACTAAGGGAATTTAGTTTTTGCCACTAGGCCTGCCTAACAAGAAATGCTGAAGAGAGTTCTACAAGCTGAAAAAATATGTATACTTATTAGTAACATGGAAACATAAAAGTACAAAATTAACTGATAAAGGTAAGTATATAGTCACATTAAAAATATTCTAATACTGCAGTGTTGATGTGTAAATCATTTTGAACTCTATCATTTAAGTTAAAAGACAAAAGTATTAAAAGTAGGTATAGCTACAATATTTTGTTAATGGTTATACAGTATAAACAGATGTAAATTGTGATATCAACAGCATAAAAATTTGGGGAGAGTCAAGTAAAGGTGTATAGCTTTTGTATGCAATTTAAGTTAAATTGTTATCAGCCTGAAAAAAAGACTTGTAACTGTAAGATATACTATGAAAACCTACAGTAACCACAAAGGTAAAATATAATAGATATGCAATGACAATGAGGAAAAGATCAAAGCATACCACAGCAAAAATTTTATCAAATTACAAAGAAAGCCAGCAAGAGTTAAAAAAAAAGGAACAAAGGAACTACAAAACAATGAGAGAGGAATGAACAAAATGGCAATAGTAACTCCTTACTGATCAATAATTACTCTAAATATAAATGCTTAAATTCTCCAATTAAGTGACATAGAGTGGTTAACTAAAAAAGCAAGACCCAACTATATGCTGCATAGAAGTGATTCAAATAAGATATCAGGACACTCATTGGCTGAAAGTGAAGGGATGGGAAAAGGTATCCCATGAAAATGGAAACTAAAAGAGAGAGCAGAGGCAGCTATACTTACATGATACAAATGGACTCTACCTCCAAAGTTGGAACAAGAGACAAAGAGATCATTATATAACAACAAAGGTGTCAATTCATGAAAAGGATGTACCAGTTGTAAATATATGTGCATCTAGTATAGGACCACCTAAATATATTAAACAGATCTGCAGGGGAAAATAGACAGCAATGGAATAATGGAAGACAGCCACTTTCAATAAGCGATATATAATCAAGACAGAAATCAGTAAGGAAATTTTGGACTTGAAGTACATTTTAGGTCAAATGGATCCAACAGATATATATAGAAATTTTATACAACAGCAGCAAGATACCCATTCTTTGCAAGTGCAAATGGAACATTTTTAAGGATAAATCATATTTTAGGTCACAAAACAAGTCTTGATGAATTTAAGAAGATTGAAATTATAGCCAATATTTTCTGAACACAAAGGTATGAAACCACAAATCAATAAGTGACAGAGAGCTGGAAAATTCACAGATAGGTAGAAATCAACACATTCTTGAATAATCAATAAGCCGAAGGGGAAAAAAAATCAAAAAGCAGATCAAAAAAATATCTTGGGCAAATGAAAATGAAAACAGCATACCAAAACTTATGGGATGCAGTTAAAATAATTTTGAGAGATAATTTTGTAGTGATAAATCCCTACATTGTGTGAAAAAGAAAACTTCAAATAAATAATGTTACCTTCCACCTCAAGAAACTAGAAAAAGAAGAACGAACTAAGCCCAAAGTCAGCAGAAGGAGAGGAATAATAAATATTGGAGCAGAAATAAATGAAACAGACACTGGAAAGACAATATAAAAGATCAAGGAAACTAAAAATTGGTTTTTCAAAAGATGAATAAAATTTACTAATCTTTAACAAGACTAATTACAGAAATATTCAAATTAATAAAATTACAAATGAAAGAGAAGACATTTCAACTTATATCACAGTAATACAAAAATCATAACAGACTACAATGAACAATTAGCCACCAACAAATTAGATAAGTTAGCAGACATGGAAAAATCCTAGAAACATACAACTTACCAAGAATGACTCAGGAAGTAGTAGAAAATCTGAAAAGACTATTAACAAGGAAGGAGAATCAGTAACCAAATTTCTTACAGGAGTGCACTTGTGATGAGCACCAGGTGTTGCATGGAAGTGTTGAATCACTATCTTCTACACATGAAACTAATATTACACTGTATGTTAACTAACAGGAAATTAAATAAAAGAAAAAATTCTAAGTATTAAAATGTCAATTGAAATATAAATTAATCAGGGGCGCCTGGGTGGCACAGCGGTTGGGCGTCTGCCTTCGGCTCAGGGCGTGATCCCAGCGTTATGGGATCGAGCCCCACATCAGGCTCCTCCGCTATGAGCCTGCTTCTTCCTCTCCCACTCCCCCTGCTTGTGTTCCCTCTCTCATTGGCTGTCTCTATCTCTGTCGAATAAATAAATAAAATCTTAAAAAAAATAAATATAAATTAATCATATATGGGATATTCGATCAGAAGGATCAAATACCAACCATGTCAAGGGACTTGAGACCAGTCTGCTTCATGTTGGATATATAGTTGACCCTTAAACAGACACAGGTGGGACACCGACTCCCTATATAGTCAAAAATCTATGTATAACTTTTGACTCCCCAAAACTTAACTACTAAGACTACTGTTAACTAGAAGCCTCACTGATAACAAACATTTGACTAACACATATTTCTATGTTATGTGTATTCTATGCTCTATTCTTGCAGTAAAGTAAGCTATAGAACAGAAAATGTTATTAAGAAAATCATAAGGAGGAGAAAAAACATTTATATTACTATATGTATACTTATTGGAAAAAATATGCATGTAAGTGCACCCACAAAGTTCAAATATGTGTTGTTCAAGGGTCACATAATTTCAAAGTGTTTTATGGTTACTCACAGGCCCAGTACACTTTCTCTTTGCTTCTCAATTTTTGATCTGATTTGCATTGGAATGTTTCACTAAAGTTTATATCAAAAAAATCTCCTTAGAAATAAAAGCCTGAGACCAGATAGACTCACTGGTAAATTCTACTTAGCATATAAAGAAGAATTAATAACAATACTTAAATTCTCCTAGAATACTGAAGACGAAGGAAAACTTCCAAACTCATTTTATAAGGCCAGCATTACCATGATACTGAAGTCAGAAAAGGACATGAAAAGAAAAGAAAAGATGGGGCGCCTGGGTGGCACAGCGGTTAAGCGTCTGCCTTCGGCTCAGGGCGTGATCCCGGCGTTACGGGATCGAGTCCCACGTCAGGCTCTTCTCCTATGAGCCTGCTTCTTCCTCTCCCACTCCCCCTGCTTGTGTTCCCTCTCTCGCTGGCTGTCTCTCTCTGTCGAATAAATAAATAAAATCTTTAAAAAAAAAAAAGAAAAGAAAAGAAAAGAAAAATTACAGATCAATATCCTTGATGAATACAGATGCAAAAATCTCAAAAAATCCTAGCAAACTAAATTCAGGAGTGCATGGAAAAAATCATATACCATGATCAAATGGGATGTATACCTGGGATGCAAGGAAGGTTCATTATGCAAATCAGTAAATGTGATACACCTCATATCAATAAATGCAAAAAAACCATTTGACAAAATACACACCGTTTGATGATAAAAATGCCCAACAAGTTAGGTTTAGAAGGAGTGTACCTCAATATAATGAAGGTGATATATGACAAGGCCACAGCTATCTCGATGCTCAATATTGAAATTTTAAAACCTTTTCTTCTAACATCAGGTACAAGACAAGGATGACCACTCTTACCACACCTATTTAACATAGTAATGCAAGTCTTAACCACAGTGAGGCATTACAGGGCATGAAAAAGAAATAAAAGCCATCCAGATTGGAAAGTAAGATGAAAAAATTATCTGTTTTCAGATGACATGGCTTTCTGACAGAAAAATCATAAAGACTCCACCAAAATAATGAATGAATTCAGCAAAGTTGTTGGATACAGATTCAACATATAAAAACCAGTGTGTTTACTTACACTAATAAAGGACTATTTGAAAAATAAGTAAGAAAGCAATCTCAGGAGTAGGAAGATGGTGGTAGAGTAGGAAGACCTTAGGTTTGCCTCATCCCATAAACACAACTGGATAACTATCAAATCATCCTAAATACCATGGAAATAGACCTAAAGACTGACAGAACAAACTGCACAGAGAGAAGAGGCCACTTCAAAGAAGGTAGGGAGTGTGGAGATGTAGTTTAGGGGAGACAAGGATCATGGCTGCTGTGGAGGAGAGGGAGCCATATCATGGAGAAGGGCAAGAGAGAGAGGAGCACATAGGGAAATGCAGAATAAAGTTTCCAAAAGCCATTGGCTTGAAAAACAAGAGGGGCTAAGATTTTGTGAGTTTTTGCAACCATTGGGGCTTAAAGCCTGGAGCTTTGAAAGTCAGCGGGACTTGGCTGGCATAGAGCCTACAAAATGCTGCACTGCTCCTGGAGAGAAGGCAGGCAAAATCCTGGAGGCAGATAGCATGGAAACAATGATCTGAGGAAGGCCTGGGTCACAGAGTGGGGAGATTATCCACTCTTCTTGCAGCATGTCCATGAATTCATGGAGACACCTCTCCAGGAACAAAGGAGCTAGCTGTGCCATTTCCCATCTACACCCCTCAGCACAAACACAGAGGTACTTGTGGGAAACAGCACAGAGCCAACACTGGCTTCCTAACTTCCACACAACAAGCCCCACCCTACTATGCTGCAGTGAAAATGCCCATCTCAGTCAGGTTTTCCCCAGCCCCAGCAAGGTGGGCTTCCTCTCCAAAAGACCACCAGAAACAACTACCCACACCATGTCTTCTGACCAGAAAGATTTGCAGGGCCCCAGTTCCAGTGGAGGTGGCAAAAGGTCTCATTTCACAAGCAGACCAGAGGACACATAGTTAAAACTCACCACTTTCAGGCCAGGGACCAAACACTGCCCACAGCAGGCAAGGAACCTCTGCAGTGACTGGCCTGAAGGATAGAGCACCCAGAACACAATAGCAGAGTGCATGCAGCGCATACCAGAGACACAAGCTGAAACTCCAGGCCCTGGCCATTACATAACCACTTCTTCACAAGGTCATTACTTTCAGGAGCAAGAGACAAAACTGGCTTTCCTAACACACAGTAGAAGGCAGACACTTAGACAAAATGCCAAGATGGAGGAATTTATTTCAAATGAAAGAACAAAATAAGGTCATGGCCAGATAATTAACTGTAAAAGATATAAGTAACATGCCTGATGGAGAATTTAAAGCAACAATAATAAGGATACTCACTGGGCTTGAGAAAAAAGTAGAAGACATCAATGAGACCCCAACCACTGAGATAAAGGGGTTAAAAAATCAATCAAAGATGATGAGTGTAATAAATGAGACTGGAAACAATGTTGAGGCAATGAACAGCAGGCTTGATGCAATGAACAGCAGAGGAATGAATTAATGAGCTACAAGACAAAGTAATGGAAAGTAATAAAGCTGAACAAAAGAAACAAAAGAATTATGCAAATTGAGAATACACTTAGGGGACTCAGTGACTCCATCACACGTAATATCATTCATATTATACAAGTCCCAGAAGAAGAAAATAAAGAAAAGGGGGCAGGAAATTTATTTGACAAAATAATAGCTGAAAACTTCCTTGATCTGGGAAAGGAAACAGACATCCAGATACAGGAGGCACAAAAAACACCCATCAAAATCAACATAGCAGGCCAACACCAAGACATGTTGTAATTAAATTTGCAAAATATATAGATAAAGAAACAAATCTTAAAGGCAGCAAGCCAGAAGAAGATTATAACTTACAAGAGAAAACCCATAAGGCTAGCTGGAGATATCTCAACAGAAACCTGGCAAGCTAGAAGCAAATGGCACAATATCTTCAAAGTGCTAAATGGGAAAAATCTGTACCCAAGAATACCATATTCATCAAGGTTATAATTCAGAACAGAAGGAGAGATAAAGAGTTTCCCTGACAAACAAAAACTACAGGAGTTTGTGACTACTAACCCAGTCCTGTAAGAAATATTAAAAGGGACTCTTTGAGTAGAAAGGACAGACCAAAAGTGACAGCATAAAGATAGCACAGACAAAAGCAGTAAAAATTAATATTTCTGAAAAAAATCAGTTAAAAAACTCACAAAATAAAAGGATATAAAATATAACATGTACCTAAAAAGTGGGGAGGAGAAGAATACAGAATGAGATCAAACATCAATAACAATCAACTTAAGGCAGACTACTAAAAGCAGAAGTTATATACAAAGCTAATGGCAATCATATATCAAAAACCACTAATAAATTTGCAAATAATAATGAGAAACAAATCCAAATATATCACTAAAGAAAATCAGCAAAACATGAAACAGAAAGACAAGAAAGGATCAGAGAAAATCTCCAGAAACAACCACAAAACAAGTAATAAAATGGCAATAAATATGTATCAAACAACAATTACTTCGAATGTAAATGGAATAAACTACCCAATTAAAAGACATAGGCTGTCAGAAATTATTAAAAAAAAAACACCTATGTATGTGCTACATATAGGATGCTCATTTTAGACCTGAAGACATCTGTAGATTGAAAGTGTGGGGGGGTGGACAAAACTTTATCATGCAAATGGATGTCAAAAGGAAGTTGGAGTTGCAACACTTACATTAGACAAGGTATACTTGACAACAAAGCCTGTAACAAGGGACAAAGAAGGGAAGGATATAATCATAACGGAGATAATCTAACAAGAAGACATAACAATTGTAAATATTTATGCACCCAAAAGGGAAGCACCCAAATATATAAAAATAATGATTAAAAACATAAGGGAATTCATCAATAACACAATAATAGTAGGGGACTTTACTTCAGCTCCAATGATGGTTACATCATCTAGACAGAAAATAAACCAAGGAAACAATGCTTTGAATGATGCACTGGAACAGTTGGACTAACAGATGTATTCAGAATATTCCATCCTAAAACCACAGAATACACATTCCTTTCAAGTGGGTATGGGACATTCTTCAAGATACATAACATATTAGGTCACAAACAGGCCTCAACAAATACAAAAAGATTGAAGTCATACCATGCACCTTTTTCTGACCACAGCACAATGAAACTAGAAGTCAACCATAACAAAAAATCTAGAAAGACCACAAACACATGGACATTAAACAACAAATTGATAAACAATGAATGGGTCAACCAGGAAATCAAAGAAGAAATAAAATACATACATGGAAACAAATGAAAATGAAACATGATGGTCCAAAAATCTCTGGGATGAGGCAAAAGTGGTTCTCACAGGGAAGTTTATAGCATTAAAGGCCTACTGCAAGAAGCAAGAAAAATCTCAAATAAACAACCTAACCTTACACTTATAGGAGTTAAGAAAAGAACAAAAAAAACAAAACCAAAATCCAGTAGAAGGAAGGAAATAATAAAGATTAGAGCAGAAATAAATGATATTGAAACAAAAACAACAACAAAAAAAATAGATCAATGAACCAGGAGCTGGTTCTTTGAAAAAAATCAATAAAAATGATAAGCCTTTAGCCAGACCTATCAAGAAAAAAAGAGAAAATACTCAATAAATAAAATCACAAATGAGAGAGGAGAAACAACAACCAACACCACAGAAATAAAAACAATTATAAGAGAATATTATGAAAAACTACATGACAACAAAATGGAAAACCTGGAAGAAATGGATAAATTCCTACAGAAATATAAACTACCAAAACTGAAACAGGAAGAAATAAAAAATTTGAACAGACATATTAGTGGCAAAGAAAATTGAACCCATAATAAAAAAAAATCTCTGGTCCAGGGCCAGATGGCTTCACAGGGGAATTCTACTGAACATTTAAAGAGTAATACCTATTCTTCTCAAACTATTCCAAAAACAGAAATGGAAGGAAAACTTCCAAACTCATTCTATGATGCCAGCATTACCCTTATACTAAAATCAGATAGATACTAAGAGCAGAGAACTACAGGCCAATATCTCTGATGAGCACAGATACAAAAATCCTTGACAAAATACTAGCAATCCAAAACCAAGAATAAATTTAAAAAAACATTCACCATGATCAAGTGGGACTTATTCCTGGGCTGGAAGTGTGGTTCCATATTAGCATTGATTGAATAATCAATGTGATACACTACATTAATAAAAAAAAATAGAATAAGCATCATATGATCTTTTTAATAGAGGCACAGAAATCATTTGACAATCATCCATTCATGACAAAAACCATCAACAAAGTAGGTTTAGAGGAAAAATACCTCAACATAATAAACGTAATATATGAAAATCCCTCCAATTAACATCATCCTCAATGGGGAAAATTTCCCATTTCCCAAAGGCTGGGAACAAGACAAGCATGTTCATTCTCACCAGTTTTATTCAACATGGTACTGGAAGTCCTAGCCACAGAAATTGGACAACAAAAAGAAATAAAAGGCATCTAAATTGGCAAAGAAAAAGTCAAACTTTAATTATTTGCAGATGACATGGTACTCTACATAAAAAACCCTAAAAGATTCCAACAAAAAACTGCTGAAACTGATAAATAAAGTCAGTAAAGCTGCAGGATACAAAATCAACATACAGAAATCTGTTGCATTTCTATACACCAATAATGAAGCAACAGAAAGAGAAATTAAGGAATCAGTTCCATTTACAATTTCACCAAAAATACTCAGTAGTAAACCACCAAAAAATGGAAAGACCTGTACTCTGAAAACTATGAAACACTGATGAAAGAACTTGAAGGTGACACAAAGAAATGGAAAGACATTCCATGCTTGTGGATTGGAAGAACAATTTTATATATTATATTATATTATATTATATTATATTATATTATATTATATTATATTTATTATATGTTAGTCACCACACAGTACGTCATTAGTTTTTGGTGTAGTGTTCCATGATTCATTGTTTGCGTATAACACCCACTGTTCCATGCAATACGTGCCCTCCTTAATACCCATCACTGGGCTAGCCCATTCCCCCACCCCTCTCCCCTCTAAACCCCTCAGTTTGTTTCCCAGAGTCCATAGTCTCTCGTGGTTCATTCCCCCTTCTGTTTACCACCCCTCATTATTCCCTTCCTTCTCCTACCGATCTCCCTGCTATTCCTTATGTTCCACAAATGAGTGAAACCATATGATAATTGTCTTCTTTGCTTGACTTATTTCACTTAACATAATCTCCTCCAGTCCCATCCATGTTTATGCAAATGTTGGGTAATCTTTCTGATGGCTGAGTAATATTCCATTGTATATATGGACCACATCTTCTTTATCCATTCATCTGTTGAAGGGCATCTTGGCTCCTTCCACAGTTTGGCCATTGTGGACAATGCTGCTATGAACTTTGGGGTGCATATGGCCCTTCTCTTCACTACGTCTGGATCTTTGGGGTAAATACCCAGTAGTGCAATTGCTGGATCATATGGTAGCTCTATTTTTAACTTTTTGAGGAACCTCCACTGTTTTCCAAAGTGGCTATACCAACTTGCATTCCCAGCAACAGTGTAAGAGGGTTCCCTTTTCTCCACATCTTCTCCAACATTTGTTGTTTCTTGCCTTGTCAATTTTTGTCATTCTAACTGGTGTAAGGTGGCATCTCAATGTCGTTTTGATTTGAATTTCCTTGATGGCTTATGATGTTGAACATTTTTTCATGTGTCTGTTAGCCATTTGTATGTCTTCATTGGAAAAGTGTCTGTTCATATCTTCTGCCCATTTTTTGATTTGATTATTTGTTTCTTGGGTATTTTTTAAATGTCCATACTACATGGATCAATCCACACATTTGATGAAATCCCTATCAAAAAACCGATGGCATTTTTCAAAGAGGTAAAATAAACAATCCTAAATTTTTTATGAAACCACAAAAGACCCCAAATAACCAAAGCAATCTTGAAAAAGAAAAGCAAATGTGGAGATATCACAATTCCAGACTTCAAATTATATTACAAAGTTGTAGTGATCAAAACAGTATGGTACTGGCACCAAAATAGACACATGGATCATTAGAACAGACTAGAATGCCCAGAAATGAACCCACAACTATATGGTAAATTAATCTTCAACAAATCAGGAAATAATATCCAATGTTGTCTCTTCAACAAATGGTGTTGGGAAAACTGGACAGCCACGTTCAAAAGAATGAAACTGGACCACTTTTTTACACCATATGCAAAAATAAATTCAAAATGGATGAAATACCTTTATGTGAAAGCTGAAACCATAAAAATCATATAATAGAACACAGGCAGTTACCTCCTTTGACACTGGCCATAGTGACTTTTTTCCAGATATGTCTCCAGAGGCAAGGGAAAGAGAAGCAAAAACTATTTGTACTGCATCACAGTAAAAAGCTGGGAGAAGACATTTGCAAATGACATATCAAATAAAGTGTTATTATCCAAAATATATAAAGAAATTACAAAACTCAATGCTAAAAATGAAATAATCTGATTAAATAATGGGTGGAGAACTTGAACAGACATTTCTCCAAAGAAGACATACAGATGACCAACAGACTCATGAAAATATGTTTATCATCACTTATCATCAGGGAAATTAGAAAGAAAACTACAATGGAATATCACCTCACACCAGTTAGAATGGCTAAAATTGAGAATATAAGAAAAAGCAGGTGTTGGTGACGATGTGGAAAAGGAAGAACCCTCTTGCACTGTTGGTGGAATGTGACCTGTTACAGCCACTGTGGAAAACAGTATGGCTGTTTCTCAAAAAGTTAAAAATAGAAGTATCCTAGAATCTGTTAATCGTACTATTAGGCATTTACCCAATGAATACAAAAGTACTAATTCCAAAGGATACATGCACCTGGATATGTATAGCAGCATTATCTACTGCAGCCATATTATGGAAACAACCCAAGTGTCCATCCACTTATGAATGGATAAAGAAGATGTGGTATATATATATGATGGGATATTATTCAGCCACAAAAAATAATGAAATCTTGCCATTTGCAAAGGCATAGATGGAGATAGAGAGGATTATGCTAAACAAAGTAAGTCAGTCAGAGAGTGACAAACTTCATATGACTTCACTTATATGTGGAATTTAAGAAACAAAACAAAGAAGCAAATGGAAAAGAAAAAGAGAGAGCAAACCAAGAAACAGACTCTTACCTATAGAGAACAAACTGATGGTTATCAGAAGGGCATTGGGGGGCGGGGATGGGTTAAATAGTTGATAGGGGTTAAGGAGTGTACTTATAATGAGCACAGGGTGATGTATGGAAGTGTTGAATCATTGTATTGTACATCCAAAACTAATATTACACTATATGTTAACTAACTAGAATTAAAATAAAAACATACGGGGAGGAGTTAAGACGGTAGAGTAGTAGGGGGACCCTATGCTTGCCTCATCCCTCGAACACAGCTAGAGAAATAGCAAATCATTTTGTACACCCAAGAAATCCATCTGAGGACCAAGAGAATGAATTGCATAACTAGATGGAGAAAAAAGGCAGCATTGTGGAAGGTAGGAGATGTGGAGACATGATTTGTTGGAGAAAAGAATCATGGGTGCTGTGGAGGGGTTGGAGCCCTGATCATGGAGAGAAGAGACAGAGAGAGAGAGACAGAGAGAGAGAGACAGAGAGAGAGAGACAGAGAGAGAGAGAGAGAGAGAAAGGGAAGAGAGAGAGAGACAGAAGTGCACAGGAGATTGCACAAGAAAAACACTTCCCCCAAACTATTGATTGAGAAAATGAGAGGGGCTGATTATCATGAGTTTTTACAAGCAGCAGAGCTCAAAGACTGAAGTTTTAGAAATCCGTGCCATGGTCAGTATGGAGTCTGACAGACATAGTGGTGCTCCTGTGGAGGAGGGCAGAGGCCCAGCAATGAACAGTATGGTCTGAAGATTCCATGGGTTGGACTGAGACAAACAGCTCCCCTCTTGGAGTGCATTGCACTGCCTCTCAAGGGACAAAAGGGCTAACAGGCACCATTGCACTGCCCTGCTCATTAGCATAGGGGCAGAAACACCTATTGAGGAAAGCTAACCTTAACACCAGCTTTTTCCTGCCCTTTACTACAAACTCTGGGCACCTGTGCATTCATGCAACTGGCCTTCTGGGACAAACTGGGACCAACCCCAGTGCAGCAAGACCTTACCTCAGAGGACAAGCACAGGTCTGCCCCATGTCCTTAAATTTGGAGTTCTGAAACTCAGCTGGTGTGCCTGAAATAAAACATGGGAGCACTGTGCTGCCAGGAGGCAGATGGCCCAGGCACAGACAGAGTGAAGGCAGGGATCTGAGGGATGCCTGGGAAACATGAGGGGAAATTGTTTGCTTCTCTGTGAGGGCTTCCTGGACAGTGGCAGTGTGAACTCCTCTCTTCAGGGACAAGAGAGTTGGGTGATGTCTTTTTTAATCCCCCACCCATCAACATGGAAGGATTTCAGTGAGCAGTGCAGCACCCACACTGGAGAGGCTTGAGCCCCTTACAACAGCCTCCACCACCCCCTACACCATGATCTGCAAGTGATTTTTTACTAGGGCAAGTGTGCCTGACAGCAAGAACAGCAGAGGGGCCCTATCCCAGAAGACCAGCACAAATCCCCCGCACACATGATCTACTGACCATGGAGTGTTGCAAAACTTCCGCTTTAGTGGAAATAGGATATGGCCTCTTTTAACAAGTGGACCAAAGCACACCTAGTTAAAACTTGCCACACACTAGGAAAAGTCCAAACACTCCCCACTACAGATAAGGAGAAACTGCAGAGGACACACCTGAGGGAAAGAACAGCCAAACACAGCAGCAGAGAGCACAAAGCATACATCAGAGACACTTCCTGAAGTGCCAGGCCCTAGACAGTATATGACCTCTTCTTAATAAAGCTATTACTCTCAAGAGCAGGAAACATAACAGGATTTCCTAAAACAGAGGAGATAGACAAAATGCCAAGATGGAAGAATTCATCCCAAAAGAAAGAACAAGAAAAGGTCATGGCCAGGGATCTAATCAAAACACATATAATATGACTGATCCAGAATTTAAAGCAACAATCATAAGGATACTAGTGTGACTTGAGAAAAGCATACACAACACCAGAGAGTACCTTACCACAGACATAAAAGGCCTAAAAAGTAGTCAGGCCAAAATAAAATGCTATAACCAAGATGCAAAACTGACTGTTTGTAATGAGCACAAGGAAGGAAGAAGCAGATGAATGAATAGATGATATAGAAGATAAAATTGTGGAAAATAATGAAGCTGAAAAGAAGAGGGAAAGAAAAATAATGGATCATGAATGTAGACTTAGGGAACTCAGTGACTCCATCAAAAGTAATAACTAACATTCACATCATAGGAGTGGTCCACTGCTGCAGAACATCAAATGCTGTTTTTCATTCCAGTTGAGATAGTCTACTCACCAGTGACTTTTAGAACACACAGTGGCTCTGACAGAAGGCATTCCTTTGAGTCTTTGGTGGCAAAGAGGTCTTTCTTTCACATCCCACTACTAACCCTCTCACTCTTCACTTAAGTTTCTGAAGAGAAGGGGTTTGAGAGGGATAACTTTAGAATAGTGATTCTTATTTCATTGGAGACTGGCTGAAAATTGTTAGTGCTCCTGAGCGCCAGCACTTTGAGGTATGAGAAATTGGATTCTATAACCAATGAGCTACATGCAGTAGACATTCAAATTCAGGAACTTCTGGAAAAGCAGCAAGAGCCCGTTCAGGAAAAGAACATCCTAACAAACTGAATAAAGCAGCATTTAGAGGCTTCTAATGCTGAGGAAAGCAGTGAATGGGATTCTTCACCTGCTGCTTGGAATAAAGAAGAGAGGAGAAAAATATGGCGGAGGAGTAGGGGACCCCTTTTTCAGCTGGTCACCTGAGTCGAGATGGATATCTACCATACCATCCTAACACCCACGAAATCAGCCTGAGACACAGGAAGATAATCTGGATCTCTACAAATGGACATCTCCAGTGCTGAGTATTGAGGTACGAAGTGGGGAGCCATGAATCCGAGCACAGATATCAGAAGATAAATGGAAGGGGGAGGGAGCCGTTGCGCTCGAGCACCAGGAAGTAGTAGCCACCTGCACTGGGGAGCAGGCTGGACTCATGGACCAGCACCCATGAGAGAGCAGACTGAGACCATGAGCCCGGGAATGCACGCACAACCAGACTGAAAACTGGAGCTCTGGAGCACTCACTGGAACCATACTAAAACTGGGAGCTCGGGAGCGCACTCATGCCCAAACTGAAAACGTGAGCTCAGAAGTGTACACTCAAGCTAGACTGAAACTGAGAGCATGACCAGACTGAGAACTGGAGCTCCGGAGCTCTCACTGGAACCGGACTGATACCAGGAGCTTGGGAGCATGCACGTGAACAGACTGAAGACTGGTGCTCCAGAGCATGCATGAACCACACCGAAATAGGGAGCTTGGGTGCACGTGTGTGGGAACTGGGGGCAGCTGGCGGTGTTAGAAGCACAAGGAACAGAGACTTGCCAGCCCTGGGAGTGAGGGCTGGGAGAGCAGCGGTGTGGTGCACAACCTGGGACACTACAGGGTTTTTAGCAGCACTGACAGAAACAGAGTTAAAGTGGCCAAGAGAGCTCAATGGAGAGCTGACTGCGATCTCTCTGTTCTGAGTCAGAGGCTAGGATAAGCCCACTGCTGCTCTGACTCTCAGAAGAGTCACAGAAAACCGCCAGGGAAAGCCACCAGAGAACAAAAGCCCATAAATACCGGCTCACATTGTGCCCATCCCCATCCCCTCTCACAGGGGACAAGGCGACTCTACCCAAACAGGGTTGCCTGAATATCAGCACGCAGGCCCCTCCCCCAGAAGGCAGGCTGAAAAATCAAGAAGCCCACATCCCTAAGATCCCTATAAAACAAGTGCACACTGCCTGGGTCCTGGTCAATAATTTGGGCTCTGGGCAACCCCTCAACCTTTCCTCATCAGAATGACGAGAAGGAGAAATGAGCCCCCCCCAGCAAAGAAAAGATAATGAGTCTGTGGCCTCTGCCACAGAACTGATGGATATGGATATGGATATAACCAAATTGTCAGAAATGGAGTTCAGAGTACCTATGGTCAAGATGATGTGTAGACATGGGCGCCTGGGTAGCGCAGTCGTTAAGGCGTCTGCCTTCAGCTCAGGGCGTGATCCTGGCGTTATGGGATCGAGTCCCACATCAGGCTCCTCCGCTATGAGCCTGCTTCTTCCTCTCCCACTCCCCCTGCTGTGTTCCCTCTCTTGCTGGCTGTCTCTCTGTCACATAAATAAATAAAATCTTTAAAAAAAAAAAAGATGATGTGTAGACATGAAAAAAATATTAACGAGAATATAGAATCTCTAAGGGAGGAAATGAAAGGGAATCTGGCAGAAATTAAAAATGCTATGAATCAAATGCAGTCTAAACTAGATGCTCTGATGGCCAGGATAAATAAGGCAGAAGAACGAATTAGTGAATTGGAGGATGGGATGGTAGAAGAGAAAGTTAAAACAGAAACTTGGCTCAAAAAAAAATCCAATCTCAAGAATATAAGTTATGGGAGATTACTAACTCAATGAAACATTCCAATGTCAGAATTTGTCAGCATCCCCAAGAGGGTGGAGAAAGAGAGAGGTCTAGAAGAGATATTCGAACAAATTGTAGCTGAGAACTTCCCTAATCTGGCAAAGGAAACAAGCATTCATGTCCAAGAGGCAGAGAGGAACCCTCCTAAGGTCAATGAGAACAGACCTACACCATGTCATGTCATAGTGCAATTCACAAATATTAGATGCAAGGCTACAGTATTGAAAGCAGCCAGGGGGAAGAAAATCCATACATACAGACAGAAGAATATCAGAATAATGTCAGACCTGTCTACAAAGACCTGGCAAGCCAGGAAGGGTTGGCAGGGTATTTTCAAAGGGCTATATGAGAAGAACATGCAGCTAAGGATCCTTTATGCAGAAAGGCTGTCATTCATGAATTGATGGAGAGATAAGGACCTTCCAGGATCGGCAGAAACTACTGAATTCCTAACCAACAAACCAGCCCTACATGAGATACTAAGGGGGGTTCTATAAAAGTAAAAATGCCCAAGAGTGAAACAGAACAGAAATTTACAATCTATAGAAACAAAGACTTCACAGGCAACATAACATCATTAAAATCATATCTCTCAATAATCACTCTCAATGTGAATGGCCTAAATGCTCCCATAAAAAGCCATAGGGTTGCAGATTAGATCAAACGACATGGCCCATCCATTTGCTGCCTACAAGAGACTCATTTTGAACCTAAAGATACATCCAGACTGAAAGTGAAGGGATGGAAAACCATTTCTCATGTCAATGGACCTCAAAAGAAAGCTGGGGTAGCAATGCTCATATCAGACAGATTAGATCTTAAACTAAAGACTGTAGTTAGAGATACAGAAGGACACTATATTATTCTTAAAGGATGTATCCAACAAGTGGATATGACAATTATAAATATCTATGCCCCCAAAAGGGGGGCAGCTAGATACACATGCCAACTCTAAACCAGAATAAAGAGCCATATAGATAATAATACATTAATAGTAGGGAACAACAACTCTCCACTCTCAGCAATAGACAGATCACCTAAGCAGAAAATCAGCAAAGAAACAAAAGCTTTGAATGACATACTGGACCAGATAAACCTCGTAGATATATATAGAACACTACACCCCAGAACAACTGAATACTCATTCTTTTCAAATTCACACGGAACTTTCTCCAGAATAGCCCATATACTGGGTCACAAAACAGGTCTCCACCGATACCAGAAGACAGAAATTATTCCCTGCATATTTCCAGACCACAATGCTTTGATATTGGAATTCAATCACAAAGAAAAATTTGGAAGAAACTCAAACATTGGAAACTAAGAACCATCTGCTCAAGAATGATTAGGTAAACCAGGGAATTAAAAAGGAGATTAAGCAATTCTTGGAGACCGATGAGAATGAGAACACATCAGTCCAAAACCTATGGGACACTGAAAAGGCAGTCCTAAGGGGAAAATACATAGTCATCCAAGCCTCACTCAAAAGAATAGAAAAATCTAAAATGCAGTTTTTATATTCTCACCTCAAGTAGCTGGAGCTGGAACAGAAGAACAGGCCTAACCCATGCACGAGAAGGCAGGTGATCAAGATCAGAGCAGAGATCAAAGAATAAGAAACCAGGAGCACAGTAGAGCAGATCAACAGAACTAGAAGCTGGTTCTTTGAAAGAATAAATAAGATCCATAAGCCACTGGCCAGACTGATTCAAAAGAACAGAGAAAGGACCCAAATTAATAAAATTATGAATGAAAGGAGAGAGATCACGACCAACGCCAATGAAATAGGAAGGATCATTAACAACTTTTATCAACAGCTTTATGCTGATAAATTAAACAACCTGGAAAAAATGAATGCCTTCCTGGAAAGCTATAAACTACCAAGACTGAAACAGGAAGAAATGATTTTTTAAACAGACCAATTAATTATGAAGAGATTGAAGCAGTGATCAAAAACCTTCCCAAAAACAAGAGTCCAGGGCCTGACAGATTCCCCAGGGAATTCTACCAAACATTCAAAGAAGACATAATACGTATTCTCCTGAAGCTGTTTCAAAAAATAGAAACGGAAGGAAAACTACCAAACTCATTCTATGAGGCCAGTATTACCTTGATCCCCAAACCAGGCAAAGATCCCATCAAAAGGGAGAATTACAGACCGATTTCCCTAGTGAATATGGACGTCAAAATCCTCAACAAGATACTGGCTAATAGAATCCAACAGTACATTAAAAGGATTATCCCTCATGACCAAGTGGGATTCATCCGTGGGATGCAAGCGTGGTTCAACATTCGCAAATCGATCAGTGTGATAGATTATATCAACAAGAAAAGAGGCAAGAATCATATGATCCTCTCAATAGATGCAGAAAAGCATTTGACAAAATACAGCATCCTTTCCTGATTAAAACCCTTCAGAGTGTAGGGATAGAGGGTACATTCCGCAATCTCATAAAAACCATCTATGAGAAGCCTACAGCAAATATCATTCTCAGTGGGGGAAAGCTGGAAGCCTTTCCCTTAAGATCAGGAACACGACAAGGATTCCCACTCTCGCCATTATTATTCAACATAGTACTAGAAGTCCTTGCAACAGCAATCAGACAACAAAATGGGATAAAAGATATTCAAATCAGCAAAGAAGTCAAACTGTCTCTCTTTCCAGATGACATGATATCTTATATGGAAAACTCAAAAGAATCCACCCCCAAACTACTAGAAGTTATAGAGCAATTCAGTAATGTGGCGGGATACAAAATCAATGCTCAGAAATTAGTTGCATTTCTATACACGAACAATGAGACTGAAGAAAAAGAAATTAGGGAATCCATTTCATTTACAATAGCACCAAAAATCATACGTTATCTCGGAATTAACCAGAGACATAAAGGATCTATATTCTAGAAACTACAAATCACTCTTGAAAGACATTGAAGAAGACACAAAAAGATGGAAAAATATTCCAT
>NW_024423319.1:56049842-56062176 GCF_017311325.1 Ursus maritimus
TTTCAGAGTTAGAGGTCAGTGATTCATCAGTTGTATATAACATCCAGTGCTCATTACATCACGTGCCCTTCTTAATGCCAGCCACCCAGTTACCCCATCTGCCCATCTCCAGATCCCCTCCCCTCCAACAACCCTCAGTTTGTTTCCTGTGATTAAGAGTCTCTTATGATTTGTCTCCACTCCGACTTTGTCTTGTTTTTATTGTCCTTCCTTCCCTACAGTCCTGTTTTATTTCTTAAAATCCACATATGAGTGAAATCATATGATATCTGTCTTTCTTGGATTATGACTTATTTCACTTAGCATAATACCCACTAGTTCTATCCACATTGTTGCAGATGGCAAGATTTCATTTTCTGATGGCTGAGTAATATTTCCATTGTATATATATATACCACATGTTCTTTATTCATTCATCTGTTAATGGATATTGTTTCCATAGTTTTGGCTATTGTGGACATTGCTGTGATAAACATTAGGGTGCAGATGCCCCTTTGGATCACTTACATTTGTATCTTGGGGGTGAATATCTAGTAGGAGTGCAATTGCTGGGTCATAGGGTAGCTTTATTTTCAAATTTTTGAGGAACCTCCATACTGTTTCCAAGTGGCTGTACCAGTTTTGCATTCCCAGCCCAGTGTAAGAGGGTTGCCCTTTTTCCACATCCTCACCAACATTTGTAGCTTCTTGACTTGTTCATTTTTAACCATTCTGACTGGTTTGAGGTGGTATCTCATTGTGGTTTGATTTCTATTTACCTGATGCTGAGTAATGTGGAGCATTTTTACATGCATCTGTCAGCCATTTGGATGTTTTCTTTGGAGAAATGTCTACTTTCGTGTCTACAGAGTTCATGACTGGATTATTATTGGTTTCCCATTGTGTGTTGAGTTTGATAAGATCTTTATAAATTTTAGGTTTACTAGCCTTTAGCTGATAGGACATTTGCAAATATCTTCTCCCATTCTGTAGGTTGTCTTTTGGTTTTATTGACTGTTTGCTGTGCAAAACCTTTTTTTAATCTTGATGACATCCCAATAGTTCATTTTGTCTTTGTATCCCTTGCCTTTTGGAGATGTGTCTAGCAAGTTGCTGCAGCCAAGGTCGAAGAGGTTGTTGCCTGTGTTCTCCTCTGGGGTTTTGATGGATTTCTGTCTCACATTTGAGTTATTCATCCATTTTGAGTCTATTTTTGTGTAAGATGTAAGAAAATGGTCAGTTTCATTTTCTGTCAATTTTAACAACACCATTTGTTGAGAGAACTCTCTTTTTTCCTTTGGATATTCTTTCCTGCTTTGTCAAAGATAGTTGACCATAGGGTTGGGTCCATTTCTGGGCTCTCTATTCTTTTCCATTGATGCATGTGTCTGTTTTCTGCTAGTACCATATTCTATTGATGATTAGAGCTTTGTATACAGCTTGAAGTTTTGGAATTGTGATGACACTAGCTCTGGTTTACTTTTCAACATTCATTTGGCTATTTGGGGTCTTTTTCTGGTTCGATACAAATTTTAGGATTATTTGTTCTACCTTTGTGAAAAATGTTGATTGTATTTTGATAGGAATTGCATTGAATATATAAGATTCTGCTAGGTAGCATAGACATTTTAACAATATTTCTTCTTCCAATCCATGAGCATGGAACGTTTTTCCCTTCTTTGTGTCTTCCTCAATTTCTTTCATAAGTGTTCTCTAGTTTTCAGAGTACAGATCCTTTACTTCTTTGGTTAGGTTTATTCTAAGAATGCTCTTTATGGTTTTTAGGGCAATTATAAATGGGATCGAATCCTTAAGTTCTCTTTCTTCTGTCTCATTGTTGTGTCATAGAAATGCAACTAATTTCTGACATTGATTTTAGTATCATGCATGCACATTGCTGCTATACTTCTATGTAGTTTGGGGTGATCTAGTTTTGGTATTCTCACATAGATATCATGTCATCTGAAGAGTAGAAGTTTACGACTTCTTTGCCGACTTTAAGTATGCCTTTATTCTATTTTGTTGTCTGATTGCTGTTGCAGAGACTTCTAGTTACTATGTGAATAATAGGTCGTGAGTGGAATTCCTGCGTGTTCCTGACTTAGGGGAAAGCTTCAGTTTCCCTATTGAGAATATGATATTTCTTGTGAGGCTTCTCATAGATGGTTTTTATGATATTGGGTATGTACCACTCTATCCTTACACTACTGAGAGGTTTTAATCCAGAAAAGGATGCTGTATTTTTGTCATATGCTTTTTCTGTCATCAATTGAAGGATCATATGGTTTTGCCTTCTTTTCTTTATGAGTATAATCTATCTGATTAATTTGCAGAATGTTGAACCACCGCTTGCATCCACGGAATAAACCCACTTGGTCATAGAGTGAATAATCTTTTAATGTACTGTTCGTCTATTGCGCAGTATCTTGTTGAGAATTTTTGGAGTCCATGTTCACTGAGATAATGGTCTGTAATTCCTACCCTTTTGTGTGGGTCTTTGCCTGGTTTGGAGGATTGCAAGGTAATGCTGGCTCATAGAATGGTTTGGTAGTTTCCTTCCTTTCTATTTTTGAAGCAGCTTCAGGAGAATGGACGTATTAATTCTTCTTTAAATGTTTGGTAGAATTCCTTGGAATCGTCCAGACCTGGACTCTTGTTTGTTGGGAAGTTTTGATTCACTGCTTCAATTCTCTTCATTTAATGGGTCTGTTAGTTTAAATATTTCTTCCTGTTTCTGTTTGGTAGTTTATACATTTACGGAAGCATCCATCTCTTCAGATTTCAATTTTTCATTTGGTTGTCTTAATATTTTATAATCGTTTCCACTGTGATAAAAGTTGTAATATCTTCCTAGTGTTCATGGTTGAGTGTGATCTCCTCCTTTCATTCATGATTTTATATAATTTGGGTCTTTTTCTTTTCTTTTGATATCAGTCTGGCTGAGGTGCTTATAGGATCTGTATTTATTCCTTTCAGGAAAGCAGCTTCTAGTTCATTTGACTGCTCTACTGTTGCTTCTGGTTTTTCTATTTCATTGATATTGATTTCAGCTCTGGTCTTTATTTCTCTCTTCTGCTGGGCTGTCTTTACTTTTTCATTCTTTTCTCCAAGCTTCTTTAGGGTGTAAGGCTAGGTTGTGTATTTGAGACCTTCTTGTTTCTTAAGAAAGGCTTCTATTGCTATAATTCCTGCTTTAGGACCACCTTTGCTTCATCCCAAAGGTTTGAGCAATAACGTTTTCGTGTTCATTTGTTTCCATTAATTTTTAAAAATTCTTCTTTAATTTCCTGGTTGACTCATTCATTCTTTTTGGTAGGATGCTCTTTAACCTCCATGTGTTTTGGGTTCCCTCCAAATTTCCACTTGTGAATGAGTTCAGTTTTAAAGCATTATTGGCTGAAAATATGCTGGGAATAATCCCAATCTGAAAGATTGTGTTCCTCACTCTTCAGCGTGCCCTCAAAAAAGCAGTGAATCGCTCTTTCCCTGGTTTCCATCCACACTCTGTATTACCCGACCTGTGACGAAGTGTTTTCCTTGGGCCCAGCGGCCACGTAAAATCCCTCCTAACACAGACTCCTGCAGCAGGCACCAACACTGCTCCTCCATGGGAGGAGTGGGTGTGCCAGTTCTGCCTCCTGCTGGGCCTGTGCTCAGAAGTGCTTGCCAGACTGTGTTGCAGTTCGGTTTATGGCAACACTAAGCTGAAATCTCTCTCCTCGGCTCTCTGTTGTGGCTGGCTTCCCTGCTCTGATAGCAGGAACTCTGCTGCACTCAGCCACCCCTGTTCTTTCTGTGACCCTAGAGATCCTGGGGATTCATACTGCATATTCACCTAACATTCTGCCCTACTTTGACACCTGAGCACCTTTCAGGCAGAGACATCCCTCACCAGAGCAGACTCCTAAAAGTCCTGATTTTGTGCTCTGCTACTATATCACTTTCTGGTAGCCCAGCTTATGGAGGCTCCCCCTCCCCATAGTTTATCTTCTGATATATCACCTCAGATTCATTTCTCTGCACCTCTATCTTTTAAAAATTGGTCACTTTTTCCATTTATAGAATTGCAGCAATTCTTTTCTTCCAGCTGTCTGCTTGGGTTCACAGGTGTTCAGAACTACTTGATAGCTATCTAGCTGAATTCCAGGGACCAGATGAAAGTAGGGTCCCCTACTCTGCCATCTTCCTCCTACCATGCATATTAGCCTTTTTGACATGCTACAAAGGGCGCTTTTGGGAGTTACCTCCAAGAAACACTCCTAAGATCTCCTTTAGCTATTAAAGTAGTCAGAGATTTTATTTAGGTTCATGTTTTTATCTCAAAAATTTTCATGGCATTTCAGGTATAAAATGGCACTAAAATCAGAGAAACAAGATTTGATATGGCTCTTTGTTTGCTTTCCAAATAATAAATGTTGATATTTTAACTAATTAATTTAGTATTTTAACCTTAACTCTTTTCAAAATCCTAAAACTTTGGACATTTATTCAAGTTGTGACTCGCCCATTTTCCCCCATTTTATACTTACTTTAAGTGAAACAAGTTTGTTAGAAAGTCACTAGCACCATCTACTGTTTGGATTTGTAACTATATTTAAATACTAAAAATTATTGTTCCAAAATATATGCAAGGAAAAAAAACAGTTTCACTATAATTGCTAGAACTTTGCAATTTTCAATGATTGTAAGTGATTTAGAATTTAGTCAAATAGAATAAAAAAATTTAAATGGTAAGTGGAATATAAGGTTCAGAGTCTGGGTTCATCAGAACACACACACACACACACACACACACACGAAAACATTTATTTGGATATAAGGGATTACACACAAAAAAACCACTAATAAAATGTAATTATTTTCATGGATACAAAGGAAAAGGAGAAAATCATATTAACCGAAAGCATATGTATGTAGTTTTCTGAAATGGTTTGAGATTCTGGGATTTCATGGCTCAGTAAAAATGTGTTCCTAAATTATACTAACCAACATAAGGTTGTCAACTTTTAACTTTGCTTAAGATCATTATAATTATAATTGACTTATTATCATATTACACACAAAAGTGATAGAATTTAAAAAATAAAAAAATTGCAGCCCACTTAAAAATGTAATATGGTTAGCATTAGAAATTTTCTGTATATCATGGCTTATTTTTCTCCAACTTTTGCTTGGACTGGCACTGGTCAAATAATAAAACTCTCATGAACAACCATTATACAGATCCCATGACAATAACAAATAATAAATTGAAGTACAAAGTTGAGTAGCTATGATATTTTGAGTAGACATTGTAAGAGAGAACTTTCACACTTCTGAGAAGGAAGAGTGATTACTTTCTTCGTGTTGTATTTCCCACCTTTAGGAAGTTTGGGCATCAAACAGATCTAGAAGTACATAATAAAAATAAATCGTTAATAATCAATAAAAATTAAGATGCAACATATTGAATAAGGAGAATATTTGCAAATCATTTATCTGATAAGAGTTAATATCCAAATATATTTAAAACTCATACAACTTGAACAGCAAAATATAAAAAAAATATATAATTTAAAATGGGCAGAGAACCTGAATGTACACTTTTCCTAAAGAAGACATGCAGATGACCAACGGTATTGATGAAAGCTCATCACCTAATATCAGGGAAAGGCAATCTATCAAAACCAGAATTAGATATCATTTCACACCTTTTGAATCTATTACCAAAACGACCAGAGGTAAATAACAAGCATTGGTAAAGACTGAGAAAAGGGAATCCTTGTGTGCATCATTGGGAAGAGTTGTAAGTTGGTAAAGCCATTATAGAAACAATATTGAAGGTTCCTCAAAAATTAAAAAATAGAACTAAAGGATCCAGCAATTCACCTCTGGGTATTTATCCCCACAAAAAAAAGTGAAGACACTAACTCAAAAGATATAGCATACACCCTCATGTTCATTGTAAAGAATTGCTTACAATAGCCAAGATATGGTCATAAGTATCTTGTGATAGATGAATAAAAATCGTTGTGCATGTATATGCAATCGTAAAATATTCAGGTAAAAAAGAATGAACTTTCTTTTGCAACAATATATATGGACCTGAGGGCGTATGTTCAAGGAAATAGCTGTAGAAAAGGCTAATACCACAGATCATCACTTATATGAAGAAATCTAAAAACTTTTTTAAAGGAAGTCCATAGATACAGAGAACAGTGAGTGGATTGCCAGAGGTGGGAGTGGTGGATGGGCTAAATGGGTGAAGAGGATGTAAGGCTGATAAGCCTCCAGTACTAAAAAATAAGTTCTGGGATGCAATGCAGAATGCACTATAGTTAATAACACCTCTATTGCACATGTGAAGATTGCTAAGAGAATAGATCTTAAAAGTTCTTCCACAAGAAAAGAGAAATTATACATATAAATTTGTATGATAATGGATGTTAACTAGACTTATTGTGGTCCTTGCAATGTATACAAATATCAAATTATTATGTTGGCTATACCTGAAACTGATACAATGTTGAGTTATGCTTCATATATATCTGTATAACAGTATACATTAAAAAATAACAACCAACAGTTGAGAACAATACATAAAGAAAGATTATGGGATCAGAGTCTCATTAGTCTATCAGAAATATGGTATTACAAAATAGAAAGTATATTAACAAAGTATTTATTAAAAATATTAAGGATCTACCAATAGCAATTAGAATATATGTTCAATGATCAAAAATATTCTGAGCTAAACAAGTGCTTCCTTGCTTTTATTGACACAACTATAAAATTTTTGTCAAAAGAAATGATCATTTTGTGTGGTTCAGTGTGGACCCTAAGTGGATTTCACTAAATCTTTCTGGCATTGGGTATCATATTTCATCAGATTCTTACTATGAAATTAGAATCTGTGGTTTTTAGTGTCCTAGAAAAATATGATAGTATTCCAAAAAGAAAGAGATAACTGAATAAAGAAGCAAGGTAGATATTCTCAGAGAAAAGTGGTTATGAAAAAAGGCACAGAACAAAATATTTTCCAATAAGTCTACTTACTAAATGACTGTAAACAGATATTTTCAAATGGACTAAGCTGCTTTATAATATATCAGGCATAAGCTCTCTCATAGTAAACGATCTGAGTGGCAACCTGGGTGCTCAGTCAGTTGAGCATCCAGTCTTGGTTTTCAGCCTGTATCGGACTCATTAGTCAAGGATGGAGCCCTGTGTTGTGCTTGTCAGCTCACTCAGGGAGTCTACTTGGAGTCTCTCTCCCTCCTGCTCCCTCCCCATTGCAGATCCTTTTCTCTCTCAAATACAGAGAAATAAATATTTTTTAAAAAGTCGGAGTTTTGGGTTTGGTACAATTAATTATCTCTCTCTTTACCATAGATTAATAGTTACTACAGAATGGCTAAAATTACAATACACAAGAAACATACAGTGTTAGAGCAAGGAAGCAAAGGGAACCCCCCTGAAACTGTTGATGGGTTGCAAACTGGCACAGCCACAATGGAGAACACCATGGAGGTTTCTCAAAAAGTTAAAAAATAAAACTACCCTATGATCCTACAACTGTACTACTAGGTGTTTACTTAAAGGATATAAAATATATCGTCAAGTGATCATGCACCCTGTTGTTTATAGCAGCATTATCAACAATAGCTTGTTCAATATGGAAAAAGCCTGGAATGCCCGTTGATTGATGAATGAAAGTAAAAAAAACAGACACACACTAAACACACACACACACACACACACACACACAATATTCACACGAGTGAATATTACTCAGCCATCAAAAAGAATGAAATTCGTTTTTTGCAATATGTGATAGAGTTACGTAACTATGTAAACAAAATAAGTCAATCAGAGAAAGACAAATAACCTCACTTGTGATGGAAATTGAAAGAAAACAGATAGACATATAGAAGGTTGTAGAGAAAGGAAGAAGGAAATAATCCATAAGGACTCTTAATGAGAGACAATTCATAGGATTGATGGGGGAAGGGTGTGTGTTGGATGGGCTCGAATGGATGATGGGCACTAAGGTAAGGCATTGTGATACAGTGGCTGTTTTATGTTAATAAAGTGAATACTAAACTACATCCTGAAACAAAGACTAAAAATTCTAAAACTAAATCTAAAAATCATAAAAATATAATGTAGAAGCATGTGACTTTCCTTTCACTTGAACATTAGAGCCATTGTAAGGTTATTTATTGACTTAATTTTCAATATTGTTTATCTTAGTGAGTAGGAAGGCCTAGGTGAGGATAAAGATGAAGGCATGGCAAGTCAGTAAAGGAATCAGAACACACACAACCTTTTTTATTATTGTTATATTTGATGCACAAAGTTATATTAGTTTCAGGTATACAACCTAATGATTTAAAAGTTTATACATTATGCTATGTTCACCATAAGTGTAGCTACCATCTGTCCCCATACTGCTATTACAATATCATTTTTACTGTATTCCCTATTCTGTGCCTTTATTCCATTTATTTATTCATTCCATAAATGGAAGCCTATTCTCCTACTCCCCTTCACCTCATTTTGCCTCTTTCCAATCCCTCCCTTTTGGAAACTATCAGTTTGTTCAATTTATAGCGTCTCATTCTGCTTTTGTTTGTTCATTTTTGAATCTCAGATTATGCTTATGAGTGAAATCATATATATTGTTTTCTCTCTTATTTCACTTAGCATAATAGCCTCTAGGTTCAACCATGTTGTTTCAAGGTTCAACCATGTTTCTCAAGTGGCACAATCCTGAACCTTTTTTAAATTATGCATATTTATTTACTTCTATTTTGTTATATTAGTCACCATACATTACATTCCCAGTTTTGATGCAATGTTCCATGATTCATTATTTGTGTGTAACACCCAGTGCACCATGCAACATGTGCCCTCCTTAATACCCAACACCGGCCTATCCCAATCCCCACCCCTCACCTCACCGAAGCCTTCAGTATGTTCCCAGAGTCCACAGATTCTCATGGTTCATTCCCCCTTCGTTTAACCACTTCATTCTTCCCTTCCTTCTCCACTGATCTTCCTAGTTTCTTATTTAAATAAATGAGTGAAACCATATGATAATTGTCTTTCTCTGCTTGACTTATTTCACTTAGCATAATCTCTCAGTCCGTCCATGTTGCTGAAAATGTTTGTGTAATTGTTCTTTCTGATGGCTGGGTAATATTCCATTGTATATATGGACCACAACTTCTTAATCCAGATCATCTGTTGAAGGGGCATCTCAGCTCCTCCACAATTTAGCTATTGTGGACAATGCTGCCTATGAACATTGGGGTGCATATGGCTCTTCTCGTCACTACGTCTGGATCTTTGGGGTAAACACCCAGTAGTGCAATGGCTGGATCATAGGGTAGCTCCATTTTTAACTTTTAAAGGACGCCACACTGTTTTCCAAAGGGGCTGTACCAACTTGCATTCCACACAGTGTAAGAGGGATCCCCTTTCTCCACATTCTCTCCAACATTTATTGTTTCCTGCCTTGTCAATTTTTGCCATGCTAACTGGTGTAAGGTGGTATCTCAAGGTGGTTTTGATTTGAATTTCCCTGATGGCTAATGATTTTGAACATTTTTTCATGTGTCTGTGTATGCATGTTTGTCCACTGGAAAAGTGTCTGTTCATATCTTCTGCCCATTTTTTGATTTGATTATTTGTTTCTTGTGTATTGAGTTTGAGAAGTTCCTTGTAGATCTTGGATACTAGTCTTTTATCTGTAGTGTCATTTGCAAATATCTTCTCCCATTCTGGTGGCTGCCTCTTAGTTTTTTTTACTGTTTCCTTGGCTGTGTAGAAGCTTTTTATCTTGATGTAGTCCCACAAGTTCATTTTTTCTTTTGTTTCTCTTGCCTTTGGAGATGTGTCATAAAAAAAGTTCCTGTGGCTGATGTCAAAGATGTTGCAGCCTATGTTCTCCTTTAGGATTTTGATGGATTCCTGTTTCATATCGAGGCCTTTCAACCATTTGGAGTTGATCTTTGTGTATGGTGTGAGAGAGTGGTCAAGTTTCATTCTTTTGCATGTAGCTATCCAATTTTCCCAGCACCATTTATTGAAGAGACTGTATTTCTTCACTGGATGTTTTTTCCTGCTTTGTCAAAGATTAGTTGCCCATAGAGCCGAGGGTCCCTTTCTGGGTTCTCTATTCTGTTCCATTAGTCTATGTGTCTGTTTTTGTGCCAATACCATGCTGTCTTTGTGATCACAGCTTTGTAGTATAGCTTGCAATCCGACAACGTGATGCCCCCAGCTTTGTTTTTCCTTTTCAACAATTCCTTGGCGATTCGGGGACTTTTCTGGTTCCACACAAATTTAAGGGTTGTTTGTTCCAGTTCTTTGAAAAATGTCATTGCTATTTTGATAGGAATGGCACTGAAAGTGTAGATTGCCCTGGGTAGCATAGACATTTTAACTATGTTTATTCTTCCGATCCATGAGCATGGAATATTTTTCCATCTTTTTGTGTCTTCTTCAATGTCTTTCAAGAGTGATTTGTAGTTTCTAGAATATAGATCCTTTATGTCTCTGGTTAATTCCGAGATAACGTATGATTTTTGGTGCTATTGTAAATGAAATGGATTCCCTAATTTCTTTTTCTTCAGTCTCATTGTTCGTGTATAGAAATGCAACTAATTTCGAGCATTGATTTTGTATCCACTCACATTACTGAATTGCTCTATAACTTCTAGTAGTTTGGGGTGGATTCTTTGAGTTTTGAAACAAATAATCAAATCAAAAAATGGGCAGAAGATATGAACAGACACTTTTCCAGTGAAGACATACAAATGGCTAACAGACACATGAAAAAATGTTCAAAATCATTAGCCATCAGGGAAATTCAAATCAAAACCACCTTGAGATACCACCTTACACCAGTTAGCATGGCAAAAATTGACAAGGCAGGAAACAATAAATGTTGGAGAGAATGTGGAGAAAGGGGATCCCTCTTACACTGTTGGTGGGAATGCAAGTTGGTACAGCCCCTTTGGAAAACAGTGTGGCGGTCCCTTTAAAAGTTAAAAATGGAGCTACCCTATGATCCAGCCATTGCACTACTGGGTGTTTACCCCAAAGATCCAGACGTAGTGACGAGAAGAGCCATATGCACCCCAATGTTCATAGCAGCATTGTCCACAATAGCTAAATTGTGGGAGGAGCTGAGATGCCCTTCAACAGATGACTGGATTAAGAAGTTGTGGTCCATATATACAATGGAATATTACTCAGCCATCAGAAAGAACAATTACACAACATTTTCAGCAACATGGACGGGACTGGAGAGATTATGCTAAGTGAAATAAGTCAAGCAGAGAAAGACAATTATCATATGGTTTCACTCATTTATCGAACATAAGAAATAGGAAGATCAGTAGGAGAAGGAAGGGAAGAATGAAGTGGGGTTAAACGAAGGGGGAATGAACCATGAGAATCTGTGGACTCTTGGGAACATACTGAAGGCTTCAGAGGTGAGGGGGGTGGGGGATTGGGATAGGCCGGTGTTGGGTATTAAGGAGGGCACATGTTGCATGGTGCACTGGGTGTTACACACAAATAATGAATCATGGAACATTGCATCAAAAACTGGGAATGTAATGTATGGTGACTAATATAACAAAATAGAAGTTAAATAAATATGCATAATTTAAAAAAGGTTCAGGATTGTGCCACTTGAGACAACATGGTTGAACCTTGAAACAACATGGTTGAACCTAGAGGCTATTATGCTAAGTGAAATAAGAGAGAAAACAAATTACATATGATTTCACTCATAAGCATAATCTGAGATTCAAAAAATGAACAAACAAAAAGCAGAATGAGACGTATAAATTGAACAAACTGATAGTTTCCAAAGGGGAGGGGAGATTGGGTAAGGGCAAATGAGGTGAAGGGGAGTAGGGAGATATAGGCTTCCATTTATGGAATGAATAAATAATGGGAATAAAAGGCACAGAATAGGGAATACAGTAAATGATATTGTAATAGCAGTATGGGGACAGATGGTAGCTACACTTATGGTGAACATAGCATAATGTATAAACTTGTTAAATCATTAGGTTGTATACCTGAAACTAATATAACTTTGTGCATCAAATATAATAATAATAAAAAAGGTTGTGTGTGTTCTGATTCCTTTACTGACTGGCCATGCCTTCATCTTTATCCTTCACCTTAGGCCTTCCTACTCACTAAGATACAACAATATTGAAAATTAAGTCAATAAATAACCTTACAATGGCCTCTAAGTGTTCAAGTGAAAGGAAGAGTCACATGCTTCTCACATTATATTTTTATGATTTTTAGATTTATTTTAAATTTTTAAGTCTTTGTTTCAGGAGTA
>NW_024423319.1:56062186-56077559 GCF_017311325.1 Ursus maritimus
GAAACAAATAATCAAATCAAAAAATGGGCAGAAGATATGAACAGACACTTTTCCAGTGAAGACATACAAATGGCTAACAGACACATGAAAAAATGTTCAAAATCATTAGCCATCAGGGAAATTCAAATCAAAACCACCTTGAGATACCACCTTACACCAGTTAGCATGGCAAAAATTGACAAGGCAGGAAACAATAAATGTTGGAGAGAATGTGGAGAAAGGGGATCCCTCTTACACTGTTGGTGGGAATGCAAGTTGGTACAGCCCCTTTGGAAAACAGTGTGGCGGTCCCTTTAAAAGTTAAAAATGGAGCTACCCTATGATCCAGCCATTGCACTACTGGGTGTTTACCCCAAAGATCCAGACGTAGTGACGAGAAGAGCCATATGCACCCCAATGTTCATAGCAGCATTGTCCACAATAGCTAAATTGTGGGAGGAGCTGAGATGCCCTTCAACAGATGACTGGATTAAGAAGTTGTGGTCCATATATACAATGGAATATTACTCAGCCATCAGAAAGAACAATTACACAACATTTTCAGCAACATGGACGGGACTGGAGAGATTATGCTAAGTGAAATAAGTCAAGCAGAGAAAGACAATTATCATATGGTTTCACTCATTTATCGAACATAAGAAATAGGAAGATCAGTAGGAGAAGGAAGGGAAGAATGAAGTGGGGTTAAACGAAGGGGGAATGAACCATGAGAATCTGTGGACTCTTGGGAACATACTGAAGGCTTCAGAGGTGAGGGGGGTGGGGGATTGGGATAGGCCGGTGTTGGGTATTAAGGAGGGCACATGTTGCATGGTGCACTGGGTGTTACACACAAATAATGAATCATGGAACATTGCATCAAAAACTGGGAATGTAATGTATGGTGACTAATATAACAAAATAGAAGTTAAATAAATATGCATAATTTAAAAAAGGTTCAGGATTGTGCCACTTGAGACAACATGGTTGAACCTTGAAACAACATGGTTGAACCTAGAGGCTATTATGCTAAGTGAAATAAGAGAGAAAACAAATTACATATGATTTCACTCATAAGCATAATCTGAGATTCAAAAAATGAACAAACAAAAAGCAGAATGAGACGTATAAATTGAACAAACTGATAGTTTCCAAAGGGGAGGGGAGATTGGGTAAGGGCAAATGAGGTGAAGGGGAGTAGGGAGATATAGGCTTCCATTTATGGAATGAATAAATAATGGGAATAAAAGGCACAGAATAGGGAATACAGTAAATGATATTGTAATAGCAGTATGGGGACAGATGGTAGCTACACTTATGGTGAACATAGCATAATGTATAAACTTGTTAAATCATTAGGTTGTATACCTGAAACTAATATAACTTTGTGCATCAAATATAATAATAATAAAAAAGGTTGTGTGTGTTCTGATTCCTTTACTGACTGGCCATGCCTTCATCTTTATCCTTCACCTTAGGCCTTCCTACTCACTAAGATACAACAATATTGAAAATTAAGTCAATAAATAACCTTACAATGGCCTCTAAGTGTTCAAGTGAAAGGAAGAGTCACATGCTTCTCACATTATATTTTTATGATTTTTAGATTTATTTTAAATTTTTAAGTCTTTGTTTCAGGAGTAGAATTTAGTGATTCACTATTAACATAAAACAGCCACTGCTCATCACAAGTGCCCTCCTTAGTACCCATCATCCATTCAGCCCATCCAACACACCCCTTCCCCCATCAATCCTTAGATTGTTCTCTGTCATTAAGAGTCACTTATGGATTATTTCCTTCTCTCCTTTTTTCCCCCCTTCCCATATGTTCATCTGTTTTCTTTCAATTCCACATACAAGTGAGGTATTTGTCTTTCTCTGATTGACTTATTTTGTTTAGCATAGTACACTGTAGCTCTATCCACATCATTGCAAATGGCAAGATTTCATTCTTTTTGATGGCTGAGTAATATTCCTGTGTGTGTGTGTGTGTGTGTGTGTGTGTGTGTGTGTGTGTGTGTGTTTGTGTGTAATCTGTTCTTTACCCATTCATCAATCAACGGGCATTCAGGCTTTTTCCATAGTTTGGCTATTGTTGATAATGCTGCTATAAACAACAGGGTGCATGGATCCCTTTGAATCAGTATTTTTGTATCCTTTAAGTAAACACCTAGTAGTACAGTTGCTGGATCATAGGGTAGTTTTATTTTTAACTTTTTGAGAAACCTCCATAGTGTTCTCCATTGTGGCTGTACCAGTTTGCAACCCCATCAACAGTTCAGGAGGGGTTCCCTTTCTTTGCTTCCTTGCCAACACCTGTTGTTTCTTGTGTTGTTAATTTTAGCCATTCTGTAGTAACTATTAATCATGGTAAAGAGAGAGATAATTAATTGTACCAAACCCAAAACTCCGACTTTTAAAAAAATATTTATTTCTGTATTTGAGAGAGAAAGGGTGCAAATGGGGGAGGGGCAGAGGGAGAGAGACTTCAAGTAGACTCCCTGATGAGTGACAAGCACAACACAGGGCTCCATCCCATGACTAATGAGATCATGACCTGAGCTGAAACCAAGAACTGGATGCTCAACTGACTGAGCCACCCAGGTGCCCGAAAACTCAGACTGTTTACTATGAGAACTTATACTGATATATTATAAGAAGCAGCTTAGTCCATTTGAAAATATCTGTTACAGATCATTTAGGTAATTAGACTTATTGGAAAATATTTTTATTCTGTGCCTTTTTTCATAACCACTTTTCTCTAGAGTATCTACCTTTCTTCTTTATTCAGTTTATCTTTCTTTTTGGAATACTATCATATTTTTCTAGGACACTAAAAACCACAGATTTAATTTCTAACATAGTAGAATCTGATGAAAATATGATACCTGCAATGCCAGAAGATTTAGTGAAAATCCACTTAGGTCACACATTGAACCACATAAAAATGATCATTTCTTTTGACAAAAATTTTAGTTGTGTCAATAAAAAGCAAGGAAGCACTTGTTTAGCTCAGAATATTTTTGATCATTGAACATATATTTAATTGCTGGTAGATCACTTAATATTTTTCTAATAAATCACTTTGTTAATATACTTTCTATTTTGTAATACCAATATTTCTGATAGCTAATGAGACTCTTGATCCCAGTACTTTTCTTTATGTATTGTTCTCAACTGTTGGTTTGTTATTTTTTAATGTAACTGTTATACAGGTATAATTGACATAACAACATTGTATCAGTTTCAGGTATACAACATAATAATTTGATATTTGTATACATTGCAAGGACCACAATAAGTCTAGTTAACATCCATTATCATACAAATTTATATGTATAATTTCTTTCTTGTGATGAGAACTTTTAAGATCTATTCTCTTAGCAACTTTCACATGTGCAATAGAGTGTTATTAACTATAGTTGCCATTCTCCATTGCATCCCCAGAACTTATTTTATTACTGGAAGCTTGTACCTTTTAACTCTCTTCACCCATTTAGCCCATCCACCACCTCCCACCTCTGGCAATCACTCAACTGTTCTCTGTATCTATGGACTTCCTTTTTTAAAAAAGTTTTTTAGATTCTTCATATAAGTGAGATCATGTGGTATTGCCTTTCTCTGACTTATTTCACTTAACATAACGCCCTCAAGGTCCATATATATTGTTGCAAAAGGCAAGTTCATTCTTTTTTTACCGCTGAATAATTTTCGATTGCATATACATGCAACAGTTTTTTATTCATCTATCACAGATACTTATGACCATATCTTGGCTATTGTAAACAATGCTGCAATGAACATGAGGGTGTATATATCTTTTTGAGTTAGTGTCTTCACTTTTTTTTGTGGGGGGGGGGATAAATACCCAGAGGTGGAATTGCTGGATCAGCTGGTAGTTCTATTTTTAATTTTTTGAGGAACCTTCATATTGTTTTCTATAATGGCTTTACCAACTTACCTTCTTCCCAATGATGCACAAGGATTCCCTTTTCTCAATTCTTACCAATGCTTGTTATTTCTTGTCGTTTTGGTAATAGCCATTCAAAAAGGTGTGAAATGATATCTAATTCTGGTTTTGATTTGCATTTCCCTGATAATTAGTGATGAGCATCTTCATCTACCTGTTGGTCATCTGCATGTCTTCTTTGGAAAAGTGTACATTCAGGTCCTCTGCCCATTTTTAAATTATATATTTTTTATATTTTTGCTGTTCAGTTGTATGAGTTTTAAATATATTTTGGATATTAACTCCTTATCAGATAAATGATTTGCAAATATTCTCTCCTATTCAATATGTTGCATCTTAATTTTATTGATTATTTAACATTTATTTTTATTATGTACTTCTAGATCTGTTTGATGCCAAACTTCCTAAGGTGGGGGGGAAATACCATGAAAGGAAAGTAATCACTCTTCCCTATCTCAGAGTGTGAAAGTTCTCTTACAATGTCTATAAAATATCATAGCCCAACTCTTTTCTTGCAATTTATTATTTGTTATTTGTCTGGGATGCTGTATAATGGTTGCTTCCAAATAGAAGTTTATTATTTGACCAGTGCCAGTCCAACAAAATGAGAAAAATAAGCATGATATACAGAAAATTTCCTAATGCTAACCATATTACATTTTTAAGTGGGCTGTTTTTTATTTTTAAATTCTATCACTTTTGTGTGTAATATGATAATAAGTCAATTATAATTATAATGATCTTAAGCAAAGTTAAAAGTTGACAACCTTATGTTGGTTAGTATAATTTAGGAACACATTTTTACTGAGCCATGAAATCCCAGAATCTCAAAACCATTTCAGAAAACTACATACATATGCTTTCGGTTAATATGATTTTCTCCTTTTCCTTTGTATCCATGAAAATAATTACATTTTATTAGTGGTTTTTTTGTGTGTAATCCCTTATATCCAAATAAATGTTTTCGTGTGTGTGTGTGTGTGTGTGTGTGTGTTCTGATGAACCCAGACTCTGAACCTTATATTCCACTTACCATTTAAATTTTTTTATTCTATTTGACTAAATTCTAAATCACTTACAATCATTGAAAATTGCAAAGTTCTAGCAATTATAGTGAAACTGTTTTTTTTTTCCTTGCATATATTTTTGGAACAATAATTTTTAGTATTTAAATATAGTTACAAATCCAAACAGTAGATGGTGCTAGTGACTTTCTAACAAACTTGTTTCGCCCTTAAAGTAAGTATAAAATGGGGGGGAAAATGGGCGAGTCACAACTTGAATAAATGTCCAAAGTTTTAGGATTTTGAAAAGAGTTAAGGTTAAAATACTAAATTAATTAGTTAAAATATCAACATTTATTATTTGGAAAGCAAACAAAGAGCCATATCAAATCTTGTTTCTCTGATTTTAGTGCCATTTTATACCTGAAAATGCCATGAAAATTTTTGAGATAAAACATGAACCTAAATGTAAATTCCTGACTACTTTAATAGCTAAAGGAGATCTTAGAGTATTTCTGAGGTAACTCCCAAAAGCGCCCTTTGTAGCATGTCAAAAAGGCTAATATGCATGGTAGGAGGAAGATGGCAGAGTAGGGGACCCTACTTTCATCTGGTCCCTGGAATTCAGCTAGATAGCTATCAAGTAGTTCTGAACACCTGTGAACCCAAGCAGACAGCTAAGAAAAGAATTGCTGCAATTCTATAAATGGAAAAGTGACCAATTTTGCAAGATAGGAGGTGCAGAGAAATGAATCTGAGGTGATATATCAGAAGATAAACCATGGGGGGAGGGAGCCTCCATAAGCTGGCTACCAGAAAGTGATATAGTAGCAGAGCACAAAATCAGGACTTTTAGGAGTCTGCTCTGGTGAGGGATGTCTCTGCCTGAAAGGTGCTCAGGTGTCAAAGTAGGGCAGAATGTTAGGTGGGACAGTATAATCCCAGGATCTCTAGGGTCACAGAAAGAACAGGGGTGGCTGAGTGCAGCAGAGTTCCCAAGCATCAGAGCAGGGAAGCCAGACACAAACAGAGAGCCGAGGAGAGAGATTTCAGCTTAGTGTTGTCATAAACTGAACTGCAACACAGTCTGGCAAGCACTCTGAGCACAGGCCCAGCAGGAGGCAGAACCTCGGCAAGACCCACTCCCTCCCATGGGAGGAGCAGTGTTGGTGCCTGCTGCAGGAGTCTGTAAGTTAGGAGATTTTACAGGGTCATGGGCCTAAGGAAAAAAAAAAACACTTGGTCACAGGCTGGGTGAATACAGAGTGTGGATGGAAACCAGGGAAACAAGAGTGATTCACTGCTTTTTTGAGGGCACGCTGAAGAGTGAGGAACACAATCTTTCAGATTGGGATTATTCCCAGCATATTTTCAGGCCACAATGCTTTAAAACTTGAACTCATTCACAAGTGGAAATTTGGAGGGAACCCAAACACATGGAGGTTAAAGAGCATCCTACCAAAGAATGAATGAGTCAACCAGGAAATTAAAGAAGAATTTTTAAAAATTAATGGAAACAAATGAACATGAAAACGTTACTGCTCAAACCTTTGGGATGAAGCAAAGGTGGTCCTAAGAGGGAATTATATAGCAATAGAAGCCTTTCTTAAGAAACAAGAAGGTCTCAAATACACAACCTAGCCTTACACCTAAAGAAGCTGGAGAAAGAACAGCAAGTAAAGACAGCCCAGCAGAAGAGAAATAAAGACCAGAGCTGAAATCAATGAAATAGAAACCAAAAGAACAGTAGAGCAGGTCAATGAAACTAGGAGCTGGTTCCCTGAAGGAATTAATCAGATTGATAAACCCCTAGCCAGACTTATCAAAAAGAAAAGAAAGAGGACCCAAATATATAAAATCATGAATGAAAGAGGAAAGATCATAACCAACACTGAAGAAATACAGAAAATTATAAAAACATATTATGAGCAAATATATGCCAAAAAATTGGGAAATCTAGAAGAGATGGATGCATTCCTAGAGATGTATAAACTACCAAAACAGAAACAGGAAGAAATATAAAACCTGAACAGACCCATAACCAGCAAGGAAATTGAAGCAGTAATCAAAAACCTCCCAGCAAACAAGAGTCCAGTTCTGGATGGCTTCCAAAGAGAATTTTACCAAACATTTAAAGAAGAATTAATACCTATTTTTCTGAAGCTGCTTCAACAATAGAAATGGAAAGAAAACTTTCAAACCCATTCTATGAGATCAGCATTACATCAATCCCCAAACCAGACAAAGACCCCACCAAAAAGTAGGAATTACAGACCAGTATCTCAGATGACCATGGATGCCAAAATTCTCACCAAGATACTCGCAAATAGGACAGAACAGTACATTAAAAGATTATTCACCATGACCAAGCGGGTTTTATTCCTGGGATGCAAGGGTGGTTCAACATCTGCAAATTAATCAATGAGATACACTACATAAATAAAAGAAAGGACAAAAACCATATGATCTTCCCAATTGATACAGAAAAAGCATATGACAAAATACAGCACCCTTTCTGGATTAAAACTCTCCATAGTGTACGGATAGAGGGAACATACCTCAATATCATAAAAACCATCTATGAAAAGCCCACAAGAAATATCATTCTCAATAGGGAGAAACTGAGAGCTTTTTCCCTAAGGTCAGGAACACGGCAGGAATGTCCACTATCACCACTGCTGTTCGACATAGTACTAGAAGTTCTAGCCTCAGCAATCAGACAACAAAAAGAAATAAAAGGCATCCTAAGTGGCAAAGAAGTCAAACACTCACTCTTCATAGATGACATGATAGTCTATGTGGAAAAGCCAAAAGACTCCACCCCCAAATTGCTAGAACTCATACAAGAATTCAGCAAAGTGGCATGATATAAAATCAATGTACAGAAATCAGTTGCATTTCTATACACTAACAATGAGACAGAAGAAAGAGAACTTAAGGATTCGATCCCATTTATAATTGCCCTAAAACCATAAGATACCTAGGAATAAACCTAACCAAAGAAGTAAAGGATCTGTACTCTGAAAACTAGAGAACACTTATGAAAGAAATTGAGGAAGACACAAAGAAGGGGAAAAACGTTCCATGCTCATGGATTGGAAGAAGAAATATTGTTAAAATGTCTATGCTACCTAGCAGAATCTATATATTCAATGCAATTCCTATCAAAATACAATCAACATTTTTCTACAAAGGTAGAACAAATAATCCTAAAATTTGTATCGAACCAGAAAAGACCCCAAATAGCCAAATGAATGTTGAAAAAGTAAACCAGAGCTAGTGTCATCACAATTCCAAACTTCAAGCTGTATTACAAAGCTCTAATCATCAATAGAATATGGTACTAGCAGAAAAACAGACACATGCATCAATGGAAAAGAATAGAGAGCCCAGAAATGGACCCCAACCCTATGGTCAACTATCTTTGACAAAGCAGGAAAGAATATCCAAAGGAAAAAAGAGAGTCTCTTCAACAAATGGTGTTGTTAAAATTGGACAGAAAAATGAAACTGGACCATTTTCTTACATCTTACACAAAAATAGACTCAAAATGGATGAATAACCTAAATGTGAGACAGAAATCCATCAAAACCCCAGAGGAGAACACAGGCAACAACCTCTTCGACCTTGGCTGCAGCAACTTCTTGCTAGACACATCTCCAAAGGCAAGGGATACAAAGGCAAAAATGAACTATTGGGATGTCATCAAGATTAAAAGGTTTTGCACAGCAAACAGTCAATAAAACCAAAAGACAACCTACAGAATGGGAGAAGATATTTGCAAATGTCCTATCAGTTAAAGGGCTAGTAACCAAAATTTATAAAGATCTTATCAAACTCAACACACAAGGAACCAATAATCCAGTCATGAACCGTAGACACGAGTAGACATTTCTCCAAAGAAAACATCCAAATGGCTGACAGATGCATGTAAAAATGCTCCACATTACTCAGCATCAGGTAAATAGAAATCAAAACCACAATGAGATACCACCTCAAACCAGTCAGAATGGTTAAAATGAACAAGTCAAGAAGCTACAAATGTTGGTGAGGATGTGGAAAAAGGGCAACCCTCTTACACTGTTGGGAATGCAAACTGGTACAGCCACTCTGGAAACAGTATGGAGGTTCCTCAAAAATTTGAAAATAAAGCTACCCTATGACCCAGCAATTGCACTACTAGATATTCACCCCCAAGATACAAATGTAGTGATCCAAAGGGGCATCTGCACCCTAATGTTTATCACAGCAATGTCCACAATAGCCAAACTATGGAAACAATATCCATTAACAGATGAATGAATAAAGAACATGTGGTATATATATATACAATGGAATATTACTCAGCCATCAGAAAAATGAAATCTTGCCATCTGCAACAATGTGGATAGAACTAGTGGGTATTATGCTAAGTGAAATAAGTCAATCCAAGAAAGACAGATATCATATGATTTCACTCATATGTGGATTTTAAGAAATAAAACAGGACTGTAGGGGAAGGAAGGGACAATAAAACAAGACAAAGTCGGAGTGGGAGACAAATCATAAGAGACTCTTAATCACAGGAAACAAACTGAGGGTTGTTGGAGGGGAGGGGGATCTGGAGATGGGCAGATGGGGTAACTGGGTGGCTGGCATTAAGAAGGGCACGTGATGTAATGAGCACTGGATGTTATATACAACTGATGAATCACTGACCTCTAACTCTGAAACTAATAGTACACTATATATTAATGAATTGAATTTAAATAAAAAAAGAAAAAAGTAAAATGGTATATACAAATTATTAGCATTCTTCTGAATAGAACAAATAATACCTCTAAATTATGACCATTTGCAGTTTAGTGTGGCCACTGAGAAATAAGGAAGGTACTTTTTTTCCCATGTGAAATGTCTAACAAAAATATAAAACTTTCATTTATTCCTATATTCAGGAATAACCTGTTTAAAAACTGAGATTTACATGGAAATATACCACATGAGAAAGAAATTCCTTTGGGATTTATAATGCACTTGTTTTGTGTGATAATGGCAGTAAAGTTATCGTTTGGTGATTATTTCTGAAATTATTTTTGCTTGAGACATATTACACAAATTATAACTAATCTCACTCTTCACATTTCATTTTTACTCACATTCTTAGCAACTGGATTTCCCAACACATTGTTAAAATCAAACACATATGGTCTTGAGGGGTCTGAGCTGGCCTAGGCTGGGTGAGAGGGGTGGTGGAGAGGCACAAAATGGCTCATTAATTTGTTTCAGTATTTGTCAGCATTTAAATGTTGAATGGCTTTTGTTCCCCCTTGGGAGAACATAAGTAATATGCTTCTGTGAAAGTAAGTTTTTAAAAAAGTTTTAGACACTTACCTTTATTTATTTTGTTTTTTAAAATAATTTTTTGTTATATTGTTAGTCACCATACAGTACATCCCCAGTTTTTGATGCAATGTTCCATGATTCATTACTTGTGTATAACACCCAGTGCACCACGCAATATGTGCCCTCCTTAATACCCATCACCGGCCTATCCCATTCCCCCACCCCTCTCCCCTCTGAAGCCCTCAGATTGTTTCCCAGAGTCCACAGTTTCTCATGGTTCATTCCCCCTTCTGTTTACCCCCCCTTCTTCTTCCCTTTCTTCTCCTACTGATGTTCCTACTTCTTATGTTCCATAAATGAGTGAAACCAAATGATAATTGTCTTTCTCTGCTTGACTTATTTCTCTTAGCATTATCTCCTCCAGTCCTGTCCATGTTGCTGCAAATGCTGTGCAATCATTCTTTTTGATGGCTGAGTAATATTCCATTATATATATGGACATCTTCTTAATCCATTTGTCTGTTGAAGGGCATCTTGGCTCCTTCCACAATGTCGCTATTGTGGACAATGCTGCTATGAACGTGGTTTCTTCTCTCCCTTTAGTTGTGGAGGTTTTTTCTGTCAGCCTTCAGATTGATATTGAGGTATTTAGAATGACTTGATAGTTATCTAGATATGTTCTTTGGACAAGATGAGCCTAGGGTCCTCCTATTTCTCCTCCATCTTCTCTCCTTCTCCACTACATATTCTTGACTCCTTTGTCAAATATTAGTTTACTGTAAATTCACGGCTCATTGCCGGCTCTCTATTCTGTTCCATTGATCTATGTGTCTGTTTTATACTAATAGCATACTGTTTTTGATTAGTATAGCTTATAATATGTCTGAAATCAAGAGATGTGCTGCTTCTAGCTTCATTCGTCTTTCACAAGTATGCTTTGACTATTCAGGATTTTGTGACTCCATACAAATATAGATTTTTTCTTTCTGTGAAAGATGCCATTGAGTTTTGCTAGGGATTGCATTAAATCTGTATATCATTTTGGTAGTATGGACATTTTAATGACATTTTGAAATTTGTGCATTTATGTTTTGTATACTCTTATTGAACTTAGCATAAAGTGATTACATTAAAATGGTTCTTCTGTAAACACTCCTTTTAGAACAAAGGAAATAATATATCAGTGTTTCCCTTTGTCCTTTCACTTACTAAACCCAGCTCAAGAGCAGTTGAACTAAAGGAATTGTGGTATAGTTCTATTTAATGTCATTTTCTTTGGTTAAATTCAATTTTGTATTCCATTAACCAAAAACAGATTATATTCTGCAGTGCTGTCATAAGGTCTTAAAATACTAGTTGATCAGAGGCATGCCTGGGTGGCTTAGTCAGTTAAGCATCTGACTCTTGATTTCAGCTCAGGTCATGATCTCAGGGTTGTGAGATCCAGCCATGTTGGACTCACACTGGGCGTGGAGCCTACTCAAGATTCTCTCTCTCTCTCTCCCTCTCCTGCTACCCCTCTCCCTCACTCTCTAAAAAATAAATAAAATACTGGTTGATCACAAATATTTCTGTCCATAGAGAAACAGTTACTTATATGTAAATATTTAATATTCAAGAATGTATCCCGTATGAACTAAGTATGCCTGCCTCTTCAAAATCTTGGGCATGCATGAGATTTACCATTCAGATTTGACCCATGTAAACACAATTCATCAAGGGAATTCTTCCTTTTTTAAGGATTTTATTTATTTATTTATTATTTGAGAGAGAGAAAATGGAGAGAGAGAGAGAGCATGAACAAGGAGGGGGGAGAGGCAGAGGTAGAAGGACAGAATCTCAAGAAGACTCTACACTGAGCACAAATCCAGATGTGGGGCTCAATCCCAGGACTCTGAATCATGACCTGAGCTGAAATCAAGAGTTGGATACACACAGACTAAGCCCCAGGTGCCCCAAGAGGATTATTTTCTCATCTTTAACTATAGTTATCTTAATCTTTAGATTAATTATTTGATAATACACTTTCAATGTATATTCCACTTACCCTATATCCTACTAGTATTTTAGGTTCTTGTTTAAAATGGGAACATAAAAATTGATTATCTCAAACTTTTAAGGGATTCCACAAACAATGACCGTAGATCATACAAGAAATAGATACAAAGCACCTAGCAAAGAACAGGCACAAGTACATTCTCAGAAATATCCATTTCCTCTCATTCTTTAATAAAGACCCATTACCCCGATTGTATAAACAATTACTATCTATATCCATAATTGAAATTAAATAAATACATTTAAGGTGCTATATTAAGGAAGAACAGCTTATTGAAATGAGTCCAAGTAAAAATATTTTCTTGTTCCAATTCATTATCTCCTTTCTCTTTAAAATATATTTTCATATTAGGCACCTGGGTGCTCAGTCATTAAATGTCTGCCTTCTGCTTGGGTCATGATCCTGGGGTCCTGGGATTGAGCCCCACATCAGGCTCCCTGCTTGGTGGAGAGCCTGCTTCTTCCTCTTCACACTCTTCTTCTCACACCTCTCTCTCTCTCTCGAATGAATAAAATCTTTTAAAAAAAGGAACAAGAGACAGTGTAATGATTAAAATATACATATTCATATTAATAATATGATGAAAATATAAAATTAGGTTGTGCTTTCTGAGTGACATTCAGTTTAAAACAACAGCATGGCACTTGGCTAATATTTTTCCTGTTTCAAATGCACAGGGTTAGGAATGCAAATTCTTCATATTTTTTTAAACATTTTAAGTATACAATTATGTTGAGGTCTTGAAATTTTCATAGTCCTATCACCTAACTGTAATGTTATAGTGTCGCACTCAGCTCCATATGACTATAATTGGGCTAAATCTTATTCTTTCTGTGTTATATTTCTAGTGTGGACTTTGAGAATAAACATGTAATGATGGAAACAAATGGGCTTTGCTGTTTTAATCACAATGGTCAGTTTTGTAAATTAGAAAAAAAGGAAAAACTTCAATTCTGATAGAACTCTTACATAAAACTTTATACATTTTCTACTACTGGAAGAACCATACACTTATTTCACTCCATTTTATTGACAATTCAGAACAATTTCAAGAATAAGTCTAGAACCAGGGGTTTCAATAAAGCAGTTAGAAAGAACACAAGATAAAAAATCTATTTTAATTAAATCATTATGGTGGTTTTTGTAATGATGAATTAAAATAAATTATATCAATACCTCCAAACTGCATGATGCTTTTCATATGGGCTTAAGGGGTTATTTGCAAAACTGTCGAGAGTAGAGATTTCATTTGCAAAGAGTTCAAAATTCTTAGAAAAAGATGGCATTCTCCTGAGTTTTATAAATTTGAAAGTTTTCTGTCACAAACATGTCTTAACATCCCAAGGTTACTGACAAAAGTATTCCTTATATATCTTCTTATTATGTAGGAAAAGCTTTAGTGATTTTTCACAAATGATACATACCACTACAACATTTCTTTTGCTTGTTTAAAAATACTATTCAGTGCAGCAATGGGTTTTTGCAGAGAATTAACTAGTTCATTTTGATAAATATATGTAAAGAAATTTCTTTACTTTTCTTCCCACTCAAAATTAGCATATTTAAGGATAGACAAGGACCAATTTATGATACTTTCCATAGTGTACTTTATTGAGATATGGTATAAGTTTTGATGGACTATGATCATTTTAAAAGTAAATGACTCTCTTCGCAGATGATATGATACTCTATATGGAAAACCCAAAAGACTCTACCCCAAACTACTAGAAGTTATAGAACAATTCAGTAATGTGGCAAAATAAAAAATGTGCTCAGAAATCAGTTGCATTTCTTTTTTTTTTTAAGATTTTATTTATTTATTCGACAGAGATAGAGACAGCCAGCGAGAGAGGGAACACAGGCAGGGGAGTGGGAGAGGAAGAAGCAGGCTCATAGCAGAGGAGCCTGATGTGGGGCTCGATCCTGGAACGCCAGGATCACTCCCTGAGCCGAAGGCAGACACTTAACCGCTGTGCCACCCAGGCGCCCCTAGTTGCATTTCTATACACGAATAATGAGACTGAAGAAAGAGAATTAGGGAATCCATTTTATTTACAATAGCACCAAAAACCATATGTTATCCCGAATTAACTTAACCAGAGACATAAAGGATCTATATTCTAGAAACTACAAATCACTCTTGAAAGAACATTGAAGAAGACACAAAAAGATGGAAAAATATTCCATGCTCATGGATCAGAAGAATTAACATAGTTAAAATGTCTATGCTACCCAATCTACACTTTCAATGCCATCTTGATCAAAATACCAATGACATATTTCAAAGAACTGGAACAAACAACCTTAAATTTATGTGGCATGAGAGAAGGCCCCGAATCACCAAGGAATTGTTGAAAAGGAAAACAAAGCTGGGTATCACGCTTGCCAGATTTCAAGCTATACTACAAAGCTGTGATCACAAAGACAGCGAGGTACTGGCACAAAAACGGACACATAGACCAATGGAACAGAAGAGAGAACCCAGAAATGGACCCTCGGTTCTTTGGGCAAGTAATCTTTGACAAAGCAGGAAAAAATCCAGTGGAAAAAGACATCTCTTCAATAAATGGTGCTGGGAAAATTGGACAGCTATATGCAAAAGAATGAAACTTGACCACTCTCTCACACCATACACAAAGATCAACTCCAAATGGATGAAAGACCTCAATGTGAGACAGGAATCCAACAAAATCCTAGAGGAGAACACAAGCAGCAACCTCTTTGACATTGGCCACAGCAACTTTTTTCATGGCACATCTCCAAAGGCAAGAGAAACAAAAGATAAAATGAACTTGTGGGACTACATCAAGATAAAAAGCTTCTGCACAGCCAAAGAAACAGTCAACAAAACGAAGAGGTAGCCCACGGAATGGGAGAAGATATTTGCAAATGACACTACAGATAAAAGACTGGTATCCAAGATCTACAAAGAACTTCTCAAACTCAATACACGGGAAACAAATAATCAAATCAAAAAATGGGCAGAAGATATGAACAGACACTTTTCCAGTGAAGACATACAAATGGCTAACAAACACA
>NW_024423319.1:56077569-56080562 GCF_017311325.1 Ursus maritimus
AGAATTAACATAGTTAAAATGTCTATGCTACCCAATCTACACTTTCAATGCCATCTTGATCAAAATACCAATGACATATTTCAAAGAACTGGAACAAACAACCTTAAATTTATGTGGCATGAGAGAAGGCCCCGAATCACCAAGGAATTGTTGAAAAGGAAAAACAAAGCTGGGGGTATCACGTTGCCAGATTTCAAGCTATACTACAAAGCTGTGATCACAAAGACAGCGAGGTACTGGCACAAAAACGGACACATAGACCAATGGAACAGAAGAGAGAACCCAGAAATGGACCCTCGGTTCTTTGGGCAAGTAATCTTTGACAAAGCAGGAAAAAACATCCAGTGGAAAAAAGACAGTCTCTTCAATAAATGGTGCTGGGAAAATTGGACAGCTATATGCAAAAGAATGAAACTTGACCACTCTCTCACACCATACACAAAGATCAACTCCAAATGGATGAAAGACCTCAATGTGAGACAGGAATCCAACAAAATCCTAGAGGAGAACACAAGCAGCAACCTCTTTGACATTGGCCACAGCAACTTTTTTCATGGCACATCTCCAAAGGCAAGAGAAACAAAAGATAAAATGAACTTGTGGGACTACATCAAGATAAAAAGCTTCTGCACAGCCAAAGAAACAGTCAACAAAACGAAGAGGTAGCCCACGGAATGGGAGAAGATATTTGCAAATGACACTACAGATAAAAGACTGGTATCCAAGATCTACAAAGAACTTCTCAAACTCAATACACGGGGAAACAAATAATCAAATCAAAAAATGGGCAGAAGATATGAACAGACACTTTTCCAGTGAAGACATACAAATGGCTAACAAACACACGAAAAAGTGTTCAAAATCATTAGCCATCAGGGAAATTCAAATCAAAACCACCTTGTGATACCACCTTACACCAGTTAGAATGGCAAAAATTGACAAGGCAAGAAACAACAAAGGTTGGAGAGGATGTGAAGAAAGCGGATCCCTCTTACACTGTTGGTGGGAATGCAAGTTGGTACAGCCCCTTTGGAAAACAGTGTGGAGGTCCCTTTAAAAGTTAAAACTGGAGCTACCCTATGATCCAGCCATTGCACTACTGGGTGTTTACCCCAAAGATCCAGACGTAGTGAAGAGAAGGGCCATATGCACCCCAATGTTCATAGCAGCATTGTCCACAATAGCGACATTGTGGAAGGAGCCAAGATGCCCTTCAACAGACAAATGGATTAAGAAGATGTCCATATATATAATGGAATATTACTCAGCCATCAAAAAGAATGATTGCACAGCATTTGCAGCAACATGGACAGGACTGGAGGAGATAATGCTAAGAGAAATAAGTCAAGCAGAGAAAGACAATTATCATTTGGTTTCACTCATCATTGAGGTCTTTCATCCATTTGGAGTTGATCTTTGTGTATGGTGTGAGAGAGTGGTCAAGTTTCATTCTTTTGCATATAGCTGTCCAATTTTCCCAGCACCATTTATTGAAGAGACTGTCTTTTTTCCACTGGATGTTTTTTCCTGCTTTGTCAAAGATTACTTGCCCAAAGAACCGAGGGTCCATTTCTGGGTTCTCTCTTCTGTTCCATTGGTCTATGTGTCCGTTTTTGTGCCAGTACCTCGCTGTCTTTGTGATCACAGCTTTGTAGTATAGCTTGAAATCTGGCAACGTGATACCCCCAGCTTTGTTTTTCCTTTTCAACAATTCCTTGGTGATTCGGGGCCTTCTCTCATGCCACATAAATTTAAGGTTGTTTGTTCCAGTTCTTTGAAATATGTCATTGGTATTTTGATCAAGATGGCATTGAAAGTGTAGATTGGGTAGCATAGACATTTTAACTATGTTAATTCTTCTGATCCATGAGCATGGAATATTTTTCCATCTTTTTGTGTCTTCTTCAATGTCTTTCAAGAGTGATTTGTAGTTTCTAGAATATAGATCCTTTATGTCTCTGGTTAAGTTAATTCCGGGATAACATATGGTTTTTGGTGCTATTGTAAATAAAATGGATTCCCTAATTTCTCTTTCTTCAGTCTCATTATTCGTGTATAGAAATGCAACTGAGGGGCGCCTGGGTGGCACAGCGGTTAAGTGTCTGCCTTCGGCTCAGGGAGTGATCCTGGCGTTCCAGGATCGAGCCCCACATCAGGCTCCTCTGCTATGAGCCTGCTTCTTCCTCTCCCACTCCCCCTGCCTGTGTTCCCTCTCTCGCTGGCTGTCTCTATCTCTGTCGAATAAATAAATAAAATCTTTAAAAAAAAAAAAGAAATGCAACTGATTTCTGAGCATTGATTTTTTATTTTGCCACATTACTGAATTGTTCTATAACTTCTAGTAGTTTGGGGGTAGAGTCTTTTGGGTTTTCCATATAGAGTATCATATCATCTGCGAAGAGAGTCATTTACTTTTAAAATGATCATAGTCCATCAAAACTTATACCATATCTCAATAAAGTACACTATGGAAAGTATCATAAATTGGTCCTTGTCTATCCTTAAATATGCTAATTTTGAGTGGGAAGAAAAGTAAAGAAATTTCTTTACATATATTTATCAAAATGAACTAGTTAATTCTCTGCCAAAAACCCATTGCTGCACTGAATTTAGTATTTTTTTAAGCAAGCAAGTTGAAGCAAAGAAATCCAGGGTCTGTAGTGTATGTTCATTTGTGAAAAATCACTAAAGCTTTTTCCTACATAATAAGAAGATATATAAGGACATACTTTGTCAGTAACCTTGGGATGTTAAGACAGTGTTTACACTGACAAAGTAAAACTTTCAAATTTATAAAACTCAGGAGAATGCCATCTTTTTCTAAGAATTTTGAACTCTTTGCAAAATGAAATCTCTACTCTCAGACAGTTTTGCAAATAACCCCTTAAGCCCATATGAAAAGCATCATGCAGTTTGGAGGTATTGTATATAATTTATTTTAATTCATCATTACAAAAACCACCATAATGATTTAATTAAAATAGATTTTTTTT
>NW_024423319.1:56080572-56082182 GCF_017311325.1 Ursus maritimus
CATTGAGGTCTTTCATCCATTTGGAGTTGATCTTTGTGTATGGTGTGAGAGAGTGGTCAAGTTTCATTCTTTTGCATATAGCTGTCCAATTTTCCCAGCACCATTTATTGAAGAGACTGTCTTTTTTCCACTGGATGTTTTTTCCTGCTTTGTCAAAGATTACTTGCCCAAAGAACCGAGGGTCCATTTCTGGGTTCTCTCTTCTGTTCCATTGGTCTATGTGTCCGTTTTTGTGCCAGTACCTCGCTGTCTTTGTGATCACAGCTTTGTAGTATAGCTTGAAATCTGGCAACGTGATACCCCCAGCTTTGTTTTTCCTTTTCAACAATTCCTTGGTGATTCGGGGCCTTCTCTCATGCCACATAAATTTAAGGTTGTTTGTTCCAGTTCTTTGAAATATGTCATTGGTATTTTGATCAAGATGGCATTGAAAGTGTAGATTGGGTAGCATAGACATTTTAACTATGTTAATTCTTCTGATCCATGAGCATGGAATATTTTTCCATCTTTTTGTGTCTTCTTCAATGTCTTTCAAGAGTGATTTGTAGTTTCTAGAATATAGATCCTTTATGTCTCTGGTTAAGTTAATTCCGGGATAACATATGGTTTTTGGTGCTATTGTAAATAAAATGGATTCCCTAATTTCTCTTTCTTCAGTCTCATTATTCGTGTATAGAAATGCAACTGAGGGGCGCCTGGGTGGCACAGCGGTTAAGTGTCTGCCTTCGGCTCAGGGAGTGATCCTGGCGTTCCAGGATCGAGCCCCACATCAGGCTCCTCTGCTATGAGCCTGCTTCTTCCTCTCCCACTCCCCCTGCCTGTGTTCCCTCTCTCGCTGGCTGTCTCTATCTCTGTCGAATAAATAAATAAAATCTTTAAAAAAAAAAAAGAAATGCAACTGATTTCTGAGCATTGATTTTTTATTTTGCCACATTACTGAATTGTTCTATAACTTCTAGTAGTTTGGGGGTAGAGTCTTTTGGGTTTTCCATATAGAGTATCATATCATCTGCGAAGAGAGTCATTTACTTTTAAAATGATCATAGTCCATCAAAACTTATACCATATCTCAATAAAGTACACTATGGAAAGTATCATAAATTGGTCCTTGTCTATCCTTAAATATGCTAATTTTGAGTGGGAAGAAAAGTAAAGAAATTTCTTTACATATATTTATCAAAATGAACTAGTTAATTCTCTGCCAAAAACCCATTGCTGCACTGAATTTAGTATTTTTTTAAGCAAGCAAGTTGAAGCAAAGAAATCCAGGGTCTGTAGTGTATGTTCATTTGTGAAAAATCACTAAAGCTTTTTCCTACATAATAAGAAGATATATAAGGACATACTTTGTCAGTAACCTTGGGATGTTAAGACAGTGTTTACACTGACAAAGTAAAACTTTCAAATTTATAAAACTCAGGAGAATGCCATCTTTTTCTAAGAATTTTGAACTCTTTGCAAAATGAAATCTCTACTCTCAGACAGTTTTGCAAATAACCCCTTAAGCCCATATGAAAAGCATCATGCAGTTTGGAGGTATTGTATATAATTTATTTTAATTCATCATTACAAAAACCACCATAATGATTTAATTAAAATAGATTTTTTTT
>NW_024423319.1:56082192-56175252 GCF_017311325.1 Ursus maritimus
TTTTTTTTATCTTGTGTTCTTCTAACTGCTTTACTTGAAACCCCTGGTTCTAGACTTATTCTTGAAATTGTTCTGAATTGTCATATAAAATGGAGTGAAATAAGTGTATGGTTCTTCCAGTAGTAGAAAATGTATAAAGTTTTATGTAAGAGTTCTATCAGAATTGAAGTTTTTCCTTTTTTTTCTAATTTACAAAACTGACCATTGTGATTAAAACAGCAAAGCCCCATTTGTTTCACATCATTACATGTTTATTCTCTGAAAGTCCACACTAGAAATATAACACAGAAAGAATAAGATTTAGCCCAATTATAGTCATATGGAGCTGAGTGCCGACACTATAACATTACAGTTAGGTGATAGGACTATGAAAATTTCAAGACCTCAACATAATTGTATACTTAAAATGTTTAAAAAAATATGAAGAATTTGCATTCCTAACCCTGTGCATTTGAAACAGGAAAAAATATTAGCCAAGTGCCATGCTGTTGTTTTAAACTGAATGTCACTCAGAAAGCACAACCTAATTTTATATTTTCATCATATTATTAATATGAATATGTATATTTTAATCATTACACTGTCTCTTGTTCCTTTTTTTAAAAGATTTTATTCATTCATGAGAGAGAGAGAGAGGTGTGAGAAGAAGAGTGTGAAGAGGAAGAAGCAGGCTCTCCACCAAGCAGGGAGCCTGATGTGGGGCTCAATCCCAGGACCCCAGGATCATGACCCAAGCAGAAGGCAGACATTTAATGACTGAGCCACCCAGGTGCCCCAATATGAAAATATATTTTAAAAGAGAAAGGAGATAATGAATTAGGAACAAGAAAATATTTTTACTTGGACTCATTTCAATAAGCTGTTCTCCTTAATATAGCACCTTAAATGTATTTATTTAATTTCACTTATGGATATAGATAGTAATTGTTTATACAATCGGGGTAATGGGTCTTTATTAAAGAATGAGAGGAAATGGATATTTCTGAGAATGTACTGTGTGCCTGTTTCTTTGCTAGGTGCTTTGTATCTATTTCTTGTATTGATCTACGGTCATTGTTTGTGGAATCCCTTAAAAAAGTTTGAGATAATCAATTTTTATGTTCCCATTTTAAACAAGAACCTAAAATACTAGTAGGATATAGGGTAAGTGGAATATACATTGAAAGTGTATTATCAAATAATTAATCTAAAGATTAAGATAACTATAGTTAAAGATGAGAAAATAATCCTCTTGGGGCACCTGGGTGGCTTAGTCGGTTGTGTATCCAACTCTTGATTTCAGCTCAGGTCATGATTCAGAGTCCTGGGATTGAGCCCCACATCTGGATTTGTGCTCAGTGTAGAGTCTTCTTGAGATTCTGTCCTTCTACCTCTGCCTCTCCCCCCCTCTTGTTCATGCTCTCTCTCTCTCTCCATTTTTCTCTCTCTCAAATAAATAAATAAATAAATAAAATCCTTAAAAAAAGGAAGAATTCCCTTGATGAATTGTGTTTTACATGGGTCAAATCTGAATGGTAAATCTCATGCATGCCCAAGATTTTGAAGAGGCAGGCATACTTAGTTCATACGGGATACATTCTTGAATATTAAATATTTACATATAAGTAACTGTTCTCTATGGACAGAAATATTTGTGATCAACCAGTATTTTATTTATTTTTTTAGAGAGTGAGGGAGAGGGGTAGCAGGAGAGGGAGAGAGAGAGAGAGAATCTTAAGTAGGCTCCACGCCCAGTGTGAGTCCAATGCATGGCTGGATCTCACAACCCTGAGATCATGACCTGAGCTGAAATCAAGAGTCAGATGCTTAACTGACTAAGCCACCCAGGCATGCCTCTGATCAACTAGTATTTTAAGACCTTATGACAGCACTGCAGAATATAATCCTGTTTTTGGTTAATGGAATACAAAATTGAATTTAACCAAAGAAAATGACATTAAATAGAACTATACCACAATTCCTTTAGTTCAACTGCTCTTGAGCTGGGTTTAGTAAGTGAAAGGACAAAGGGAGAAACACTGATATATTATTTCCCTTTTGTTCTAAAAGGAGTATTTACAGAAGAACCATTTTAATGTAATCACTTTATGCTAAGTTCAATAAGAGTATACAAAACATAAATGCACAAATTTCAAAATGTCATTAAAATGTCCATACTACCAAAATGATATACAGATTTAATGCAATCCCTAGCAAAACTCCAATGGCATCTTTCACAGAAAGAAAAAAATCTATATTTGTATGGAGTCACAAAAATCCCTGAATAGTCAAAGCATACTTGTGAAAGACGAATGAAGCTAGAAGCAGCACATCTCTTGATTTCAGACTATATTATAAGCTATACTAATCAAAACAGTATGCTATTAGTATAAAAACAGACACATAGATCAATGGAACAGAATAGAGAGCCCGGCAATGAGCCCGTGAATTTACAGTAAACTAATATTTGACAAAGGAGTCAAGAATATGTAGTGGAGGAAGGAGAGAAGATGGAGGAGAAATAGGAGGACCCTAGGCTCATCTTGTCCAAAGAACATATCTAGATAACTATCAAGTCATTCTAAATACCTCAATATCAATCTGAAGGCTGACAGAAAAAAACTCCACAACTAAAGGGAGAGAAGAAACCACATTGAAGAAGATAGAAAGTACAGATATGTGGTTTAAGGAAGAAATGGCTCACAGGTGCTATGGAGGGGAGGTCATGGAGAAAGGAAACAGAGAGAGGGAGGGAAATTGAGAGAAGAGCACAGAGGAGAAATGCACAAGGAGAACATTTCCCTAAAGCCATTGGCTGGGGAAGGGAGAGGGGCTGATTTTCGAGAGTTTTGCAATCAGCAGGGCTTAAAATCTGGACATTGGGAAGGTATGTGCTATGGTGAGTACTGTGAATTCTGTAAGACTGATGAATCACAGACCTGTACCCCTGAAACAAATAATATATTTTACATTAATAAAAAATAATTTAAAAAAAAGACTGGAGTTTTAAACGTCAGGGAGCTTGGCTCTGATAGAGTCCCGGAGGCACTGATCTACTCCTGGAGAGAAGGCAGGCAAATGATCCAGGGGCATAGCAATCTGAAGAACACCTGGGGAACACTGGGTGGGGAGAGATTATTTGCTCTCCATGGATGCTTCCCTGAGAAGCAGCATACACAGACACACCTCTCTGGGGACAAAGGAGCTGCCTGGTGCCATTTTTCTCCCCTAGCGCTTGGCATAAACACAGAGCCACGTGCAGGAAGCAGCTCAGCCCAGAAATTGGCTGCCTAACCAGCTTACGCCAAGTCCAACACCCCTGTGCTCTGGCTGGACTACCCTTCTCAATCATGCTTGCCTCAGTACCATTGCAGTGGGCCCTTTCAACAGAAAACCAGGAGAAACCAAAGCTTACACCATATCTCCCAACCAAAGTGTTCTGCAGGGCTTTAGTTCTAGTGCAAGTACTATTAAGACTCATTTAACAAGCGCACTGAAGCATACCTACCTATAACTCACCACAGGGGTGCCTGGCTGGCTCAGTCAGTAGACTATCTGGCTCTTGATCCTGGGATCATGAGTTAGAGACTCACATTGGGTGTAGAGATTGCTTACATAAAAAAAAAACTACAAAAAACAAAACCACAACAAAACAAAAAACACCTCACCACATTCTGGCCTAGGACCAAACACTGCCTACAGCAGGCAAGGAGAGACTCTGCAGAAAACTGACCTAAAATATAGAGCAGCCAAAACACAACTGCAGAGCACATGTAGCACACATCAGAGACATTCCCTGAAGTCCCAGGCTCTGGACAATATATGATGTCTTCTTCATAAAACCATTAATTTCAGAAGCAGGGAACATTATGGGCTTTTCTAACACAGAGAAGAAGATAGAGACTTAGACAAATGCAAAGATGGATAAATTCATTCCAAATGAAACAACAAGACAAGGTCATGGCCAGAGATCTAAGTGAAAAAGATACAAGTAACAAGCCTGATGGAAAATTTAAAGCAACAATCATAAGGATACCAGCTGGGCTTGATAAAAGAATGGAAGACTATAGGAGACACTTACCACAGAGATGAAAGTGTTACAAAATCAGTCAGAGATGATGAGTGCAATAAATGAAATTGGACACAGGCTTGATGCAAAGTACACAAGGCTGGAAGAAGCAGATGAAAGAATAAGTGATATAGAAGACAAAATGATGGAAAATAATGACATCAAAGAAAAGAGAAGGAAGAATTATAGAACACAGAAATAGACTTATGGAACTCAATGAGTCCATCAAATGTAATAACATTTGTATTATAGGAGTCAAGAAGAAGAAGAGAGAGAAAAAGGGGCAGAAAATGAATTTGAGGGAATAATAGCTGAAAACTTCCCCAACCTAGGGAGAGAAACAGACGTCCAGATCCAGAAGGCACAGAGAATTCCCATCAAAATCAACAAAAGCAGGCTGACACCAAGACATATTGTAATTATATTTACAAAATATAGTGATAAAGAAAATTCTTAAAAGCAGCAAGAGAAAAGAAGTCCTTAACATGTAAGGGAGGACACATAAAGTTAGGTGCAGATTTCTTAACAGAAACATGGCAAGCCAGAAATGAGTGGCATGATATATTCAAAGTGCTGAATGGGAAAAATCTGCAGCCAAGAATACTTTATTCAGAAAGAATAGCATTCAGATAGGAGAGATAGTTTCCCATACAAGCAAAAACTAAAGGAGTTAAAAGACACTAAACCAGAACTGCAAGAAATATTAAAGCAGACTATTTGAGTGGAAAGAAAAGATGAAAAGTGACAAAGACAAGAAAGGAACAGAGAAAATCTCCAGAAACAACAACAAACAAGTAATAAAATGGCACAAAATACATACCTGTCAATAATTAATCTGAATGTCAATGGACTCAATGCTCCAATCAAAAGACATAGGGTGTCAGAATGGACTAACAAAACAAAACAAAACAAAACAAAACAAAACAAAACAAGGCCCATGTGTATGCTGCCTACAAGAGAGTCATTTTAGACTTAAAGACACCTGCAGATTGAAAAGTGAGGGGTTGGAAATATTTAGCATGCTAATGGACATCAAAAGAAAGCCAGAGTAGCAATACTTACATTCAACAAACTGGACTTTAAAAGAAAAACAATAACAAGAAATGAAGAAGGGCACTATATCATAATAAACAGGTCTAGCCAACGGGACAATCTAACAATTGTAAATATTTGTACCCAGCACTAGGGCACATCCAAATATATAAAACAATTAATAAAAAACATAAAGGAACTCATTGATAATAATACAATAATAGTACAGGATGTTAATATCCCACTTAGATCAATAGCCAGATCATCTAAGTAGAAAATCAACAAGAAAAAAATGACTTTGAATGGCACACTGGACTAGATGGACTTAAGATATATATTCAGAACATCTCATCCTAAAGCAGCAGAATACACAATCTTTTCAAGTGCATGTGGGACATTCTCCAGAATAGATCACATGCTGGCTCACAAATCAGCCCCAAACAGGTACAAAAAGATCAAGATCATACCATGCATATTTACAGACCACAGCACTATGAAACTTGAAGTCAACCACAAGAAAAAATTTGGAATGTGTACAAATACATGGAGGTTAAACAACATGCTACTAAACAATGAATGGGTCAACCAGGATCTCAAGAAATAAATAAAAAGGTACATGGAAACAAGTGAAAATGAAAACACAACAGAACAAAACCTGTGCAATACAGCAAATGCAGTTCTAAGAGGGAAGTATATAATAATGCAGGGCAACCTCAGAAAGCAAGAAAAATTTCAAATAACCTAACATTACACGTAAAGGAAGCTAGAAAGGAAGATGAAAGGAGCTAGAAAAAGAACAACAAATGAAGCTTAAAGTCAGCCGAAGGAAGTTAATAATAGAGATTAGAGCAGAAATAAATGATATGGGCTAAAAAAAAAAAAACAGTAAAGAGATCAATGAAACCAGAAGCTAGTTCTAGAAAAAGTTAATAAAATTGATAAACCCCTAATAAGATGTATTAAAAAGAAAAGAGAAAGGACCCAAATAAGTAATATCACAAATGAGAAAGGAGAAATAACAACCAACACCATAGAAATAAAAACATTTATATGAGAATATTATCAAAAAATGTATGCCACCCAATTAGACAACCTAGAAGAAATGGATAAATTCCTAGAAATATAAACTACAAAACTGAAACAGGAAGAAAAAGAAAACTTGAACAGACTGATAACCAGCAAATAAATTGAATCGGTAATCAAAAATCCCCCAACAAACAAAAGTCTGGGGCCAGATGGTATCACAGGCAAATTTTACCAAATATTTAAAGAAGAGTTTATACCTATTCTTCCCAAATTCTTCCTAAAAATAGGAATGGAAGGAAAACTACCAATTACATTCTATGAGGCCAGGATTTTCATGACACAAAAACCAGATAAAGACACCACTAAAAAATAAAATTACAAGCCAATATACCTGATGAACATGGATGCAAAACTTTTCAATAAAATATTATCAAATCAAATCCAACAGTACATTAAAAGATTCATTCATCATGATTTAATCTTGGGCTGCAAAATTGGTTCAATATTTGCAAATCAATCAATGCGATACACCACAGTAATAAAAGAAAGGATAAGAACCATATGATCTTCTCAATAGATGCAGAAAAAGCATTTGACAAAGTATGTGAAGTATGACATCCATTTAAGCATGTTGAGGATAAAAATCCTCAACAGAATAGGTTTAGGGGAACATACCTCAGCATAACAAAGGCCATATATGAAGAACCCAGAACTAACGTGATCCTCAATGGAAAAAAAACAAAAAACAAAAAACTGAGAGCTTTTCCTCTTTAGTCAGGAACAAGGGAGGGATGTCCACTCACCACTGTTATTTAACATAGCACTGGAAGCCTTCCAACAGTGGAGAGAAAGAAGAATAAAGGAAGCAGTGCACAAGGGATCACATAAGAAAAACACTTCCCTAAAACCACTCACTTGGAAAATGAGAGGGGCTGATTACCTTGAGTTTTCCCAACCAGCAGAGCTCAAAGACTGGTTTTAGAAGTCTGTACCCACTGTGGACTGTGTGGAGCCTGGCAGGTGCTGTTGTGCTCTTGTGGAGATGGAGGACAGAGGTCCAGGAGTGGATGGTGAGATCTGTGGATCTGTGGATCACCTGGACATACTGGCAGAGATGTTTCCCTCTTCCTGGAGTGCATCTGGGAGAAGTGGCATTGCCTTTCAAAGGAAAAAAGAGCCAACACATACAATTGTGCTCCCCTGCCCCTTAAGCATCAGGGTGCAGACACCTACTGAGGAGGGCTAACATGGACTCAGGCTTTTTGCTGTGCATTATCTAAACTCCAAGCTCCAATGCATTGGTGTGACTGCCTTTTGGGACTAACAGGCACCAACCCCAGCAGGGCAAGACCCTCCCTCAAAGGACCAGCACAAGTCTGCACCAAAACAGGACACTAAATTTTGGAGTTCGGAAATTCAGCCAGTGTGCTTGAGATAAAACACAGGGGTGCTGTGCTGCCAGGTGGTGGATGGCCTGAATACAGACATGGGAAGGCAGGGACCTGAAAGATATTTATGCCTGCAACTTGGGAGCACCCAAATATAATACCAATTAATAATGAACATAAAGGAACACATTGATAATTATACAATCATAGTAAGGGACTTTAACACCCCACTTACCTCAATGGACAAATCATCTAAGCAGAAAATTGACAAGGAAACAATGGCTTTCAATGTTCCACTGGATGAGACGGACTTAACAGATGGACTTAACTTCAGAACATTTCACCTTAAAGCAGGGGAATACACATTCTTTTCAAGCTCACAGGGAATATTCTCCAGAATAGATCACATATGGGGTCACACATTAGCCCTCAACAAGTACAAAAATATTGAGATGACACCATGCACAGTTTCCAATCACAATGCTAAGAAACTTGAAGTCAATCACAAGAAAAAATTTGGAAAGAGCACAAATATATGGAAATTAAAGAAAACCCTACTAAAGAATGAATGGGTTCAATAAATTTTGGGAAATTTAGGAAACTAAAGAAATATTTTTTTAAAACATGGAAGCAAATGAAAATGAAAACATGACAGTCCAAAACGTTTGGGATGCAGCAAAGGCAGTCCTATGAAGCAAGTATGTTGCAATACAGGCCTAATTCAAGAAGCAAGAAAACTCTCAAATACACAACCTAACTTTACACCTAAAGGGGCTAGAAAAGGAATAGCACATAAATCCTGAAGCCAGCAGAAGAAAGGAAATAAAGATTATAGCATAAATAAATGATATAGAAACAAAACAAAACAAAAAGAGTAGAACAGATCAAGGAAACTAAGATCTGGATCTTTGAAAGAATAAAATTGGTAAACCCCCAGCCAGACTTAACAAAGAGAAAGAAAAAGGACTCAAATTAAAAAAAATCATGCATAAAAGAGGAGCGATCACAACCAGCACCACAGTAATACAAACAATTATAAGAGAATAATATGAAAATTTATATGCTAACTGGGCAATCTGGAAGAAATGGGCAAATTCCTAGCAACCAGAAACAGGAAACAATAGAAAATTTAAACAGACCCATAACCAGCAAAGAAATTGAATCATGATAAAAAATCTCCCAATAGGAGAAGAGGAGTTAAGATGGCAGAGGAGTAGGGGTCCCCTTTTTCAGGTGGTCCCTTGAGTCGAGCTGGATATGTACCAGACCATCCTGAAAGCCCATGGAAGCAGCCTGAGACACAGGAAGATACATCTGAATCTCTACAAATGAACATCTCCAGCACTGAGTTTTGAGGTACGAAGCAGAGAACCGTGAATCCACGCACAGATATTGGAACATAAACGGAAGGGGGAGGGAGCCGCCGCACTCGGGCACCGGGAAGCAGTAGCCACCTGCACTGGGGAACAAGCCGGACTCACAGACTGGCACGCGGGAGAGAGCAGATTGAGACCGTGAGCCTGGGAACGTGCATGTGACCAGACTGAAAACGAGCTCCAGAGCACTCAGTGGAACCGGACTGATACCGGGAGCTTGGGAGCGCATGCGACCACTCTGAAAACGGGTACTCCGGAATGCGCGCAAACCACACTGAATCAGAGAGCTGGCGGTAGCTGGCGATGTTAGCAACACAAAGGAAAGAGATGTGCCCACCCTGGAAGTGAGGGCTGGGAGAGCGGCTGTGGGGTGCACAACCCGGGACGCAGCAGGGTTCTTAGAAGCACCAACAGAAAGAGAGTTAAAGAGGCCAAGAGAGCTCAGTGGAGAGTGGACTGTGATCCCTCTGTTCTGAGACAGAGGCTGGGATCCGGTCACTGTTGCTCTGACTCTCAGAAGAGGCACAGCAAACTGCCAGGGAAAGCCGCCAGAGAACAAAAGCCCAGAAATACCAGCTCACATTGTGCCCATCACCATCTCCCCTCGCAGGGGACAGGGAGACTCTACCCAAACAGGGTTACCTGAATCTCAGGGCAGCAGGCCCCTCCCCCAGAAGGCAGGCTGAAAAAATCAAGAAGCCAACATCCCTAAGGTCCCTATAAAACAAGTGCACACGGCCTGGGTCCTGGTCAATAATTTGGGCTCTGGGCAACCCCGCAACCTCTCCTCATCAGAATGACAAGAAGGAGAAATCCCCCCCAGCAAAGAAAAGATAATGAGTCTGTGGCCTCTGCCACAGAAGTGATGGATATGGATATAAACAAATTGTCAGAAATGGAGTTCAGAGTAACAATGGTCAAGATGATGTGTAGGCTTGAAAAAAATAGTAACAAAAATATTAACGAGAATATAGAATCTCGAAGGGCAGAAATGAGAGGGAATCTGGCAGAAATTAAAAATGCTATGAATCAAATGCAGTCAAAACTAGATGCTCTGATGGCCAGGGTAAATGAGGCAGAAGAACGAATTAGTGAATTGGAGGATGGGATGGTAAAAGAGAAAGCAAAAATAGAAACGTGCCTCAAAAAAATCCAATCTCAGGAATGTAGGTTACGGGAGATTACTGACTCAATGAAACGTTCCAATGTCAGAATCATCGGCATCCCAGACGGGATGGAGAAAAACAGAGGTCTAGAAGAGACATTTGAACAAATTGTAGCTGAAAACTTCCCTAATCTAGCAAAGGAAACAAGCATTGGTGTCCAAGAGGCAGAGAGGACCCTCCCAAGTTCAGCCATGACAAACTTATGCCACCTCACATCACAGTGCAATTTGCAAATATTAGATCCAAGGATACAGTATTGAAAGCCGCCAGAGCAAAAAAATTTCTCACGTACAAAGGCAAAAATATCAGAATTCCGTAAGACCTGTCTACACAGACCTGGAATGAGAGAAAGGGTTGGGGGAGAATTTTTAAAGCTCTATCAGAGAAAAACATGCAGCCAAGGATACTTTATCCAGGAAGGCAGTTATTCAGAATTGATGGAGAGATAAGGACCTTCCAGAATTGCCAGACACTGACCAACTTTGTATCCACAAAACCAGCCCTACAGGAGATATTAAGGGGGGTTTTATAAAAGTAAAAAGGCCTCAAGAGTGATTCAGACAGAAAGTTACAATCTATAGAAACAAAGACTATACAGGCAATGTGACATTAAAATTATATCTCTCAATAATCACTTTCAATGTGAATGGCCTAAATGCTCCACTAAAACACCACAGGGTTGCAGATTGGATAAAAAGACATTACCCATCCATTTGCTGTCTACAAGAGACTCATCTTGAACCTAAAGATACATTCAGACTGAAAGTGAAGGGATGGAAAACCATTTTTCATGCCAATGGACCTCACAAGAAAGCTGGGGTAGCAATTCTCATATCAGACAGATTAGATCTTAAACTAAGGACTGTAGGAAGAGATACAGAAGGACACTATATTATTCTTAAAGGATGTATCCAACAAGTGGATATGACAATTATAAATATCTATGCTCCCAACAGGGGAGCAGCAAGATATACAAGCAGTATCAGCAGTATCAGATCACGTAAGATCACTACTATCAGCAGTTGACAGTTCAGCTAAGCAGAAAGTCATCAAAGAAACAAGAGTTTCAATGACATACTGGACCAGACAGACCACATAGATATATATAGAACACTACATCCCAGAACAACAGAATACTCATTCTTTTTGAATGCACATGGAATGTTCTCCAGAATAGACCATATACTGGGTCACAAAACAGGTAAAAACTGATACCCAAAGACTGATATTATTCCCTGCATATTCTCAGACAACAACGCTTTGAAACTGGAACTCAATCACAAGGAAAAAATTGGAAGAAACTCAAACACTTGGAAACTAAGAACCATCCTGCTCAAGAATGATTGGGTAAACCAGGAGATTAAAAATAAATTTAAACAATTGATGGAGACCAATGAGAATGAAAACACAACAGTCCAAAGCCTGTGGGACACTGCAAAGGCAGTCCTAAGGGGAAAATACATAGCCATCCAAGCCTCACTCAAAAGAATAGAAAAATCTAAAATGCAGTTTTTATACTCTCACCTCAAGAAGCTAAAACAGCAACAGAAAAACAGGCCTAACCCATGCACGAGAAAGCAGTTGATCAAGATTAGAGCAGAGATCAATGAATTAGAAACCAGGAGCACAGTACAGCAGATCAACAGAACTAGAAGCTGGTCCTTTGGAAGAATAAATAAGATCGATAAGCCACTGGCAAGACTTATTCAAAAGAATAGAGAAAGGACCCAAATTAATAAAATTATGAATGAAACGGGAGTCATCTCAACCAACACCAATGAAATAGGAAGGATCATGAGCAACTTTTATCAATAGCTTTATGCCAATAAATTAAACAACCTGGAAGAAATGGATGCCTTCCTGGAAACCTATAAAGTACCAAGACTGAAACAGTAAGAAATTGATTTTTTAAACAGACCAATTAATTATGAAGAGATTGAAACAGTGATCAAAACCTCCCCCAAAACAAGAGTCCAGGGCCTGACAGATTTCCCGGGGAATTCTACCAAACATTCAGAGAAGAAATAATACCTGTTCTCCAGAAGCTGTTTCAAAAAATAGAAACAGAAGGAAAACTACCAAACTCATTCTATGAGGCCAGTATTACCTTGATCCCCAAACCAGGCAAAGACACCATCAAAAAGAATTACAGACTGATATCCCTGATGAATATGGGTGCCAAAATTCTCAATAAGATCCTCGCTAATAGGATCCAATAGTATATTAAAAGGATTATCCATCATGACCAAGTGGGATTCATCCCTGGGTTGCAAGGGTGGTTCAACATTCACAAATTGATCAGTGTGATAGATCATATTAACAAGAAAAGAGTCAAGAATGATATGACCCTCTCAATAGATGCAGAAAAAGCATTTGAGAAAATACAGCATCCTGTCCTGATTAAAACATTCAGAGTGTAGGGATAGAGGGTACATTCCTCAATCTCATAAAAACCATCTATGAATGGCCTACAGCAAATATCATTCTCAATGGGGGAAAGCTGAAAGCCTTTCCCTTAAGATCAGGAACACGACAAGGATGCCCACTCTCACCATTATTATTCAACATAGTACTAGAAGTCCTTGCAACAGGAATCAGAAAACAAAAACGGATAAAAAGTATACAAATCAGCAAAGAGGAAGTCAAACTTTCTTCTCAGATGACATGATACTCTACATGGAAAACCCAAAAAATTCTACCCCGAAACTACTAGAAGTTATAGAGCAACTCAGTAATGTGGCGGGATACAAAATTAATGCCCAGAAATCAGTTGCATTTCTATACACGAATAATGAGACTGAAGAAAGAGAAATTAGGGCATCCATTCCATTTACAATAGCACCAAAAGTCAAATGTTATCTCGGAATTAACTTAACCAGAGACATAAAGGATCTATATTCTAGAAACTACAAATCACTCTTTTTTTTTTTAGTGGTAGAACTTTTATTTATTTATTTTTAATGATTTTTTATTATATTATGTCAGTCAACATACAGTACATCCCCGGTTTCTGATGTAAAGTTCGATGATTCATTAGTTGCGTACCACACCCAGTGCACCATGCAATACGAGCCCTCCTTACTACCCATCACAAATCACTCTTGAAAGACATTGAAGAAGACACAAAAAGATGGAAAAATATTCCATGCTCATGGATCAGAAGAATAAACATAGTTAAAATGTCCATGCTATCCAGAGCAATTTACACTTTCAATGCCATCCCGCTCAAAATACCAATGATATTTTTCAAAGAACTGGAACAAACAGCCCTTAAATTTGTGTGGAACTAGAAAAGGCCCCAAATCGCCAAGGAATTGCTGAAAAGGAAAAACAAAGCTGGGGACATCACATTGCCGGATTTCAAGCTATACTACAAAGCTGTGATCACAAAGACAGCATGGTACTGGCACAAAAACAGACACATAGACCAATGGAACAGAAGAGAGAACCCAGAAATGGACCCTCGGTTCTTTGGGCAAGTAATCTTTGTCAAAGCAGGGAAAAACATCCAGTGGAAAAAAGACAGTCTCTTCAATAAATGGTGCTGGGAAAATTGGACAGCTACATGCAAAAGAATGAAACTTGACCACTCTCTCACACCATACACAAAGATCAACTCCAAACAGATGAAAGACCTCACTGTGAGACAGGAATCCATCTAAATCCTAAAGGAGAACATAGGCTGCAACCTCTTTGACATTAGCCACAGCAACTTTTTTCATGACACATCTCCAAAGGCAAGAGAAACAGAAGAAAAAATGAACTTATGGGACTTCATCAAGATAAAAAGCTTCTGCACAGCCCATGGAATAGGAGGAGATATTTGCAAATGACACTACAGATAGAAGATTGGTATCCAAGATCTACAAAGAACTTCTCAAACTCAATACACAGGAAACAAATAATCAAATCAAAAATTGGGCAGAAGATATGAATAGACACTTTTCCAATGAAGACATACAAATGGCTAGCAGACACATGATAAAATGTTCCAAATAATTAGCCATCAGGGAAATTCAAATCAAAACCACATTGAGATACCACCTTACACCAGTTAGAATGGCAAAAATTGACAAGGCAAGAAACAACAATTGTTGGAGAGGATGTGGAGAAAGGGGATCCCTCCTACATTGTTGGTGGGAATGCAAGTTGGTACAGCCACTTTGGAAAACAGTGTGGAGGTCCCTTAAAAAGTTAAAAATGGAGCTACCCTGTGATCCAGCAATTGTACTACTGGGTATTTACCCTAACGATCCAGATGTAGTGAAGAGAAGGGCCATATGCACCCCAATGTTCATAGCAGCATTGTCCAGAATGGCTAAATTGTGGAAAGAGTCGAGATGCGAATCAACAGATGACTGGATTAAGAAGATGTGGTCCATATATACAATGGAATATTACTCAGCCATCAAAAAGAACGATTTCTCTACATTCGCTGCAAAATGGGTGGGACTGGAGGAGATAATGCTAAGCAAAATAAGTCAAGCAGAGAAATACAATTATCATTTGGTTTCATTCATTTATGGGACATAAGAAATAGGAAGATCAGTAGGAGAAGAATGGGATAAAGAAAGGGGCATAAACAGAAAGGGGAATGAACAATGAGAGACTATGGACTCTGGGAAACAAACTGAGGGCTTCAGAGGGGAGGGTGGTAGGGGAATGGTATAGGCTGGTGATGAGTAGTAAGGAGGGCACGTATTGCATGGTGCACTGTGTGTTATACGCAAGTAATGAATCATCAAACTTTATATTAAAGCTAGGGATGTACTATATGGTGACTAGCATAATAAAAAATATTATTAAAAAAATCCCCCAATAAACAAAAAAGCAGGGCAGACAATTTTCCAGTTGAATTCTACCAGACATTTAAAGAAGTGTTAATATCTATCCTTCTCAAACTGCTCCACAAATCAGAAATGCAATGAAAACTTCCAAACCCATTCTATGATGCCAGCATTACCTTGATTCCAAAAAAAGACAAAGACCCCACTAAAAAGGAGAAATACAGGCCAATATCCCTGATGAACATGGATGCAAAAATTCTCAACATGATACAAGAAAATTGCATCCAGTATTACTTCAAAGAATTATTCACCATGATCAAGTGGAATTTATTCCTGGGCTGCAGGGTTGGTTCAATATTTACAAATCAATTAATGTGATACACTACATTAATAAAAGGATAAGAGCCATGTGATCCTTTCAATAGATGCAGAAAAAGCACTTGATAAAATACAGCGTCTGTTCTTGATAAAAACCCTCAAGAAAGTAGGAATAGAGGGAACATAGCTCAAGATCATAAACATCATATAGGAAGACCCATAGCTAATACCATCCTCAATGGGGAAAAACTGAGATCTTTTCCTCTAAAGTCAGGTACAAGATAGGGATGTCCACTCTCACTACTGTTGTTCAGCATAGTACTGGAAGTCTTAGCTTCAGCAATCAGAAAACATAAAGAAATAAAAGGCATCTGGATTGGCAAGGAAGAAGTCAAACTTTCATTATTTGCCAATGACGTGATACTCTATGTAGAAAACCTGAAAGACTCCACCAAAAAAATTGCTACAACTAATACATGAGTTCAGCAAAGTCACAGGATATAACATCAATGTAGAGAAATCTGTTACATTTCTATACACTAAAAATGAAGCAACAGAAAAAGATGAAAGAACTGTTGGCATTTACAATAGCATCAAAAATCATGATATTTAGGAATAAACCTAACCAAAGAGGTAAAGGTCTGTATTCTGAAAAGTACAGAACACTCACAAAGGAAATTGAAGAGGAGATGATGAAATGGGAAAAAATTCAATGCTAATGAATTAGAAGAAGGAATATTGTTAAAATAGCTATACTACCCACAGCAATCTACACATTTAATGCAATTCCTATCAACATACAAACAGCAATTGGGATGCTTGAGTAGCTCAGTTGGTTAAATGTTCTACTCTTGCTTTTGGCTCCAGTCGTGATCTCAGGGTAAAGGGATCAAGCCCTGCATCAGGCTCTGCAGTCAGTGTGGAGAATGCTTCCAATTTTCTCTCCCTCTGGCCCTCTTGCTCATTCCCTCTCTCTCTCATAAGTAAATATATCTTAAAAACAATACTGACAGCATTTTCCACAAAGCTATAACAAACATAAAATTTGTATGGAACCACAAAAGACCCCAAATAGGCAAAGCAATACTGAAAAGGAAAAGAAAAGCTGGAGACATCATGATTCCAGATATCAAGCTATATTACAAAGGTGTAGTCATCAAGAAAGTACGGTACTGGCACAAAAACAGACAGTTAAGTGGAACAAAATAGAAAACCCGGTAATGAACCCACTACTATATGGTCAACTTATCTTCAACAAAGCAGGAAAAAATATCCAATGGGAAAAAGACAATCTCTTCAACAAATAGGGTTGGGAATACTGGACAGCAACATGCAGAAGAAACTGGACTACTTTCTTGCAGCATACACAAAAATAAATTCAAAATGGATGAAACACCTAAATGTAAGACAGGAAACCATCAAAATCCTAGAGGAAAGCACAGGCAGCCACCTGTTTGACCTCAGCCTTAGCAACATCTTAGTAGACACATTGTCAGAGACAAGAGAAACAAAAGCAAAAATTAACTTTTGGAACTTTATTAAGATAAAACGTTTCTACATAGGGAAGGAAACAATGAACAAAACTAAAATGCAACCTATGGAATGGTAAAACATATTTGAAAATGACATATCTGATGAAGTGTTAGTATCCCAAATCTATAAAGAATTTATCAAACTCAATACCCAAAAAACAAATAACCAGTTAAGAAATGGGCAGAATACATGAATAGACATTTTTCCAAACAAGACATCTTGACAGCCAACAGAAGCATGAAAAGATGCTCAATATTACTCATAATCAGGGAAATACAAATCAAAACCAAAATGAGATACCACTTTGCACCTGTCAGAATGGCTAAAATTAACACAGGAAGCATCAGATGTTGGTGAGGATGCTGAGAAAGGGAAACTGTCTTACACTGTTGCTGGGAATGGAAACTGGTGCAGCCACTCTGTATGGTGTCTCCTCAACAAGTTAAAACAGTATGGAGGTTCCTCAACAAGTTAAAAATAGAACTTTGACCTATGATCCAGCAATTGCACTAGTAGATATTCATCCAAAGGACACAAAAATGCAGATCTGAAGGGGTACATGCACCTGTATCTTTATAGAAGATTATCAACAATAGCCAAACTATGGAAAGTGCCCAAGTGTCCAGTAACTGATGAATGGATAAAGAAGTGCTATATATGTACAATGGAATATTATTCAGCCATGAGAAAGAGTGAAATCTTGCCATTTGCAATGATGTGGGTGGAACTAGAGTGTATTGTGCTAAGTGAAATAAGTCAGAGAAAAAAATACCATATGATTTCACTCATGTGGAATTTAGGAAACAAATCCGATGAACATATGGAGAGGGAAAAAAAGAGGGGGAAACAAACCATAAGTGACTCTTAATCAAGAGCAAACAGGGTTGATGGAGGGAGGTGGGTATGCTAAATGGGTAATGGATATTAAGTGAGCACTTGTTATGATGAGCACTGCATGTTATATGTAAGTGATAAATCACAGAATTCTATTCCTGAAACCATTATTAAACTATGTTAATAAAGTAATGAAGTCAAATAAAAATTTAGAAAAATATAAAAATATATAAAATATGGAATAGTCAAATAGAAATAAAGTTTATAAAAATTAACAAAAAATAGTCTGTTTTATAGTTTGCCACTCTTTTTTCCCCATGCCCATTTGTTTAGTTTCTTAAATTCCACATATGAGTAAAATCATATGGTATCTCTTACTCAGACTGACTTATTTTGCTCTATCTTCATCTCTGTCTTGACAAATGGAAAGATTTTATTCTTTTTGATGACTGAGTAATATTCAATTATATATATTCAATTATATATATCTCACATTTTCTTTATCCATTCACCAGGTGATGAACATTTAGGTTCTTTCCATAATATGGATTTTGCTGATGATGCTGTTATAAACATTGGAGTGTATGTGTCCTTTTGAATCAGTATTTTGGTATCCTTTGGGTAAATAACTAGTAGTGTAATTTGCTGGGTCATATGGACAGGAACAGGACAGGGAAGTTCATTCTCACCATTCTTATCTAACAGAGTACTGAAAGTCCTAGCCTCAGTAATCAGACAACAAAGATATAAATAAAAGGAATCCAAATCGGCAAAGAGTCAAGCTTTTACTATTTACAGATGACATGAGAGTTTATATAAATCACACAAAAGACTCCACCAAAAAATTGTTACAACTGATACAAAAACTCAGTAAATTCACAGGATGCAAAATCAACATACAGAAATCTGATGCATTTCTAAAAGCCAAGAATGAAATAGCAGAGGGGAGGAGTTAAGATGGCTGAGGAGTAGGGGTCCCCTTTTTCAGCTGGTCCCCTGAGCCGAGCTGGATAGGTACCAGACCATCCTGTACACCCACGGGATCAGCCTGAGATGCAGGAAGATACATCCGGATCTCTACAAACAAACATCTCCAGCACTGAGTATTGAGGTACAAAACGGGGAGCTGTGAATCCGCGCACAGATATTGGAAGATAAATGAAAGGAGGAGGGAGCCTCCACTCTCGGACACAGGGAAGCGATAGCCACCTGCACTGGGGAGCGGGTTGACTCGCGGACGGAACCCGCGAGAGAACAGACTGAAACCGTGAGCCGGGGAACAGGCGTGACCACTTTGAAAACCAGAGCTCTGGCATGCATGCAAACCACACTGAAATGGAGCTCCGGAGCACGCAGGGCCAGCTGGCGGCTGGCGGTGTTAGAAACACAAAGGACGGAGACGTGCCAGCCCTGGAAGTGAGGGCTGGGAGAGTGGCTGTGCTGTACACATCCCGGGATGCTGCAGGGTTTAGCAACACCAACAGAAACAGAGTTAAAATGGCCAGAAGAACTCAGTGGAGAGCGGACTTCAATCCCTATGTTCTGAGACAGAGGCTGGGATTCGGCCACTGCTGCTCTGACTCTCAGAAGAGGCACAGCAAACTGCCAGGGAAAGCCGCCAGAGAACAAAAGCCTGGAAATACCGGCTCACAGTGTGCCGATCCCCATCCCACCTCACAGGGGAGAGGGAGACTCTACACAAACAGGGTTGCCTGAATATTGGCACGGCAGGCCCCTCCCCCAGAAGGCAGGCTGAAAAATCAAAAAGCCCACATCCCTAAGGTCCCTATAAAACAAGTGCACACAGCAAGGGTCCTGGTCAATAATTTGGGCTCTGGACAACCCCACAAACTCTCCTCATCAGAATGACAAGAAGGAGAAAAACCCCCGAGCAAAGGAAAGACAATGAGTCTGTGGCCTCTGCCACAGAACTAATGGATATGGATATTACCAAATTATCAGAAATGGAATTCAGAGTAACAATGGTCAAGATGGAGTGTAGGCTTGAAAAAATATTAATGAAAATATTAACGAGAATATAGAATCTCCAAGGGTGGAAATGAGAGCAAATCTGGCAGAAATTAAAAATGCCATGAATCAAATGCAGTCAAAACTAGATGCTCTGACGGCCAGGGTAAATGAGGCAGAAGAACAAATCAGCGAATTGGAGGATGGGTTGGTACAAGAGAAAGCTACAACAGAAACATGGCTCAAAAAAATCCAATCTCAGGAATGTAGGTTACGGGAGATTACTGACTCAATGAAACGTTCTAATGTCAGAATCATTGGTATCTCCGAGGGGGTGGAGAAACACAAAGGTCTAGAAGAGATACTTGAACAAATTGTAGCAGAAAACTTCTCTAATCTAGCAAAGGAAACAAGAATTCATGTCCAAGAGGCAGAGAGGACCCCTCCCAAGCTCAACCACGACAAACCTATGTCATGTCACATCATGGTGGAATTCACAAATATTAGATCCAAGGATACAGTATTGAAAGTGTCCAGGGCAAAGAAATTTCTCAAGTACCAAGGCAAAGGTATCAGAATAACGTCAAACCTGTCAACACAGACCTGGAATGAGAGAAAGGGTTGGGGGGGGGGAATTTTTAAAGCTCTTTCAGAGAAAAACATGCAGCAAAGGATGCTTTATCCAGCAAGGCTGTCATTCAGAATTGATGGAGAGATAAAGACCTTCCAGAATCGCCAGTTACTAACCAATTTCGTAACCACGAAACTAGCCCTACAGGAGATATTAAGGGGGGTTCTATAAAAGTAAAAAGGCTCCAAGAGTTATACAGAACAGAAAGTCACAATCTATAGAAACAAAGACTTTACAGGCAACATGACATCATTAAAATCATATCTCTCAATAATCAGTCTCAATGTAATTGGCCTAAATGCTCCCATAATGTCACAGGGTTGCAGATTGGATAAAAAGACATTACCCATCCATTTGATGTCTACAAGGGACTCATTCTGAACGTAAAGATATATCCAGACTAAAAGTAAAAGGATGGAATACCGTCTTTCATGCCAATGGACCTCAAAAGAAAGCTGGGGTAGCAATTCTCATATCAGACAAATTAGATCTTAAACTAAAGACTGTAGTTATAGATACAGAAGGATACTATATTATTCTTAAAGGATATATCCAACAAGTGGATATGACAATTATAAATATCTATGTCCTCAACAGGGGAGCAGCAAGATACACAGGCCAACTCTTAACAACAATAAAGACACATATAGATAAAATATGTTAATTGTAGGGGACCTCAACACTCCACTATCAGCAATAGACAGATCACTTAAGCAGAAAATCAACAAAGAAACAAGAGCTTTGAATGCCATACTGGACAAGTTGGACCTCATAGATATATATAAAACACTACACCCCAGAACAAAAGAATACTCATTCTACTCTAATGCACATGGAACATTCTCCAGAATAGATCATGTTCTGGGTCACAAAACAGGGCTCAACCGATACCAAAACACTGAAATTATTCCCTGCATAGTCTCAGACCACAACGCTTTGAAATTGGAAGTCAACCACATGGAAAAATTTGGAAGAAACTCAAACACTTGGAGACTAAGAACCATCCTGCTCAGGAATGACTTGATAAACCAGGAAATCAAAAATCAATTTAAACAATTTATGGAGACCAATGAGAATGAAAACACAATGGTCCAAAACCTGTGGGACACTGCAAATGCAGTCCTAAGGGGTAAATACATAGCCATCCAAGCCTCATCAGAAGAATAGAAAAATCTAAAATGCAGTTTTTATATTCTCACCTCAAGAAGCTGAAACAGCAAGAGAAGAACAGGCCTAACCCACACACGAGAAAGCAGTTGATCAAGATTAGAGCAGAGATCAATAAATTAGAAACCAGGAGCACAGTAGAGCAGATCAACAGAAGTAGAAGCTGGTCCTTTGGAATGATAAATAAAATAGATAAGCCACTGGCAAGACTTATTCAAAAAAACAGAGAAAGGACGCAAATTAATAAAATTATGAATGAAATGGGAGTGGTCTCAACCAACACCAATGAAATAGGAAGGATTATTAGAAACTTTTATCAACAGCTTTATGCCAATAAATTATGGAACCTGGAGGAGATGGAGGCCTTCCTGGAAACCTATAAACTACCAAGACTGAAACAGGAAGAAATGATTTTTTAAACAGACCAATTAATTATGAAGAGATTGAAACAGTGATCAAAACCTCCCCCAAAACAAGAGTCCAGGGCCTGACAGATTTCCCGGGGAATTCTACCAAACATTCAGAGAAGAAATAATACCTATTCTCCTGAAGCTGTTTCAAAAAATAGAAACAGAAGTAAAACTACCAAACTCATTCTATGAGGCCAGTATTACCTTGATCCCCAAACCAGGCAAAGACACCATCAAAAAGGAGAATTACAGACCGATATCCCTGATGAATATGGATGCCAAAATTTTCAACAAGATCCTCGCTAATAGGATCCAACAGTACATTAAAAGGATTATCCATCATGACCAAGTGGGATTCATCCCTGGGATGCAAGGGTGATTCAACATTCGCAAATCTATCAGTGTGATACATTACATCAACAAGAAAAAAGCCAAGCATCATATCCTCTCAATAGATGCAGAAAAAGCATTTGAGAAAATACAGCATCCTTTCCTGATTAAAACCCTTCAGAGTGTAGGGATAGAGGGAACATTCTTCAATTTCATAAAAACCATCTATGAGAAGCCTACAGCGAATATCATTCTCAATGGGGAAAAGCTGTAAGCCTTTCCCTTAAGATCAGGAACACGACAAGGATGCCCACTCTCACCATTATCATTCAACATAGTACTAGAAGTCCTTGCAACAGCAATCAGACAACAAAAAGGGATAAGAGGTATCCAAATCAGCAAAGAAGAATTCAAACTGTCTCTCTTTGCAGATGACATGATACTCTATATGGAAAACTGAAAAGAATCCACCCCCGAACTACTAGAAGTTATAGAGCAATTCAGTAATGTCGTGGGATATAAAATATATGCTCAGAAATCAGTTGCATTTCTATACACGAACAATGAAATTGAAGAAAGAGAAATTAGGGCATACATTTTATTTACAATAGCACCTAAAATCATACGGTATCTCGGAATTAACTTAACCAGAGCCGTAAAGGATCTATATTCTAGAAACTACAGATTGCTCTTGAAAGACATTGAAGAAGACACAAAAAGATGGAAAAACATTTCATGCTCATGGATGGGAAGAATAAACATAATTAAAATGTCCATGCTACCCAGTGCAATCTACACTTTCAGTGCTATCCCAATCAAAATACCAATGACATTTTTCAAAGAACTGGAACAAACAGCCCTTAAATTTGTGTGGAACCAGAAAAGGCCCCAAATCGCCAAGGAATTGTTGAAAATGAAAAACAAAGCTGGGGGCATCACAATGCCGGATTTCAAGTTGTACTACAAAGCTGTGATCACAAAGACAGCACGGTACTGGCACAAAAACAGACACATAGACCAATGAAACAGGATAGAGAACCCAGAAATAGATCCTCGGCTCTTTGGGCAACTAATCTTTGACAAATAAGGAAAAAAAAAAAAACATCCAGTGGAAAAAAGACAGTCTCTTCAATAAATGGTGCTGGGAAAATTGGACAGCTACATGCAAAAGAATGAAACTTGACCACTCTCTCACATCATACGCAAAGATCAACTCCAAATGGATGAAAGACCTTGATGTGAGATAGGAATCCATCAAAATCCTAGGGGAAAGCATAGGCAGCAACCTCTCCGACATCGGCCACAGCAACCTTTTTCATGACACATTCTCCAAAGGCAAGAGAAACAAAAGATAAAATGAACTTATGGGACTTCATCAAGATAAAAAGCTTCTGCACAGCCAAGGAAACAGTCAAAAAAACTAAGAGGCAGCCCACGGAATGGGAGAATATATTTGCAAATGACACTACAGATAAAAGACTGGTATCCAAGATCTACAAAGAACTTCTCAAACTCAATACACAGGAAACAAATAATCAAATCAAAAATTGGGCAGAAGATATGAATAGACACTTTTCCAATGAAGACATACAAATGGCTAACAGACACATGAAAAAATGTTCAAAATCATTAGCCATCAGGGAAATTCAAATCAAAACCACCTTGAGATACTACCTTACGCCAGTTAGAATGGCAAATGTGTACAAGGCAAAAAACAACAAATATTGGAGAGGATGCGGAGAAAGGGGATCCCTCCTACATTGTTGGTGGGAATGCAAGTTGGTACAGCCACTCTGGAAAACAGCGTGGAGGTCCTCCCTTAAAAAGTTAAAAATTGAGCTACCCTATGACCCAGCCATTGCACTACTGGGTGTTTACACCAAAGATACAGACGTAGTGAAGAGAAGGGCCATATGCACCCCAATGTTCATAGCAGCATTGTCCACAATAGCTAAAGTGTGGAAGGAGCCGAGATGCCCTTCAACAGATGACTGAATTAAGAAGATGTGGTCCATATATACAATGGAATATTACTCATCTATCAAAAAGTATCATTTCTGAACGTTTGCTGCAACATGGACGGCACTGGAGGAGATAACGCTAAGTGAAATAAGTCAAGCAGAGAAAGACAATTATCATATGATTTCTCTCATCTATGGAACATAAGAAGTAGGAAGATCAGTAGGAGAAGAAAGGTATAAAGAAATAGGGGGGTAAACAGAAAGGGGAATGAAGCATGAGAGACTATGGACTCTGAGAAACAAACTGAGGGCTTCAGAGCAGAGGGGTTTAGATAATGGGATAGACTGGTGATTGGTAGTAAGGAGGGCATGTATTGCATGGTGCACTGGGTGTTATACACAACTAATGAATCATCGGATTTTACATCAAAACCCGGGGATGTACTGTATGGTGACTAACATAATATAATAAAAAAAGTATCAAAAAAAGAATGAAAAAGCAGAATGAGAAATCAAGGAATTGATTGCATTTACAATTGTACCAGAAATTATATGATGCCCAGGAATTAACCTAACCAAAGGAGTAAAAGATCTGTTCTCTGAAAATTATAAAACAGTTATGAAGGAAATTGAAGGTAACCAAAAGAAATGAAAAAGCATTCTATGTTCATGGATTGGAGGAACAATGTTCTTAAAATGCCTTTACTACCCAAAGCAATCTTCACATTTAATGCAATCCTTATCAAAATACCACCAGCTTTTTTCACAGAGCTAGAACAAACCATGCTAAGATTTGTATGGAACAATAAAAGATGCCAAATACCAAAGCCACCTTTACAAAAGAAAAGCAAATCTAGAGGCATCACAATTCTTGATTTCAAGCTCTATTACAAAGTGGTAACCATCAAGACAGTATGGTACTGGCACAAAAACAGACACAGTGGAACAGAATAGAAAACACAGAAATGGACCCATAAATATATGGTCAATTCATCTTTGACAAAGGAGAAAAGAATATCCAATGGAAAAGACCGTCTCTTCAACAAATGGTGTTGTGAATACGTGACAGCAACATGCAGAAGAATGAAACTGGACAAAAATAAACACAATATGGATTAAAGACCTAATTCTAAAAGAGTAAACCATCAAAATCCTAGAGCAGAGCACAGGCAGCAACCTGTTTGACCATGGCCATAGCAACTTTTTTTTTTTTTTGAAAAAGAAAGAGAGAGTGAACTAGGGGGCAGAGAAAGAGGGAGAGAGAGAATCTTTAGCAGGCTCCATGCCCAGCATGGAGCCCAACACAGGGCTCAATCTCACGACTGTGAGATCATGGCCTCAGCATAAATCGAGACTCAAATGCTTAACTGACTGAGCCACTGAGGTGCTTCAGCAACTTCTTACTAGACATGTCTACTGAGGCAAGGGTAACAAAAGCAAAACTGAACTACTGGGGGGGGGGAGTTAAGATGGTGGAGGAGTAGGGGAACCCTTTTTCAGCCGGTCCCCTGAGTCGAGCTGGATAGGTACCAGACCAGCCTGAACATCCACAGAAATAGCCTGAGACGCAGGAAGATACATCTGGATCTCTACAAATGAACATCTTCAGTGCTGAGTATTGAGGTACAAAGCGGGGAGCCGTGAAACTGCACACAGATATCGGAAGATAAATGGAAGGGGGAGGGAGCTGCCGCGTTCCGGCGCTGGAAGCGGTAGCCACCTGCACAGCGGAGTGGGCGGACTCCCGGACGGCACCGGAGACAACAGACTGAGAACGTGAGCCGGGAGCGCTCGCCACCAGACTTCTCACGGAACTCTGGAACTCAGGTGTGCTCACTGGAAGCAGACTGAGACCAGGAGCTCCGGGAGCACGCGGCAGGCAGCCAGCAGCTGGCGGCAGGTGGTGTTAGAAACACAAAGGACAGAGACGCGCCGGCCCTGGAAGTGAGGGCTGGGACGCTGGGTGTGGGGCGCACATCCCGGGACGCTGCAGGGTTGAGCAGCACCAACAGTAACAGAGTTAAAGTGGCCAGAGCATCAGTGGAGAAAGGTCCGCAATACCGCTGTTCTGAGACAGAGGCTGAGATTCGGCCACTGTTGCTCTGACTCTCAGAAGAGGCACAGCAAACCACCAGGGAAAGCCGCCAGAGAACAAAAGCCTGGAAATACCAGCTCACAGCGTGCCCATCCCCATCCCTCCTCACAGGGGACAGGGAGACTCTACCCAAACAGGGTTGCCTGAGTATCGGGGCGGCAGGCCCCTCCCCCAGAAGGCAGGCTGAAAAATCAAGCCCACATCCTGGGGCGCCTGGGTGGTGCAGTCTTTAAGCGTCTGTCTTTCTGTCTTCGGCTCAGGGCGTGATCCCGGCGTTCCGGAAAGGAGTCCCTCATCGGGCTCCTCCGCTGGGAGCCTACTTCTTCCTCTCCCACTCACCTGCTTGTGTTCCATCTTTCGCTGGTTGTCTCTCTGCCACATAAATAAATAAAATCTTTAAAGAAGAAGCCCACATCCCTAAGATCCCTATAAAAGAAGGGTGCACGGCCTGGGTACTGGTCAATAATTTGGGCTCTGGACAACCCCGCAACCTCTCCTCATCAGAATGACGAGAAGGAGAAGTCCCCCCCAGCAAAGAAAAGACAATGAGTCTGTGGCCTCTGCCACAGAACTAATGGATATGGATGTAACCAAATTATCACAAATTGAATTCAGAGTAACAATGGTCAAGATGATGTGTAGACTTGAAAAAAGTATTAACGAAAATGTTAATGAGAATATAGAATCTCTAAGGGCGGAAATGAGAGCGAATCTGGCAGAAATTAAAAATTCTATGAGCCAAATGCAGTCAAAACTAGAGGCGCTGGGGGCGCCTGGGTGGCACAGCGGTTAAGCGTCTGCCTTCGGCTCAGGGCGTGATCCTGGCGTTCTGGGATCGAGCCCCACATCAGGCTCTTCTGCTGTGAGCCTGCTTCTTCCTCTCCCACTCCCCCTGCTTGTGTTCCCTCTCTCGCTGGCTATCTCTATCTCTGTCGAATAAATAAATAAAAATCTTTAAAAAAAAAAAACTAGAGGCTCTGAAGGCCAGGGTCACTGAGGCAGAGGAACGTATTAGCGAACTGGATGATGGGTTAGTAGAAGAAAAAACGAAAATAAAAGCTGGACTTAAAAAAATCCACACCCACGAATGAAACGATCCATGTCAGAATCATCGCCATCCCTGAGGGGGGGGAGAAAAACAGAGGACTAGAAGAGATATTTGAACAAATTGTAGCTGAAAACTTCCCTAATCTAGCAAGGGAAACAAACATTCATTTCCAAGAGGCAGAGAGGACCCCTACCAAGCTCAACCAAGACAGACCTATGCCACATCACGTCATAGTGCAATTCGCAAATATTAGATCCAAGGATACAGTATTGAAAGCGGACAGGGCAAAGAAATTTCTCACATACCAAAGCAAAAGTATCAGAATTATGTCAGACCTATCTGCACAGACCTGGAATGAGAGAAAATGTTGGGGGGACATTTTTAAAGCTCTTTCAGAGAAAAACATGCAGCCAAGGATCCTTTTTCCAGCAAGGCTGTCATTCAGAATTGATGGAGAAATAAAAACCTTCCAGAATCGCCAGTCATTCACCAATTTCATAACCACAAAACCAGCCCTTCAGGAGATATTAAGGGGGGTTCTATAAAGGTAAAAAGGCCCCAAGAGTGATACAGAACAGAAAGTCACAACCGATACAAACAAAGACTTTACTGGCAACATGGCATCATTAAAATCATATCTCTCAATAATCACTCTCAATGCAAATAGCTTGAATGCTCCCATAAAACACCAAAGGGTTGCAGATTGGATAAAAATTATTCTTAAAGGAAGTATTCAACAAGTGGATATGACAATTATAAATATATATGCCCCCAACAGGGGAGCAGCAAGATACACAAGCCAACTCTTAACCAGAATAAAGAGACATATAGATAAAAATACATTAATAGTAGGGGACCTCAACACCCCACTATCAGAAATAGACAGAACACCCTGGCAAAAACTAAGCAAAGAAAATCAAAGGCTTCGAATGCCATACTCGATGAGTTGGACCTCATAGATATATATAGAACACTACACCCCAGAACCAAAGAATACTCATTCTATTCTAATGCCCACGGAACATTCTCAAGAATAGACCATGTTCTGGGACACAAAACAGGTCTCAACCGATACCAAAAGATTGAAATTATCCCCTGCATATTCTCAGACCACAACGCTCTGAAATTGGAACTCAACCACAAGGAAAAATTTGGAAGAAACTCAAACACTTGGAGACTAAGAACCATCCTGCTCAGGAATGACTCGATAAACCAGGAAATCAAAAATCAAATTAAACAATTTATGGAGACCAATGAGAATGAAAATACAACAGTCCAAAACCTATGGGATACTGCAAAGGCAGTCCTAAGGGGGAAATACATAGCCATCCAAGCCTCACTCAAAAGAATAGAAAAATCTAAAATGCAGTTTTTATATTCTCACCTCAAGAAGCTGGAACAGCAACAGAGGGACAGGCCTAATCCACGCACGAGGAAGCAGTTGACCAAAATTAGAGCTGAAATCAATCAAGCAGAAACCAGAAGTACAGTAGAGCAGATCAACAGGACTAGAAGCTGGTTCTTTGAGAGAATCAATAAAATTGACAGACCACTGGCAAGACTTATCCAAAAGAAAAGAGAAAGGACCCAGATTATTAAAATTATGAATGAAAAAGGAGAGGTCACGACGAGCACCATTGAAATTGGAAGGATTATTAGAAATTTTTATCAACAGCTATATGCCAATAAACTAAGCAATCTGGAAGAGATGGAATCCTTCCTGGAAACCTATAAACTACCAAGATTGAAACCGGAAGAAATTGATTCCTTAAACAGGCCAATTAATTATGAAGAAATTGAGTCAGTGATAAACAACCTTCCAAATAACAAAACTCCAGGCCCGGACGGTTTTCCTGGGGAATTCTACCAAACATTCAAAGAAGAAATAATACCTATTCTCCTAAAGCTATTTCAAAAAATAGAAACAGAAGGAAAGCTACCAAACTCATTCTATGAGGCCAATATTACCTTGATCCCCAAACCAGGCAAAGACCCCCTCAAAAAGGAGAATTACAGACCGATTTCCCTAATGAATATGGACGCCAAAATCCTCAACAAGATACTTGCTAATAGAATCCAACAGTTCATTAAAAGGATTATCCACCACGATCAAGTGGGATTCATACCTGGGATGCAAGCGTGGTTCAATATTCGCAAATCGATCAGCGTGATACATCATATCAACAAGAAAAGACTCAGGAACCATATGATCCTCTCAGTTGATGCAGAAAAAACATTTGACAAAATACAGCATCCTTTCCTGATTAAAACCCTTCAGAGTGTAGGAATAGAGGGTACATTTCTCAATCTCATAAAAGCCATCTAAAAAAGCCTACAGCAAATATGATTCTCAATGGGGAAAAGCTATAAGCCTTTCCCTAGATCAGGAACACGACAAGGATGCCCACTCTCGCCACTATTATTCAACATAGTACTAGAAGTCCTTGCAACAGCAATCAGACAACAAAAAGGGATAAAAGGTATCCAAATTGGCAAGGAAGAAGTCAAAATGTCTCTCTTCTCAGATGACATGAGACTCTATATGGAAAACCCAAAGACTCCACCCCCGAACTACTAGAAGTTATAGAGCAATTCAGTAACGTGGCAGGATACAAAATAAATGCTCAGAAATCAGTTGCATTTCTGTACACGAATAACGAGAACGAAGAAAGAGAAATCAGGGAATCCATCCCATTTACAATAGCACCAAAAACCATACGTTACCTTGGAATTAACTTAACCAGAGACGTAAAGGACCTTTATTCTAGAAACTATAAATCACTCTTAAAAGACATTGAGGAAGACATAAAAAGATGGAAAGATATTCCATGCTCATGAATCGCAAGAATTAACATAGTTAAAATGTCCATGCTACCCAGAGCAATCTACACTTTCAATGCTATCCCGATCAAAATACCGATGACATTTTTCAAAGAACTGGAACAAATAGTCCTTAAATTTGTATGGAACCAGAAAAGACCCCGAATCTCCAAGGAACTGTTGAAAAGGAAAAACAAAGCTGGGGGCATCACAATGCCGGATTTCGAGCTGTACTACAAAGCTGTGATCACAAAGACAGCATGGTACTGGCACAAAAACAGACACATAGACCAATGGAACAGAATAGAGGGCCAAGAAATGGACCCTCAGCTCTTTGGGCAACTAATATTTGATAAAGCAGGAAAAAACATCCGGTGGGAAAAAGTCTCTTCAATAAATGGTGCTGGGAAAATTGGACAGCTACATGCAAAAGAATGAAACTTGACCACTATCTCACACCATACACAAAAATAAACTCCAAATGGATGAAAGACCTCGATGTGAGACAGGAATCCATCAAAATTCTAGAGGAGAACATAGGCAGCAACCTCTACGACATCAGCCAAAGCAACCTTTTTCATGATACATCCCCAAAGGCAAGAGAAACAAAAGATAAAATGAATTTATGGGACTTCATCAAGATTAAAAGTTTCTGCACAGCCAAGGAAACAGTCAGAAAAACTAAGAGGCAGCCCACGGAATGGGAGAAGATATTTGCAAATGACACTACAGATAAAGGACTGGTATCCAAGATCTACAAAGAACTTCTCAAACTCAATACACGAGAAACAAATAAACAAATCAAAAAATGGGCAGAAGATATGAACAGACACTTTTCCAATGAAGACATACAAATGGCTAACAGACACATGAAAAAATGTTCAAAATCATTACCCATCAGGGAAATTCAAATCCAAACCACCTTGAGATACTACCTTACACCAGTTAGAATGGCAAAAGTGTACAAGGGAAGAAACAAGAAATATTGGAGAGGACGTGGAGAAAGGGGATCCCTCCTACATTGTTGGTGGGAATGCAAGCTGGTACAGCCACTCTGGTAAACAGGGTGGAGGTCCCTTAAAAAGTTAAAAATTGAGCTACCCTATGTCCCAGCCATTGCACTACTGGGTGTTTACCCCAAAGATACAGACGTAGTGAAGAGAAGGGTCATATTCACCCCAATGTTCATAGCAGCATTGTCCACAATAGCGACATTGTGGAAGGAGCCAAGATGCCCTTCAACAGATGACTGGATTAAGAAGATGTGGTCCATATATACAATGGAATATTACTCATCTATCAGAAAGAATGAATTCTCAACATTTGCTGCAACATGGACGGCACTGGAGGAGATAATGCTAAGTGAAATAAGTCAAGCAGAGAAAGACAAATATCATATGATTTATCTCATCTATGGAACATAATAACTAGGATGATTGGTAGGGGAAGAAAGGGATAAAGAAAGGGGGGTAATCAGAAGGGGGAATGAAACATGAGAGACTATGGACTATGAGAAACAAACTGAGGGCCTCAGAGGGGAGAGGGGTGGGGGAATGGGATAGGCTGGTGATGGGCAGTAAGGAGGGCACGTATCGCATGGTGCACTGGGTGTTATACACAACTAGTGAATCATCGAACTTTACATCGGAAACCGGGGATGTACTGTATGGTGACTAACATAATATAACAAAAAATCATTTAAGAAAATGAACTCCTGGGACTTCATCAAGATAAAAAGCTTCTGGACAGCCAAGGAAATAATCAACAAAACTGAAAGTTAACCTATGGAATGGAAAAGATATTTATTTGCAAATGGCATATTTGATAAAGTGTTAGTATCCAAAATCTTTAAAAAACATATCAAACTCAACACCAAAAAAAGAATCCAGTTAAGAAATGCGTGAAAGACATGAATAGACATTTTTCCAAAGAAGGCATACAGATGGCTAACAGATACATGTAAAGATGCTCGACTATACTCATCATCAGGGAAATACAAATGAAAACTGTAGTGAGATAACACCTCACACCTGTCAGAGTGGCTGAAATTAATAGCACAGTAAACAACAGGTACTGGCAGGGATGGGAACAAAGTGTTACACTGTTGGTGGGATTGCAAACTGGTTTAGCCACTCTGGAAAGTAGTAAGAAGGTTCCTCAAAATGTTAAAATAGAACTATCCTTTTGCCCAGCAATTGCAGTATCAGGTATTTACCTAAAGAACTTATCAAACTCAACCCCCAAGAAATGAATAATCCAATTAACAAATGGGCAGCAGACATGAATAGACATTTTTCCAGAGAACATACACAGATAAGATGTGCAGCATCAAAATCAGTAAAGTTCAAATCAAAACTACAATGAGATATCTCCTCACACCTGTCAGAATGGCTAAAATCAACAACACAAGACACAACAGGTGTTTGTGATGTTGTACAGAAAGGGGAACACTCTTGCACTGTTGGCGGGAATGCAAAGTGGTGCAGTCATTGTGGAAAGCAGTATGGAGTTTCCTCAAAAAGATAAAAATGGAACTACCCTATGTTACAGCAATTTCACTACTAGGTATTTACCCAAAAGATACAGAAATACTGATTCAAAGGGGCACATGCACTCCTATGTTTATAGCAGCATTATCAACAATGGCCAAATTATGGTAAGAACCCAAATGTCCATTGACTGATAAATGGGTAAAGAAGAGGATATATTGGGGCGCCTGGGTGGCACAGTGGTTGAGCATCTGCCTTCGGCTCAGGGCGTGATCCTGGCGTTATGGGATCAAGCCCAACATCAGGTTCTTCCGCTATGAGCCTGCTTCTTCCTCTCCCACTCCCCCTGCTTGTGTTCCCTCTCTTGCTGGCTGTCTCTACCTCTGTCGAATAAATAAATAAAATATTTTTTTAAAAAAGAAGAGGATATATATTTATGAATATTATATATGAATATTATATATATGAATATTATACATATATGAATATTATATATATGAATATTAGTCAGCCATCAAAAAGAATGAAATCCTGCCATTTACAATGACATGGGTGGAGCTAGAGAGTATAGTGTTATGCAAAATAAGTCAGAGAAAGACAAATACCATGAACATAGGGGAAGGGGAAAAAAGAGAGAGGGAAGCAAACCATAAAAGACTCTTAACCATAGAGAACTATAGAGGGTTGCTGGAGGGGAGGTGGGCTGGGAATGGGCTAAATGGGTGATGGGTATTAAGTAGGAGAGTTGTTGTTTTGACTGCTGGGTATTATATGTAAGTGATGAATCACTAAATTCTACTCCTGAAACCAATATTCTCTATGTTAAATAACTAGAATTTAAATTAAAAAATGATAAGAAGTAAATAAAGGGTGACTTTAAATGAAAAAAATGAAAGTTTTACCCACATATATGTATAAATCCCTGAACCATATAGTCTTTAGTTTTGCCTTTTTGAAAGTATTATTTTAAAATGGTATCATACTGTAATAGTCTTCTATGACTTGATTTCTTCATTCAACATGATTTTTACAAGTTCCATCCATATTATTATGTGAAGCTGCATTACATTCATCCTTCCTGTGTCACTACAACAATTTCTTAATCCATTCTCCTCTCAAATAATAAGTAGCTTATTTTAGTTTTTTTGCTGTTACAAACAATGTTACATAAATATTTTTGTTCATGTATACTAGTGTACTTGTGCAAGAGTTTATCTAAAACAGGGGCGCCTGGGTGGCTCAGTCATTGAGCTTCTGGCTTCAGCTCAAGTCATGATCCCAGCGTTCTGGGATCGAGCCCTGCATCAGGCTCCCTGTTCAGCGGGAAGCCTGCTTCTCCCTCTCCCACTCCCCCTGCTTGTGTTCCCTCTCTCGCTGCCTCTCTGTCAAATAAATAAATAAAAATCTTTAAAAACAGAATTTATCTAAAACATAGGCCTAGATGAAATAGGTGGGCTATTGGATATGCATATGCATATGTTCTATTTTGAATCTAAAAGTTTTTTCCAATGGGAACATATTGATTTATACTCCCATCAGCTCTATATAAAAGTTCTTATCCCTCCATATACTTACCAACATTTTGGGCTGCAAGGCTTGATTGTACCAAACTACTTGGTGTAAAATAATATCTTGTAATCAATTACATATTCTTATGATATATACATAATATTATATTAAGTTGACATAATCTAATGAATTTAACATCTTTTCTTTAGGTTTACTTGCTTTCATATCTCTTCTGAAATGTTCACCATCAATTTTTTAAATAATTTATCTTAAAACATAAAATAAAGTAAAATAAAATAAAATAATAAACATATTAATCTGAGAAGGAATCCATAGGCCTTACCAAAGACTGCCAAAAGGCCCATGAAACAAACAGGGATTAAGCACCACTGATCTAAAGGGTAACAAATAGTGCTACATGCAATGGCTTTTTCTGCATTCAATAATGAGAACTACTCCTCTTCTCCTGAGATTTCAGCTAAATTGAAGAATGATGAGAATTTATTCTTTTCTTATTTCTAGAACTTTTTCTTCCATAGGCTCTAACATTGTTAACCACCTACATCTTGTCAGTCTCCTCCACTGGCCTACATGATATTGCAATATTCTGATTCTCATCATATTTCTCTAGTTTTTCCTCCTCAGTCTCTTACATAGACTTCTCATGCATTATCTCATTCTTCAGTTTTGGAACCTCAGAGTGATCTTTGACTTTTCCATCTCCTGTAAAACCAATGCCAAATCAGTTTCCAAGACCTGTTAATTTTTTCTTATTAATAATGTCTCACATATGTATCTCTTACTTCTCATTACAACTGTCACTGCCTTAGTCCAGATCCTCAGTGCTTGGATCTGAAACTACTACAACAACCTCCTAACCAGTACCTTTCGCTTCAGTTTCTCTCCCTTCCAATCTATTCAACATAGCGTTTCCAGAACACTGTTTTTAATAACAGTTTGATTAGACAATTCTCCCTCCTTAACTGTGTCTTCAAGTATTCCTTCAGTGTAAAACTGGTTTGCCTTCAAGTTCTTATCAGGTTTTTGATGTAAGCAGAAAATTTCATCGGTTAACTGAAGTAAAAAAGAAAGAAAGAAGGAAATCCTTGCTGAAAGGATATGGGATAACTCACATAATTGAAGGACAAGTTGAAGAGTGCCAGGCTTAGAAGGAACATAAACTAGGAAAGATCCAAAACTCCAAGTAGGAGAAGAAAATTGGTGAACCAAGCAACTCTTTTTCTTTCATTATTTTACTCTGCTCAAAACCCAAAGTCCAGGAGAATATTGAATGGGCCTAACTTGGTTTACATGTCCACATTTTAGCCGTAGAGGTCAGGTCACTGATTTACATATTTATCAAGACTATCCATTCTAGAAAAAAATTAATTCCACCATAGAATTTCTGAAAGACAGAACGTTTTCTGGATGGCCCTATACAATGTATGTCCACTACAAAGGTTCTTCTTTTATATAGCCCTGACATGCTTTCTAGACTTCTGTCTCCCTACTTTCATACATGCTCAATGCTTCAGCCAAGCTTCTCCACTTACATTTTTATGGGTCATTTTTAATACTTTTTATCTTTGTTCATACCATTCTTCCCTTAGGAAACTTTTAGTTTTTCCCTTTTTGTTGAAATCCCTTTTGTTGAAACTAGCATATCTATTTGCCTTTTTTATTATTATAATAATATGTTTTTATTATATTATGTTAGTCACCATACAGTACATCCCTGGTTTTTGATGTAAAGTTCAATGATTCATTAGTTGCGTATAACACCCAGTGCACCATGTAATACATGCCCTCCTTACTACCCATCACCAGCCTATCCCATTCCCCTACCCCCTCCCCTCTGAAGCCCTCAGTTTGTTTCTCAGAGTCCATAGTCTCTCATGCTTCATTCCCCTTCTGATTACCCCCCCTTTCTTTATCCCTTTCTTCTCCTACCGATCTTCCTAGTTCTTATGTTCCATAGATGAGAGAAACCATATGATAATTGTCTTTCTCTGCTTTTTAAGACTTAAGTCAACCATCTTTAAAGCCTATCAGACAGAATTCAGACAAAAATCATCTCTCTCTTTGTGACCTTTGTTAGTACAACTTTAAGGCAGTTATCTCATACTGCTCATGTTGTAATTATGTTTGAACAAGTTTTTCCTCTCTTACTAGAACATATTCTTAGTGGGGATAGAGAATCACAACATTCACCACATTGCTTTGTATATAGTAGGTATTCAATAAATACTTTTGTAAGGAAGAAATAAATAAACAAGTGAAAAAAATGAAAGTAAATCTATAGTTTTGGGTTCCTGATATCATACCAGCAAAATCATACTGCATTTAAAAATACAAAATTTGTGCATCTATCACAAGTATAGTAGAGACATTTTAAATCTGGCCAATAGACCAGTGTGTTTTGTTAATAAGCACTAGCATATCTATTTGAATGATTAGATTTTTCTTAATGAATCAACTTTCTCTCCAAATCCATCAGTTATTTCACTGTCATTTTTCAAAACCTAAGAGCAGTTCTAAAAAATTTCACTGTTTTTAAAAGTTTGGGGTTTTGGTTTGGTTGTTTGTTTATCTATTTTTTATTTGTTTGTTTTGTTTCTTAAATTCCACATATGAGTGAAATCATATGGTATTTATTTTTCTCTGACTTATTTCAGTTTGCATAATTCTCTCTATGTTCATCCATGTTGTTGGAAATGGCTAGATCTCATTCTTTCTTATAGCCACAAACAAGCAAACAGACTCTTACACACAGGGTACAAACTGGTGGTTGCCAGAGGGGAGGTAGGTGGAGGATGGGTGAAATAGATAAAGGGTGCTAAGAGGTAGAAACTTCCAGTTATAAAATAAATAAATCATAGAGATGAAAAGTACAACATGGGGAATATAGTCAATAAGATTGTAATAACGTTGTTTGGTGACAGATGGTGACTACATTTATCACGGTGAGTACTGAGTAATGTATGGAATTGTTGAATCATTACAGTGTACACCTGAAACTAATATAACCTGTGTGTTACTTATGCTTCAATTAAACAAAAATACATTAAAAATTAAAAATTAATTTAAATAGAAGTATTTCAAAACCATCCTTTAATTTGGTGAGAATTTAGAATCTCAAAGTTGTAGTGTTCCAAATAGTGATCACAGAAGACATAAATATAACACCTCACTAAATCAATTACAAACTTTTCTTGTAGTGACATGTGGGAATGGTGATATGAGTACTTGGCAATACATACCACTGAAAAAACTGTGACTTCTGAATGTAACTACTGATTTCTACCTACATAGCTCAGTCCAGAGCTGTGAATTTTAAGCATCTAAACAAATGAGTAAGGCTAAATCGCGTGTTCAAAAAAGATTTTACAAAAGCGTGTCCTTCCAGCCTCTATAAATGTTTTTTCTATACTCCCTGCTATATTTTTAGGATTCTGTTTTACAACAGACTGTTGGAAGTTTTGCAACTACTGTGTTTCTGGATACATGTTGTGGTGTAAATTACTATGCTTATGACTGAAAGTAAAGTTTCCACTTTTCTCTGAGATTAGTGTGGAACAAATATCCTACTATATCAACACATTTTACAGTGTTTGAATTGGATGTTTTAAGTTTTTCAGCCTTTATTTTTTTTTGAATTGGTAATAATCTTTTCATCCCTTTTCCTAATGTCTAAAAAGTTTCCTATTTTATAGGACTACCAAAGACAAGGGAGTTTGGAGCTAAATTGCAGTTTTCTATTACCAGAGTAAAAATTGAGAGAAACAGGGAGGTTCCCCTAATCATAGCAGGAATTATGTAGCAGCACAAATAACACTGAAATAAACCTTTTGTAACAAAGATCATTCTCTTAGAACCTCCCCAACTGGTTAAGGTTGGTTTCGGCTGAGGTGAGGAGCTGGCTCTGCCATTACATTGTTGTTATTACTGATAATTATTTTTATTGTGCCATGCAATACTTACATGGTGTTTTATAGCTTCATACATAAAGACCAAGTTTCTTTCTTCCAGATCTTAAGGGACTACTTGAGGAAAATATTAGGTGTGTGGACTTTTAAAGATTAAGATTTCATGACAGTTTTATACAAATCACCTTTTTTTTTTCAAATTGTCTTCTTGAACTCCATAGATATTTACCGTACACTCTTAATACTTAAGATAAAATGTGTGACAAGACCTACCAACATAAATCTGATAGTTGTTCCTGACATACATCTTCCTTGAGGAAACCAGTCTTTATTCCTCCAGCCCATTCATTCATCTATCCATTTATTTATTCATTTATTCACAATGTTTCATTTGGCTTACCAGAAGAAAACAGGGATTTATTTTGGAAGTTTCTAGATTGCAAAAGTTTCATCAAATGGCAACCAGATTTTGAGCAATATTCATCTGTATGAATGGGAGCTTTAATCAGTTGTTTTTAGGTAGTTCTTCATATAAGCAGATGTTTGAGGGATATATGAAATATTATAGTCATTTCTATGAAGCCATCTATGATCCACAAGGTTTTACTGATATTTACATAGACAAATAAATTACTTAAGACCAAAATATTCTTTTTTACTCAGGGTCAAAAAAGAAATATTTCAAATACAGAAGCTGAATCAGTGAACAAAACACCTATCATGATCCCTAAACTGTCTGCAGAAATGTTGTCAAAAATAAAGGAAACCCCACACATGAAAACACTTCAACATGGTTCATCACAAGACTGTGATTTTTGTGGGTCAACACAGACCTACATACTAATGAAGAATAAAGAAAGACCACAGCAAAATATTTAATATGTTTGGCTTATTGGAAATGTCAATATGCTTTTGTTATATGTATGTACATATCTATTATGTTAGAAATAATCAAATTTAAAAGAATTGTATTGCTTCAAGACTCTCCCCACTTTCTCTCTCTCCAAAGACAGATAGATAGATAGACAGATAGACAGAGATAGAGAGACAGAGATATAGATGCATATAATTTGTTAGTAATTTCATTCATTATTTCCTGAGTTTCCCCACATATTACTCTCTAGGTATATAAATCATAAAATTAAATACAAATTACAAGTTTATAGAAATCATTGTTTTAATTTACATGATGAAGACAAATTCTCTGAAGGATTTACATTTTTAGTTTCCTTTTTTGTTGCAAGTTTTTAATTTAAATTCTATTTAAATATAGTGTAATAGTGGTTTCATGAGTAAAGATTAGTGATTAATCACTTATATACACACCCAGTGCTTATCACAACAAGTGCCCATCTTAGTATCCATCACCCATTTGAGGACGAGTTAAGATGGCAGAATCATAGGGGGACCCTAGGCTTGCCTCGTCCCTTGAATACAGCTAAATCAACATCAAAACATTTTGAACAACAAGGAAATTGATCTGAAGATTAAGAGAAAAATCTGCACAGACGGCAAGAACATGGCAGCTGCAAGGTTCAGAAACATGAATGGGGGAGAGAAAAAACTGCAGTGTCTAGGAGGAGGTGGGAGCCCTTTCCATGGAGAGAAGACAGGGAGAAAGGGAGAGAGGGGGAGAGGGAGCAGTGTGTTGGGTTAGTGCAAGAAAAACACTCCCCCAAGACCACTGACGGGAATTGAGAAGAACTGAATATGGCAAGTTTGTTTGTTTGTTTGTTTGTTTCAAACAGCAGAGCTCAAATTTTGAGATTTTAGAAATCCATACCATTCACCAGAGTCAAGATGTGTGGGCAAGAGTGCTCCTGGGGAAAGAGAAGACAAGCCTAGGAAGTGGACAGTGGACAGCATGATGTGGGAATCCTTTGGGTTGCACTGGGAGGGATCATTCCACCTTCTGGAGTACATTTAGACCAGGATATATTGCCTCTCCAAGGACAAATGATGCAGCAGGTGCCACTGAATGACCATTCGACAACAGGGGGCAGAGGCATGCACAGAGGGCAGATAACCTGGTCACAGTTTTCTCTGTGCTTCACCATAGACTCTAAGCATCTGCCCAGCTGTGCAACTGCTTTTCTGGGACAGAATAGCTCTGGGCACAGCACTGCGAGTCTCTCCTCCGGGGGAGGGGAGCTGGTCTGCACCTTGCTGAGTCTAAGATTTGGAGTTTTGAATTCTAGCTGTGTGCCAGAGACAAAACAGAATTGTGGCACTGGATGTGCTGATGGCCCAGGCACAGACAGATTGAGAGCAGAGATCTGACAGAACCCTGGGCCAAAGGAGGGGAGATTTTTCACTTTTCTGTGAGGGCTTCCTAAAAAGTAGTGGCCACCAGTTCCCCTCTCCAGGTAAGATGGTGGGGTGAACCCATCTTCCCTCCATCCACCAGCATAGTTGGACTTCAGTGAACAACACAGTGCCCCTAGTGGAGACTGGAGCCACTTACATCAAACCCTGAGCCCATGTACCCTTCAGGGGCATCTTTACTGGGACAGGTCTGACTGTGAGCCAATGCAGCAGGTCTCTTCCCCAGAGGAACAGCCCAGGTCCCCTGCATGTACCAAGTCTACTGATGATAGAGTGCTCCAAAGTGTCATCTTCAGTTCTGGTGGAAATAGGACCAACACCCCCCTTTTTCTTTCTTTCTTTTCTTTCTTTCTTTCTTTCTTTCTTTCTTTCTTTCTTTCTTCTCTCTTTCTTTGTCTTTGGAGTCAGGTTTATGGTTTTTTTGTTTTTCTGTTTTGATTTTTTTGGTTCCTTTTCCTTTTCTCTTTCTTTGGAACAGTTTTTTTTTTTTTAATCAGGCATATCTTAACAAACAAATTAAAGCACACCTAGTTAGAGGCCCAAACACTCCACACTGCAAGCAAGGAAGAACTCTGCAGAGGACTGAACTGTTGGAAAGAGCAGCCAAAACACAACAGCAGAGTGCACACAGCATCCATCAGAAACACTTCCTGAAACACCAATGTATAACCCTTTTTTAATATAGCATTAGTCTCAGGAGCAGGAAACATAACAAACTTTCATAACACAAAAGACAGAAACTTAGCCAAAATGACAAGATGGAGGTATTCTCCCCAAAAGGAAAATCAAGAAGAGATCAAGCCAGGGACTTGCTCAAAACAGATATAAGCAATATATCTGAACAAGAATTTACAAGTAATAAGAATACTAGTTGGGTTTGAGAAAAGCATACAAGACATGAGAGAAACCCTTGCTGCAGAGATAAAAGACCTAAAAACGAATCAAGATGAAATTAAAAATGCTATAACTGAGATGAAAAACTGACTGGGTGTAATCACAATGAGAATGGAAGAAACAGAGGAGAGAATAAGTGATAGAGAAGATAAAATTATGGAAAATAATGAAGCTGAAAAGAAGAGGGAAAGAAAACTACTAGATCATGAATATAGACTTTCAGAACTCAGCAATTCCATAAAGCACAATAATATCCATATCAGAGGAGTACCAGAAGATCAGTAAAAGGGGCAGAATGTTTAACTGAACAAATTATACCTGAGAACGTCCCTAATCTGGGGAAGGAAATAGGCATTCAAGTCCTAGAGGCAGAGAACTCCCCTCAAAATCAACAACAGCAGATGAGCACCATGACATATCATAGTGAAACTTACAAAATACAAAGATAAAGAGAATTCTGAAAGCAACTAGTAACAAAATGTCCTTAACCTATAAGGGTAGATAAAGAAGATTAGCAGCAGACCTGTCCACAGAAACTTGGCAGGCCAGAAGAAAGTGGTATAACATATTCAACATGCTAAATAGGAAAAATACGTTACCAAGAATACTGTATCCAGCAAGGCTGTCTGTCATTTAGAATAAGAGACATAAAGAGTCTCCAAGACAAGCAAAAATTAAGGAGTTCCTGAACACTAAAACAAGCTTTGCAATAAATATTAAAGGGTATTCTTTGAGCAAGAGAGCAAGACCAAAATTAACAAAGACTAGAAAGGAACAGAAACAATCAACGGAAACAGCAACTTTACAGGTAATACAATGGCACTAAATTCATATCTTTCAATAATTATTCTGAATGTAAATTCACTGAATGCTCTAACTGAAAGACATAGGGCATCACAACGGATTAAAAAAAAAAAACAAGACCCACCCATATGCTGCTTACAAAAGACTCATTTTATTTTATTTTTTAAAATAATTTTTATTTTGTTATATTAGTCACCATACATTACATCCCCAGTTTTTGATGCAATGTTCCATGATTCATTATTTGCGTATAACACCCAGTGCACCATGCAATATGTGCTGTCCTTAATACCCATCACCAGCCTATCCCAATCCCCCACCCCCTCACCTCTAAAGCCCTCAGTTTGTTTCCCAGAGTCCACAGTCTCTCATGGTTGATTCCCCCTTCTGTTTACCCCCCCTTCATTCTTCCCTTCCTTCTCCTACCGATCTCCCTGCTATTTCTTATGTTCCATAAATGAGTGAAACCATATGATAATTGCCTTTCTTTGCTTGACTTATTTCACTTAGCATAATTTCCTCCAGTCCCATCCATGTTGCTGCAAATGTTGTGTAATCGTTCTTTCTGATGGCTGAGTAATATTCCATTGTATATATGGACCACATCTTCTTAATCCAGTCATCTGTTGAAGGCCATCTCGGCTCCTTCCACAATTTAGCCATTGTGGACAATGCTGCTATGAACATTGGGGTGCCTATGGCCCTTCTCTTCACTACATCTGGATCTTTGGGGTAAATACCCAGTAGTGCAATTGCTGGATCATAGGGTAGCTCCATTTTTAACTTTTTAAGGGACCTCCACACTGTTTTCCAAAGTGGCTGTACCAACTTGCATTCCCACCAACAGTGTAGGAGGGATCCGCTTTCTTCACATCCTCTCCAACATTTATCGTTTCCTACCTTGTCAATTTTTGCCATGCTAACTGGTGTAAGGTGGTATCTCAAGGTGGTTTTGATTTGAATTTCCCTGATGGCTAATGATTTTGAACATTTTTTCATGTGTCTGTTATCCATTTGTATGTCTTCATTGGAAAAGTGTCTGTTCATATCTTCTGCCCATTTTTTGATTTGATTATTTGTTTCCCATGTATTGAGTTTGAGAAGTTCTTTGTAGATCTTGGATACTAGTCTTTTATCTGTAGTGTCATTTGCAAATATCTTCTCCCATTCCATGGGCTGCCTCTTAGTTTTTTTGACTGTTTCCTTGGCTGTGCAGAAGCTTTTTATCCTGTTTAAGTCCCATAAGTTCATTTTTTCTTTTGTTTGTCTTGCCTTTGGAGAGGTGTCATGAAAAAAGTTGCTGTGGCTGATGTCAAAGAGGTTGCAGCCTATGTTCTCCTCTAGGATTTTGATGGATTCCTGTCTCACATTGAGGTCTTTCATCCATTTGGAGCTTATCTTTGTGTGTGGTGTGAGTGGTCAAGTTTCATTCTTTTGCATATAGCTATCCAATTTTCCCAGCACTATTTATTGAAGAGACTGTCTTTTTTCCTCTGGATGTTTTTTCCTGCTTTGTCAAAGATTAGTTGCCCAAAGAGCCGAGGGTCCATTTCTGGATTCTCTACTCTGTTCCATTGGTCTATGTGTCTGTTTTTGTGCCAGTAGCATGCTGTCTTTGTGATCACAGCTTTGTAGTACAGCTTGAAGTCCGGCAACATGGTGCCCCCAGCTTTGTTTTTCCTTTTCAACAATTCCTTGGTGATTCAGGGCCTTTTCTGGTTCCACACAAATTTAAGGGCTGTTTGTTCCATTTCTTTGAAAAATGTCATTGGTATTTTGATCGGGATGGCATTGAAAGTGTAGATTGCTCTGGGTAGCATAGACATTTTAACTATGTTAATTCTTCCAATCCATGAGCATGGAATATTTTTCCATCTTTTTGTGAAAAGACTCATTTTAGACTCAAAGACAACTCCAGATTGAAAATGAGGGCATGGGGAACAATTTATCACACTAATGGACATCAAAGGAAAGCTGTAGTAGCCATACATATATAAAACTAGATTTTAAACAAAAGACTATAACAAGAGATGAATGAAGAAGGGTACTATATCATAATTAAGGGGTTTATCCAATAGGAGGATCTAACAATTGTAAACATTTATGTTCCCAGCTTGGGAGCACCCAAATATATAAACCAATTAAAAACAAAATTAAAGAAACTGATGGATAAAAATACAATAATTGTAGGGGGTTTTAACACCCCACTCACAGCAATGGACAGATCATCTAAGCAGAAGATCAACAAGGAAATAGACTTCGAATGACACACTGGATCAGAGGGACTTCACAGATACATTCAGAACATTGTATCCTAAAGCAGAAAAATACACATTCTTTTCGAGTGCACATGGAACATTCCCCAGAATAGGTCACATATTGGGTCACAAATCAGGCCTCAACCAGTACAGAAAGATTGTGATCATACCGTGCATATTTTCACATCATAACACTATGAAACTTGAAGTTAAGCATAAGAAAAGAATTGGGAAGACCATAAATACATGGAGGTTAAAGAACATCCTACTGAAGAATGAATGGGTTAACCAGGAAATTGAAGAAGAAATTTTAGAAAATACCCATCACCCATTTAACCTCTCCACCTGCTAACCCCTCCTACAGAAACTCTCAGTTTCTTCTCTGTAGTTAAGAGTCTGTTTTACAGTTTCTCTCTCTCTTTTTTCCCCTATGTTCCTTTGTTTCCTTTCTTAACTTCTGCATATGAGTAAAATCATGTGGTATTTCTCTTTCTTGACTTATTTCACTTAGCATAATACACGCTAGCTCCATCCGTGTTGTTGAAAGTGGCAAGATTTCATTCTTTTTGATGGCTGAGTAATATTACATTGGGTATGTATACCACATCTTCTTTATTCATTCATCAGTTGATAGACATTTGGGCTCTTTCTATAATTTGGCTATTGTTGGTAATGCTGCCATTACCATCAGGGTTCACGTGCCCCTACGAATCAGTATTGTTGTATCTTTTAGGTAAATACCTACTAGGCAATTGCTGGATGGTAGGGTAGTTCTATATTTAGCTTTGAGGAACCACCATACTATTTTCCAGAGTGGTTGCACCAATTTGAATTTCCACTAACAGTATAAGATTGTTCCTCTTTCTCTGCATCCTCATCAGCACGGGTTGTTTCCTGTGTTGTTAATTTTAGCCATTCTGACAAGTGCGAGGTGATATCTCATTGTAGTTTTGATTTTTACTTCCATGATAATGAGTGATGTTGAGCTGCTTTTCTTTTTTTTCTTTTTCTTTTTTCTTTTATATATATATATTTTTTTGATGTTAAGTTCGATGATTCATTAGTTGTGTATAACACCCAGTGCACCATGCAATACGTGCCCTCCTTACTACCCATGTGTCTATTAGACTTCTCTATGTCTTCTTTGGAAAAATGCCTATTCATGTCGTCTGACAATTTGTTAAATGGATTATTTGTTTTTGAGGGGTTGAGTTTTATAAGTTCTTTATATATTTTGAATACTAACCCTTTATCAGATACGTCATTTGCAAATATCTTCTCCCATTCTGAAGGTTGCCTTTTAGTTTTGTTGATTGTTTCCTTCACTGTGCAAGAAGCTTTTTATCTTGATGAAGTCCCAATAGCTAATTTTTGCTTTTGTTTCCCTTGCCTCAGAAGATGAGTCTAGTAAGAAGTTGCTATGGCTGATTTCAAGGATGTTGCTGCTTGTGTTCTCCTCTAGTATTTTGATGGTTTCCTGTTTCACATGTTGTTTTCTCAACCATTTGAATTTATTTTTGTGTATGATGTAAGAAAGTGGCCGTTTCATTCTTTGGCATGTTGCTGTCCAGTTTTCCCAACACAGTTTGTTGAAGAGACTTTTGTCCATTGGATATTCTTTCCTGCTTTGTCAGAGATTACTTGACTATATAGTTGTGGGTCCATTTCTGAGGTTCCTATTCTGTTCCATTAATCAATGTGTCTGTTTTTGTGCCAGTACCATACTGCCTTCATCACAACAGCTTTGTAATATAACTTGAAGTTCAGAATTGTGATGACTCCAGATTTTCCTTTTTTTCTTCTGGTAAGTTTTTAAATTTTATTTGTTTATTTATTTATTTTTATTATTATGCTCAGTTAGCCAACATATACTACATCATTAATTTTTGATGTAGTGTTCAATAATTCATTAGTTGCATATAATGCCCAGTGCTTATCACAACATGTGCCCTCCTTAATACCCATCACCCGTTACCCCACTCCCTGCCCCCCTCCATTCCGTAACCCTCAGTTTGTTTCCTGGAGTCCAGAGTCTCTCATGGCTTATCTCCCTCTCTGATTTCTTCCCATTCAGTTTCTTTCCCTTCGCCTGTGATCCTCCATGCTATTCCTTATGTTCCATATATGAGTGAAACCATATGATAATTGTTTTTCTCTGCTTGACTTATTTCACTGAGCATTGTCCCCTTCATTTCCATCTACGTCGATGCAAATGGTATTCATCTTTTCTGATGGCTGAGTAACATTCCATTGTATATATGAACCACTCTCCTTGCTTTTCTTTTTTGATATTGCTTTGGCCACTCAGATTCTTTTGTGGTTCCATACAAATTTTAGGATGGTTTATTATAGCTCTGTGAAAAATGCTAGTGATATTTTGATAGGGATTGCATTGAATGTGTAGGGTGCTTTGGGTAGTATGGTCATTTTAACAATGTTTGTTTTTCCAATCTATGAGCATGAGATGTTTTTTCCATTTCTTTGTGTCTTTCTCAATTTCTTTCATAAGTGTTTTATAGTGGGGCACCTGGGTGGCACAGCGGTTAAGCGTCTGCCTTCGGCTCAGGGCGTGATCCCGGCATTATGGGATGGAGCCCCACATCAGGCTCTTCTGCTATGAGCCTGCTTCTTCCTCTCCCACTCCCCCTGCTTGTGTTCCCTCTCTTGCTGGCTGTCTCTATCTCTGTCAAATAAATAAATAAAATCTTTAAAAAAAATAAGTGTTCTATAGTTTCTAGTGTACAGACATTTACCTCTTTGGTTATGTTTATTCCTAGGTATCTTATGGTTTTTGGTGCAATTGTAAATGGGATAAATTCCTTGATTTCTCTTTCTGTTGCTTCATTATTGGTGTACAGAAATGCACCAGATTTCTGTATATTGATTTTGTAGCCTGTGACTTTACTGAATTCATGCATCAGTTCTAGCAATTTTTGGTGGAGCCTTTTGGGTTTTCTACAGAGTATCATGTTGCCTGCAAATTATGAAAGTTTGATTTCTTCCTTGTGGATTTGGATGCCTTTTATTTCTTTGTGTTATCTGCTGAGGCTAGGATATCCAGTACTATATTAAATAATGGTGGTTTGATTGGACATCCTTGTCTTTTTGTAACAGTAAAGGAAAAGCTCCGAGTTTTTGCCCATTGAGGATGATATTGGCTGTGGGTCTTTCGTATATTCCCTTTTTGATGTTGAGATATGTTCTCTCTATGCCTACTTTGTCGAGTGTTTTTATCAAGAATGGACGTTATGCTTTGTCAAAAGTTTTATCTGCATCTATTGAGAGAATCACAAGATTTTTATCCTTTCTTTTACAAATGTGATGTATAACATTGATTGATTTGTGAATATTGAACCATACTTGCAGCTCAGGAATAAATCCTACTAGATCATGGTGAATGATTTTTTTAATATACAGTTGGATTTGAATTGCGACTCTTTTGTTGACAATGTTTGCATCCATGTTCATCAGAGTATTGGCCTCCAGTTCTCTTTTTTATTGGGGTCTTTGGTTTTGGAATCAAGGTGATGCTGGCATCCTGAATGAATTTGGAAGTTTTCTTTCCAATTCTATTTTTTGGGACAGTTTGGGAAGAACAGGTATTAACTCTTCTATAAAAGTCTCATAGAATTCCCCTGGGAAGCCATCTGGCCCTGGACTTCTGTTTGTTGGGAGATTTTTTATTATTGATTAATTTCTTTGCTGGTTATGGGTCTTTCCAAATTTTCTATTTCTTTCTGTTTCGGTTTTGGTATTTTATATGTTTGTAGGGATTTATCCTTTTCTTCTAGGTTGCCTAATTTGTTGGCATATAATTTCTCATAATATTCTCTTATAACTGTTGGTATTTCTGTGGTGTTGGTTGTGATCTCTCTTCTCTCATTCATTATTTTAATTATTTGGGTCCTGGTTTGGAATTTATCAATTTTATTAATTTTTTTGAAGACCCATCTCCTGGTTTCATGGTCTGTTCTATTGGTGGTTTTTTAAATTTGTTTCTGTATCATTTACTTCTGCCTAATGTTTATTATTTCCCTTCTTTGGATGGCTTTGGCTTTATTTGCTCTGTTTTTTTCCCCTAGCTCCTTCAGGTGTAAGGTTAGATGGAATATTTGAAATTTTTCTTGCTTCTTAATATAGGTCTGTATTGCTATATAATTCCCTCTTAGGACCACTTCTTATACATCCCAAAGGTATCACACCATTGTGTTTTCATTTTCCTTTGTTTCCAGGTATTTTTTTAATTCCTTCTTTAATTTCCTGGTTGTCCCATTCATTCTTTGTAGCATATTCTTTAAACTGCATGTATTTGTGGTCCTTCCAAAATTTTTCTTGTGGTTAACTTCAAGTTTCATAGAATTGTGGTCAGAAAATATGCATGGTATGATCTCAATCTTTTTGTACTTCTTCAGGCCTCGTTTGTTGCCTAGTATGTAATCTATTCTGGAGAATGTCCCATGTGCACTTGAAAAGAATATGTATTCTGCTACTTTAGCATTAAATGTTCTGAATATATCTGTTAAGTCCATCCAGTCCAGTGTGTCATTCAAAGCCCTTGTTTCCTTCTTGATTTTCTGCCTAGCTGATCTGTCCATTGACATAGGTGGGGTGTTAAAGTCCCCTACTGTTATTGTGTTATTATCAACAAGTTCTTTTGTTGGTAGTGATATATTTTTTTATGTTTGGTTTCTATCAAGTTAGGGGCATAAATATTTACAATTGTTAGATTTTTTTTATTGTTCCCTTTTTTTATGATATAGTGCCCTTCTTATTCTTTTGTTACACTCTTTGGTTTAAAATCTAGTTTGTCTGTAAAATATATGATAGAAAAAGAGAGGGAGGCAAACCATGAGACTCTTAACTATAGGAAACAAACTGAAGGTTGCTGGAGGGGAAGTGGATGGGGGATGGGGTAATTGTGTGATGGGCACTAAAGAGGGCACTTAATGAAATGAACACTGGGTGTTATATGCAACTGATGAATCACTATATTCTAACTCTGAAACTAAAAATATACTATATGTTAAGTAAATTGAATTTAAATAATAAAATAAAATAAGTAAAATAAAATAAAATAAAAATCTAGTTTGTCTGATATAAGTATGACTACTCTGGCTTTCTTTTCACATCCATTAGCATGATAAATATTTCTCCATGCCCTCACTTTCAACCTGCAGGTGTCCTTAGGTCTAATTGAGTCTCCTGTAAGCAGTGTATAGATGGGTCTTGTTTTTTTTCTTTTTTTTTAAAAATCCATTCTAATACCCTGTGTCTTTCTATTGGAGCATTTAGTCCATTTATATTCAGAGTGATTATTGATAGATATGAATTTACTGCCATTGTATTAATTGGTATGGCATTGTTTCTGGAGATTTTCCCTGTTCCTTTCTTGTCTTTTTCACTTTTTGTCTTTCTGTCTCACTCAAAGAGTCCCCTTTATTTTTTCTTTCAGGGTTGGTTTAGTGTCCACAAACTCCTTTAGTTTTTGTTTGTCTGCGAAACTCTTTATTTGTCCTTGTATTTTGAATGACAGCCTTGCTGGATAGAGTATTCTTGGCTGCAGATTTTTTCCATTCATAACATTGAATATATTATGTCACTCCTTTCTGCCCTGCCAAGTTTCTGTCTAGAGATCTGCTGCTATCCTTATTTGTCTTCCTTGTAAGTTATGGATTCCTTTTGTCTTGCTGCTTTTGGGATTTTTTTATCTCTATATTTTACCAATTAAATATGATATGTCTTGGTGTTAGCCCACTTTTGTGATTTTTAAAAAAGATTTTATTTATTTATTTGTCAGAGAAAAAGAGTGAGAGCACAAGCAGAGGGAGTGGCAGGCAGAGGGAGAAGCAGTCTTCCCACTGAGCAAAGAGCCTGATGTGGGTCTTGATCCCAGGATCTGGGAGCATGACTTGAGCCAAAGGCAGATGCTTAACTAACCGAGCCATCCAGGCATCCTTGCTTTTGTTAATTTTGATGGGAGTTCTTTGTGCATCCTCGACGTGGATTTCTGTTTCCTTTCCCAGATTAAGGAAGTTCTCAGGTATAATTTCCTGAAGTAAGCCTTCTACCTCCTTTTTCCCTTTCTTCTTTTTCTGGGACTCTTAGGATATAAATGTTATTATGTTTTATTGTATCTCTGTGTTCCCTGAGTCTACTTTGTGATGCAATAATTTTCTCTCCCTCTTCTTTTCAGTTTCATTATTTTCCGTTATTTTAGCTTGTATATCACTTATTCATTCCTCTGCTTTTTCATCTCTGCAGTCATTACATCCAATTGGTTTTGCATGTTGGTTACGGCATTTTTCATTTTGCCCTAATTGGTTTTTAGCTTTCTTATCTCTGCCATAGGGACAACCTGGCGTCTTCTATGCTTTTTTTACAGCCCAGCTGGTATCCTTATGATTGTTGCTTTTAATTCTATATCAAGCATATTATTTATATCTGTTTTGATTATATCTTTGGCTATGACCTTTTCTTGTTCTTTCTTTTGGGGTGAATTCCATCTTGGCATTCTGTCTAGGTCTCTGTCTTCTTCTTTTTGTTAGGAAAGCTTATTATGTTTTCTGCTCCTGAAAGTAATGACTTTATAAAGAAGAGGTCCTGGGCCTGGAGTTTTAGGAAATGTTTGTAGTGTATGCTGTGTGCACTCTGATGCTGTGTTTTGGATGCTCTTTCCCTCAGGTCAGTCCTCTGCAGAGTTTCTCCTTTCCTGCAGTTGGGAATGTTTGATCTTTGATCAGAGTATGGCTAATTTTAATTAGGTATGCTCTGGTCTGCTTGTTGAAAGAGTCCTGATACTATTTCTAGTAGAGTTGAAGCTTTGCAGAACTCTATTGTCATTAGATGTGGTGTGTGCAGGGAAGGTGGGATGGGCAGGTCTGTGGTGGTCTTCTGGGAGAGGGGCCTGATGTTCTGGTTTTCAAGTAAGCTTGCCCTAGAAAAACAGTACCTGCAGAGTGCAGGGGAGTGGGGCTTGATCTAGTGTTTTGGGCCATCACTGTTGGTGCTGTGCTATTTACAGAAGTTCATTTTTGCTGATGAACAGGGGAGAGAAATGGTTACAGTCCTCTCCCTTTTCCCAGAGAGGGGGCTTTGCACCCACCCCTGCCTGGAAAGTCCTCCCAGAAGAGCCACCAATCTCCCATTATATATCCCAGTCTTCCCTCAAATCCCTGCCTTCACCCTGACTGTGTCCAGATCATCTGTTCACTGGCAGCACATTGCACGTGTTTTCTATCCCAGGCAGGCCAGCTGAGTTTTCAAAGTCCAAACTTTAGGGACCTAGCATGGTGGTGACCCACACTGGTCCTCTGTGTAGGGTCTCACTGAACTGGGACTTAAAGCAGGTTTGTTCCAGAAAAGCAGTAACACCAAAGCACAATGGGGTGGATTTTGGAGTAAAGCACGGCAAAAAGCCAGTGTCTAGGTTAACCACTTTCCGTAGGTGTCTCTGCACTGTTGTTGAGGAGCAGGGGATATTAATGGCACCTGCTGGCTCTTTTGTCCCTAGAAAGGCAATGCCACCTCTCCCAGATGCACTCTAAGAAGGCGGAACCATCTCTCCCAGTGGATCTCAGGGGATCCTCATATCATGCCATCCTATACCAGGCTATCTGGCCTCCTTCTGCACAGGGGCACTGCAGCACCTACCAGGCTCCACACTGGCTAGGCTGTGAACTTCTAAAACTCCAGTCTTTGAACCCTGCTGGTTGTAAAAACTCATGAAAATCAGTCCCTCCCATATTCCCAGTCAATATCTTTGGGGAAGTGTTTTATTTAAGTGATCCCCTATGCACTTCTTTCTCTATCTATCATCTCTCTCTCTTCTTCTTCTCTCTCTGTGACCAGGGATCCCTCCTCTATGCAGCACCCACGATCTTTTTCTCCCCCAAATCACATCTCTGCACCTCTACTTTCTACTATGTGGCCTCTTCTCTCTCTCTAGTTGTGCATTTTGTTCTGTCAGTCAGATTGATTTCTTGGGTATTCGGTGTAATTTGATATTTATCTAGTTGTGTTTGAAGGATGAGGCAAATCTAGGGTCTTCTTATCCCCTCTGTAGGATTTACATTTTTTAGAGCAATTTAATGGCTCTAATTAATGTTACAAGAGAATCATATACTAGACAAATAGACTACCAATATTATATATTAAAAGTTTGTTTATTTACTCTTATTATGCTATTTTATTCCTATTACATATTGTACATTATAAGTTAGGACTTTAAATCTGTTCCATTGGGTTTAGGGGTTAAAATACAAATTTTAGGTCAATGATTTGGTTTATAATGCCCTGACAAAATTCCACTCTGGTGTTCTATTTTAGCAATGTCAAAAGTAGAAAATCATGAATTCTATAAAATATTATATTTGATCTTGCATATTAATTTTGGATTATATGATGAGGTAAAGGTTGAATTTCTTTAAATCCTGGGATATTTCATAAGAAGTCACATCCATAGTTTTCTTCTTATATTAGAGTGAAATTTAAATTATTATTTGTAAAAGAAGAAAATTTTTATTTATAATGAAGATTCTTTACAAAAACCTAATTCCCAGTACCCATTTCTATCACAAGATATTTGGAATAAGCATCTAAATTTTAGTGCTCAGCATGTCAGTAAAATTAAGTTTTCATGAATGTCAGACACACCCAGGTAAACCAGTTTTAAATTTGTACCCACTTGCATTGCTCATATTGACAAGTTAGAGCATGTTGTAGTACATTTATGAGTTATTAAATTTTTTAGACATAGAGAGAGCAGGGGAGGGGCAGAGGGAGATGGAGAAAGAGAATCTTAAGCAGGCTGGGCATAAAGCTCAATACAGCACTCAATCTCATGACCCTGAGATCATGACCTCAGCTGAAATCAACAGTTAGATGCTTAACCAACAGCCACCAACATGCTCCATGAGTTATTAAAATTTTTTGAAAAAGATTTCTAGAAATCCAACTTGTCAACACTGATGATAATTAGAAATGTAATTGATTCATTCAGAAATAGGATCACTGAAAATTACATTTCATCTATATCATTAGTTACCCTACTTTAAGTATTCTGGCCTGTAAGAAATAAAATGACTTTTATCTCCTACAGTGCCACATGGTTTTACCATCAAGTGGAATAATTGATTTCAACAGTAGATTTAGATGTCACCCTTAGCCTCTCAAAAAAATTTTCATTACATAGTTAAACTAGGAAACCAGTTTTGAAGCCCAAATTCTCTAAACCACTGAATTTGGGCTAATTTTACAAGGCATGGTGAATATAGGACAACTACAAAGATTCAGGCAAGGTAATTAGAAAAATTGTTAAGACTTCACAAGTTTTTGTTCACCAAGTTGTTTTGCAAATGAAAATGGACTGGACTGGAGCACATTGCTGAGATGATTATCCATTGATTTTTACTGAGAAAAAATACAGAACAAGATAATTGGATTATGGGATAATCCTTCTCATAGGTTTCTGCACAGTTTATATATTCATTCACCTCTTTATTCATTTATGAATTTGTGCAACCAATATATTATGTGCTCTGCCTCTATGAGATTCCCTGTTTTACGTTTTTTTTAATTGAATAATTGGCATACAATATTGTGTTACTTTAAGGTATACAATATAGTGATTTGATATTTATATACATTACAAAATGGTTACCACAACGTCTAGTTACCATCTGTCACATATAAACTTGTTACAATATTATTGACTATATTCCCTATGCTGTACATTGTATCCCTGTGTCTTATTTATTTTAGAACTGGAAGATTGTAACATTTAATCCCTTTCACCTATTTTGTTATCTTCTCACCTCCCATTCCTATGGCAACCATCAGTTTGTTCTTATGTGTGTGTGAGTCTGTTTCTGCTTTGTTTTATTCATTTGTTTTTTAGATTCCACATATAAGTGAAATCATATGGTATTTGCCTTTCTGTGTCTGACTTATTTGACTTAGCAGAATACCCTCTAGGTCCATCTATGTTGTTGCAAATGGCAAGATTTCAGCATGCCACATCTTTACCCATTCATCTATGAATGGTGAACATAGGGGTGCATATGGCTCTTGAATTCATGTTTTCATTTTCTTTGGATAAATATCAGGAAATAAAATTGCCATATTGTAGGGTAGTTTTATTTTTAACTTTTTGAGGAACCTCCATACTGTTTTCCATAGAGGCTGCATCAGTTTACATTCACACAAACAGTGCACAACTGTTCCCTTTTCTCCACATTCTTACCAATACTTGGTATTTCTAGGTAAGAGTGGGCACCTTTGTCTTACACCTGATCTTAGAGGAAAAACTTTCAACTTGTCACTATTGAATATAATGTTACTTTTGGGCTTGTCACATATGACTTTTATTGTGTTGAAGTATGTTCTCTTTATTCCCACTTTGTTGAGAGACTTTGTCATAAATGTATGTTGAATTTTGTGAAATGTTTTGTCTGCATCTATTAAGATGATCATAAGATTTTTTTTATTCTTTGTTTTGTTACTGTGGTATATCACATTAATTAATTTGTGGATGTTGAGCCATCTTTGCATCCCTAAAATAAATTCCACTTGATCATATATATTACACTTAAAACCTATTGTTGAATTCAGTTTCCTAATATTTTGTTGAAGATTTTTAATATCCGTGTTCATCAGGGATATTGGCTTATAATTTTCTTTTTTTAATAGTGTCTTTGTCTGAATTAGATATCAGGGTAATGCTGGCCTCATAGAATGAGCTTGGAAGCAATCTTTCTTCTTCAATTTTCTGGAATGGTTTGAGAAGAATAGGTATTAACTCTCCTTTAAGTATTTGGTAGGATTCATCTGTGAAGCTCTCAGGTCCTTGACTTTTGTTTGTTGGGAGCTGATTTAATCCCATTACTAGTAATCAGTCTGTTCTGATCTTCTATTTCTTCTTGATTCAGTTTTGAAAGATTACGTGTTCCTAAGAATTTATCCATTTCTTCTAGGTTGTCCAATTTGTTGGCATATAGTTGTTAATAGTATTTTTTATGAACATTTTGATTTCAGTAATGTGAGAAATGTACCTTCTCCTTTTTGATTTCTGATTTTATTTATTTGAGGCCTTTCTTTTTTCTTCTTGATTAGTCTTGTTAAAAGTTTATCAATTATGCTTATCTTTTCAAAGAATCACCTCTTAATTTCATTAATATTTTCTATTATTCTTTACTCTCTGTTTCATTTATTTTCACTTTGATCTTTATTATTTCTTTTCTTCTACTGAATTTGGGACTTTGGTTGCTCTTCTTTTTCCAGCTCTTTTATGTGTGAGCTTAGAATATTTATTGTGTTATGTCCACATTTTTCCTTTATTTCTGTTAATTTTGCTTTATATATTTAAGTGCTCCAATACTGGGTGTATAAGTATTTACAAGTGTTATATCTTCTTGTTGGATTAAACTCTATATTATTATGTAATGGTCCTTTATCTCTTGTCACAGACTTTGTTTTAAAGTCTATTTTATATAAAGAAGTCTATAACTTACAGGGGTAAACCCATAAGGCCAGCTGCAGATCTCTCCACAGAAACTTGGCAAGCCAGAAGAGAATAGCATGATATATTCAATGTGCAGAATGGGAAAAAAATCTGAGATAAGAATACTCTATCTAATAAGGCTATCATTCACACTAGAAGGAGAGAAAAACACTTTCCAAGAGAAACAAAAGCTAAAGGAGTTTGTGAACACTAAACCATTCCCACAAGAAATATTAAAGGGGGCGGGCACTCTGAGTAGGAAGGAAACACCAAAAGTGACAAACACTAGAAAGGAACAGAGAAAATCTCCAGAAACAATGATAAAACAAGTAATAAGATGGCTCAAAATACATATCTATCACTAATTGCTTTGAATATAAATGGACTAAATGCTCTAGTCAAAAACATAGGGTGTCAGAATGGATAAAAATACAAGACCCATCTATATACTGTCTACAAGAGACTCATTTTAGACCTAAAGACACATGCCCATTGAAATTGACATGATACAGAAACATTTATCATGTAAATAAAAGCCAAAAGAAAGCCAGAGCAACCCATATTCACATCAGACAACTAGATTTTAAACTGAAGAGTGTAACAGGGGAAGAAGGGCACTATATCATAATAAGTGTGTCTATCCAACAAGAAGATCTAACAAATGTAAATAGTTGGGCCCCCAACTTGGGAGCACACAAATATATAAAACTATTAATAACAAACATAAAGGAACTGACTGATAATAATATAATAATAATAGGGGACTTTAACACCCCACTTACATCAATAGACAGATTATCTAAGCAGACAATCAACAAGGAAACAAGGGCTTTAAATCACACACTGAATCAGATGGACTTCACAGATATATTCAGAACGTTTCATCCTAAAGCAACAGAATGCACATTCTTTTCAAGTGTACATAAGACATTCTCCAGATCACATACTAGGCAACAAACTCGGCCTAAATAAGTACAAAAAGATTGAGATCATATCATGCATGTTTTGTGACTGCAACACTGTGAAACTTGAAATCAACCACAAGAAAAAAATTTGGAAAGACCACAAATACATGGAGGCTAAACAACATGCTACTAAACAATGAATGAGTGAAAAGGAAATAAAAGACAAAGTAAAAAACAATACATGGAAACAAATGAAATGAAAACAGGTTGGTCTGAAACCTTGGGAATATAGTAAATGCTGTCTTAAAAACAGATGTATATAGCAATACAGGCCTACCTGAAGAAACAAGAAAAATCTCAAATAAATAACATAACCTTACACATAAAGGAGGTCCAAAAAAAAAACGCAAAAAAGTAAAGCCAGAAGAAGGAAGGAAATAATAAAGATTAGAGAAGAAATAAATGATACAGAAACAAAAAAAATACAACAGATAAATGAGACCAGGAATTGGTCCTTAAAAAAATAATAACATTGATAACCCCTAACAAGATGTACAAAAAAAGACAAAGGACCCCAAAAATTAAAATCACAAATTAGAGAGGAGACATCACAACCAACACCACAGATATAAAAACATTTATAAGTGAATATTCTAACACATCAATGATCAGCAAATAAATTGAATTAGCCATCAAAAACTCCCAAAAAACAAAAGTCCAGGGCCAGGTGGCTTCACAGGCAAATTCTACCAAACATTTAAAGAGGACTTAATACCTATTCTTTTCAAAATATTCCAAACAACAGAAAAGGAAGGAATACCTCCAGGTTTATTCTATGAGGCCAGCATTACCCTGATACCAAAACCCAACAGAGATTCCACTGCAAAAGAGAACTACAGGCCAATATCCCTGATGAACATGGATGCAAAAATTCTCAACAAAATACTTGCAAATCTAATCCAATAGTATATTAAAAGAATCATTAACCACAATCAAGTGGGATTTGTTCTGAGGCTGAAAGGATGGTTCAATATTTGCAAATCAATCAGTGTGATACACCACCCTCTGATCCTCTGAAAAGATGCAGAAAAAATCATTTGACAAAGTACAACATCTATTCTTGATAAAAATGCTCAACAAAATAAGGAGGAGGGAAACATACCAAAATAGAGGGAACATACTTCAACATAATAAAGGCCAAATATGAAAAGCCCACAGCTAATATAATCCTCACTGGGGAAAAAATGAGAGCTTTTCTTGTATGCTCAGGAACAAAACAGGGATGTCCACTTTCACCATTGTTATTTAACAAAGTACTGAAAGTCCTAGCCTCAGCAATCAGACAACAAAAAGAAATAAAAGGCATCCAAATAGTCAAGGAAGAAGTCAAACTTTCACTATTTGCAGAAGACATTGTACTATATGTAGAGAACCCAAGACCCCACCAAAAATTGCTAGAACTGATACTCAAATTTAGTGAAGTAGCAGGATACACAATCAATGTACAGAAATCTGTTGCATTTCTATACACCAACAATTAATCAGCAGAAAGAGATATCAAGGAATTGATCCCATTTACAATTGCACCCAAAACCATAAGATACCTAGGAATAAATCTAATGAAAGAGGCAAAATACCTGTACTCTGAAAACTATAGATCACTGACAGAAGAAATTGAAGATAACACAAACAAATAGAAAAACATTCAACACTCCTGGAGTGTAATAACAAATATTGTTTAAATGTCTGTATTACCCAAAGCAATCTACACATTTAATGCAATCCCTATTGAAATACTACCAGCATTTTACACAGAACTAGAACAAACAGTCCTAAAATTTGTATGGAACCACAAAAGATCCCAAATAGCTAAAGCAATCTTGAAAAAGAAAAGCGAAGCTGGAGGCATCACAATTCCAGACTTCAAACTATGTTATGAACAGTAGTCATCAAGACAGTATGGTACTGGCACAAAAACAGACACATAGATCAATGAAACAGAATAGAGAACCCAGAAACAAACCCACCGCTATATGGTCAATTAATGTTCAACAAAGCAGGAAAGAATATCCAATGGAAAAAACACAGTCTCTTCAACAAATTATGTTGGGAAAACTGGACAGACACATGCCAAAGAATGAAACTGGACCACTTTCTTATACCATACACAAAAATAAATTCAGAATAGATGAAAGCCCTAAATGTGACACAGGAAAGCATAAAATTTCTAGAAGAGAACACAGGCAGTAACCTCTTTGACATTGGCCACAGCAGCTTTTTACTAGATATATGTCCTGAGTCAAGGGAAACAAAAGCAAAAATAAACTATTGGAACTTCATCAAGATGTAAAGCTTCTGCACAGTGAATAAACACTCAACAAGAGTAAAAAGCAACATACTGAATGGGAGATGATATGTGAAATGACATACCTGATTAGTATCCAAAGGGTTAGTATCCAAAATATAAAAAGAATTTATAAAACTTAACACCCAAAGAATGAATAATCCCATTAAAAAATGGGCAGAAGACATGTGTAGAAATTTTTCCAAAAAAGACACACAAATAGCAGACACATGAAAAGTTGCTCAATCTCACTGATCATCAGAGAAATACATACCAAAATGACAATGAGATATCTCCTCACTCCTGTCAAAATAGCTAAAATTAAAAACACAGGATACAATAGGTGTTGCTGGGAATGTGGAGAAAGGGGAGCACTTCCACTGTTGGTGGGAAGGCAAACTGGTGCAGCCACTCTGAAAAACAATATGGAGGTTCCTTAAAAAGTTAAAATGAGAACTACCCTATGATCCAGCAATTGCCCTACTAGGTATCTACCTAAATAATATGAAAATACTGATTTGAAGGGGCACATGCACCCTGATGTTTGCAACATCATTATCAACAATCACCAAACTATGGAAAGAGCCCAAATGTTCATCAGTGAATGGATAAAAAAGATAGACTATATATCTATACAATGGAATATGACTCAGCCATCAAAAAGAATGAAACCTTGCCATTTGCAATGACATGGATGTAGCTAGAGAGTATTATGCAAGTCAAATAAGTCAGTCAAAGAAAGACAAATACCATATGATTTCACTCATATGTGGAATTTGAGAAACAAAACAAATGAACGTGGGAGTGAGTAAAATAGAGGCAAACCACAAAACAAACTCTTAACTATAGAGAACAAACTGGTGGTTATTAGAGGGGAGGTGGGTATAAGTATTGCTACACCAGCTTTTTCTTTTACCTTCATTTATATGGAATATGTTTTCCATCCCTTCACTTTCATTCTGTATGTATCTGTAGATGTGAAGTGAGTCCCTTGTAGGCAGTGTATAGATGGATCTTGTTTTTCTTTTCTTTTTTTTTTTTAAATCCACTCAGCCACCCTATATCTTTTGATTGGAGCATTTAGTCCATTTAAATTCAAAGTATTGATAGACATGTATGCATTGCCATTTTATTCTTTTCTGGTTTTTTTCCTCTCTGTTCTCTTCTTCTTCTCTTGCTTTCCTGTGATTTGATGACTTTCTTTAGTGTTATATGTGGATTTCTTTCTTTTTATTTTGTGTGTGCCTGTTATAGGTTTTGGGTTTTGTTTACCATGAGGTTCATATATAACAACCTATGCATACAGCAGTCTATTTTAAGTTGGTTGTCATTTAAGTTTGAACTCATTCTGAAAGCACTACATTTTACTCTCCTTTCCACATTTTGTTTTTGATGTCATATTTCACATCTTTTTAGTGTGTCCCTTAAATAATTATTGTAGATTTAGTTCTTTTTACATCTTTTGTGTTTTACCGATCATACTACCTTTATAAATGGTTGATCCCTTACCTTTTCTATAAGTTTGCCTTTACCAGTGAGATCTTTTCTTTCATGTATTTTCTTATTTCTAGTTATGCCTCTTTCTTTTCATCTTAAGATCCCTTTGATATTTCTTGTGAATATAACAAGAATATTATGATTAAGTAGTGATGAACTCCTTTAGTTTTTGCTTGTCTGTGAAATTCTTTATCTTCTCTTCAATTTTGAATGATAATCTTGCCAGGTTGAGTATTTTTGGTTGCAGGTTTTTTTCTTTAAGCACTTTATTTTTTTTTAATTTTTTATTATGTTATGTTAGTCACCATACAGTACATACTTAGTTTTTGATGTAGTGTTCCATGATTCATTGTTTGCATATAACACCCAGTTCTCCTTTAAGCACTTTAGTATATAATGCCACTCCTCCCTCTGGCCTGCAAAGTTTCTGCTGAAAAATCCACTTGAAGTCTTATGGGTTTTTTTTTTAAACATACATTACTAATTGCTTTTCTCTTGCTGTTTTTAAGATTTCATCTTTATCTTCAGTTTTTGACAATTTGATGATGATATTCTTGGTAAGGTTCTTTTGGGGTTTATCTCGTTTGGGACTCTCGATGCTTCCTGGACCTGGATTCTGCTTTTTCCCTTAGGTTAAGGAAGTTTTCAACTATTATTTCTTCAATTAAGTTGTTTGCCCCTTTCTTTCTTTCTCTTCCCCTTCTGGGATCCTTATTATGCAAATGTTAGTACACCTGATGTTGTCTCAGATGTCCCTTAAACTATCCTCATTTCTTTCTCTTTTCTTTTCTTTCTACTATTTTGTTGGTTTATTTCCACTACCCTATCTTCCAGATTGCTGAAAAATTCTTCTGTATCCTCTAATTTGCAATTTATTTCCTCTAGTATGATTCTCACTTCTGCTAATGTATTCTTTTTTCAAATAGTTTTATTTTAATTTTTTAAAACATTTTTATTATGTTAATGTATTCTTTAGCTGTGATTGGTACTTTCTTATTTTTTCTCTCTTTTTTGAAGTTCTCACTGTGTTCATTCATTCTCTTCAGTTCAGTAAGCATTTTATGACTATTACTTTCAATTTTTAATTGGGTAGATTACTTATCTCTGTTTCATTTGATTCTTTTTCTGAGATTTTTCTTGTTCTTTCATTTGAAACATATTACTCTGTCTCCTCATTTTGTTGAACTTCCTGTGTTTCTTTCTAGTGTTTGTTTCTATGTATTAGGTAGTTCAGCTACATTTCCTGGTCTTGAAATAGTAGCCTTATATAAGATATGCCATGTGGAGCCCCAAGGGGAAATCCCCCTGGCCACCAAAGCCAGGTGCTCCAAGGGTGTTCCTTGTGTGGGTTGTGTGTGTCCTCTTTTTGTGGCGGGGCCACAACTTCTCTGGGCACTCTGGTGGGCACTGGTAGCCCCACAGCCCGATTGGCTATGGGGCCCAGCCATAACTGTTGTGGGCACACTGATGGGTAGGGGTGGTCCCTGGTCCAGCTGGTTTCAAGGTTCAGCTGAACCGCAGTGTTGTATGAACTTCTCAGTTAGGTGCACTGCCCGGTGTTATCAGTCTAGAGGGAGGATTCCAGAATGGTCCCTGTCAGCACTGGGGTCAGCACAACAGATGCTACCAAAAATGGATGCTATCAGAGTCTCAATTCCCATGGAGAGGCCAAGCTATCTCCTATCTTTGACAAGCACTCCAAGATTTGTAAGTGGGTCTTCTTCACCTATGGTCTATGTACTTTTTGATCTGGTGTTTTTGTTCTGGCTTTCTGACCAAGTGAATTTGAGCATGAGCCCTTTAAGAACAGGTTTTCCTTGCCCTACAATTCTATAGCTGTGCTGGAGGTACTCCCTGTTGGTTTTCAAAAACAAGTGTTTCGGGGGCTTGTCTCTCCTATGCAAGATCTAAGTGTTGCGGTGCCTTATGTGGATCTTGAATCTCTTGGTCCTCAGGGAAAAGTTCTATACCTTTGATATCCCTCTCAACCATGGATTCCTGCCCCAAGGGTGTGGTTTTTTCCTTAGCAAGACCATGTCTCCAACTTTATCCATCTCAGTGTTGTCCCTTTTTGTGGATACTGTGTTCATCCATTTTCTAGGTACCCTTCTATGGTAATTATTCCAAATGTAGTTGAAAATTGTGTCCATGGCAAGAGGTGAGCTTGTGATCTTTATAGGCTTCCATTATGAACCCTCCTCATCCCTATTCTAGGTTATGAAGACATCATGGTAAAAAAAAAAAACAACCCACAGTTACAATGTAGTATAATAAGTGTTATAGTGGGTTTAGGTATGCAGTGCTGTTGAAGCATACAGGAGGAGACCTTAATCCAGTCTGGAGAGGTCAGGAAAGGCATCTTAAAGCAAGTGATATCTAAGCTTCATCAAATGAAATGAGTTGGGTGTTTCAGATGGAAGAAGCAAACAGTGTGTACAAAACACTGTAAGAAATGATTTTGAAACCCAGAATTCATTATTCTCTTCGTATTTGGATCCAAATAATGTACAATTCCTCCTCTTCTTCTCTTTGTGGCAGAGCTCAGTTGGATAGTTGTATTTAAAAAAAAAAACTTAAGATGAAAATGCAATTGCATCAAAATGCTTATAAATACAGAATACAGAGAAAGTGTTTCAAAAGAGGCAACCAGCTTTCATGGAATGAATATCCTTCACAGGGTCCTTTAACACAATTAACTATGTGGAATACACAGGATACTGAGTATGATAAAAAGTGGTTAAATCAGAGAAGCTGACTTATTAGGCCAGATATTAATCACATCATTTTTAATGTTCTTGATTCCATTGGTTAGTAGACCTTCAAACAGATTTCAAGTGACTGATAAGATAGACTCTTTCCCTTGCCTAAGTCACCTAAGCATTTTTAGCCTTTTTGGCTGTAGAATAGCTTCAGAATAGCTTGAAAAGAGATTGAGGAGAGAGGACAGGGAAAGCATCTGACACAAGTGCATTCAATCTTTAAAGTTGAGTCATTCTATAGGGTGTATCTATTGGATGGTTTTTATTGGAAAATGAAACATTGTTCCATTAACTATCTCCCTGATAAAAAAAAGCATGTGCTATATTTTTATACAAATGATACTCATTAAATGTCAACATTAGCTTGAGGCCCAGCCTTAACCTGAGTAATTTCACCCCTAAATCTTGAGTCATCCTACCACATAGTTTCTGTAACTCTATGTGCCTGAAGTGAAAGCTGCATCAATGGCTATATTGTCACAAGATAATCCTTTAGCCTCCAAGCATCTTCTCACAAAACACCTCTTTGTTAAGTAATAAACACCAACTACTTCATTTACTTACCATTAGAAAATCTTGTGCTGAACTGTTTGAAATATCCAGGAAGGAAAGTAAATGTTATAAATAGAATTCCTTTTGTATAAAGTGGGACCATCTAAGTAGAGCTTGTGGTTATTGTGAGGATAATTCAGGTTTTGATATGTTATTTTACGCTTTGGTTTCTTTTTTTTTTTCTTTGTCCTCTCTTTTTTTTTTTTATAATGATTTTTTATTATATTATGTTAGTCACCATACAGTACATCCCCGGTTTTCGATGTAAGGCTCGATGATTCATTAGTTGTGTATAACACCCAGTGCACCATGCAATATGTGCCCTCCTTACTACCCATCACCGGCCTATCCCATTCCCCCACCCCCCTCCCCTCTGTAGCCCTCAGTTTGTTTCTCATAGTCCATAGTCTCTCATGTTTCATTCCCCCTTCTGATTACCCCCCTTTCTTTATCCCTTTCTTCCCCTACTGATCATTCTAGTTCTTATGTTCCATAGATGAGAGAAATCATATGATAGTTGTCTTTCTCTGCTTGACTTATTTCACTTAGCATTATCTCCTCAAGTGCCGTCCATGTTGTAGCAAATGTTGAGAACTCGTTCTTTCTGATAGCTGAGTAATATTCCATTGTATATATGGACCACAACTTCTTAATCCAGTCATCTGTTGAAGGGCATCTCGGCTCCTTCCACGATTTAGCTATTTTGTACACTTTGGTTTCTAATTTTGTATTTATGAGTGGGTGCAGTTAATTTGGCCTTAACATTACTCAAGTAATTTTAAGAAACTGCTGAAAGCTAAGGCAAGTTTGAAAAAAAAAATTTAAAAAGATACAGCTTGTTTTAGGAAAGATTTTTTGGAGGGGTTGTTTAGAGTAGAATAAATTTAGTTAGAATCAGTCTTATTTATAAATCAGACAAGTACATTTTTTCTTTATGAGAACTTTGATAAAAAGTTTAATAACATAAATGAGCAATCAAAGTGTCACCTCTCCAAAATTATAGCACTTTCTACCATAGTTATATAGAGATATTTCCCTAGGCACTCAAATTATACCAACATTATTTAAATTAAATTTGATAAGTCCATTGACACAGTGAGCATGTAGGAGATAATAGTCAAATAACTCTTTGTGCAGCCTTCATAAAGATGGCCACAGAAAGGGGAGTTGAGAAAAAAATCCAGGAAAAATATTTTGGGAGAAACTTCAAACCTCAAAATTGAATAGCTATGAGACAGAAAATTGCAGTATAAAGAGTACTAAATAGGACCTAAGAATGCTGAGTTCAAACATAGCCACTAATCAGCTGGGTGAAATTGGGCAACTCACTTAACTTCTGTTGGTCTTTGTCCATTTATACATTGACAGGATTAGAAGAGATTATCTCTGGTGCCCCTCTGGATATAGGCTCTGACCAATCTAATACCTTTTTTGAATGTTTGGATTATTCTAATTCTTCTTGAAATGTCAAATGAATAAAGTTTTAGTTGATACCATTTTATAAAGCTTAAAAAAGTGTTTCTGCCCTGAGAATAGGTGGTGAGACAAAGGATGCTTTGAGGGACATGGCTTTATTCAATTTATATGAAATACAGCATTACAATATAATTCTATGTAAGTAAAATTTCCACACAGTTTTGGTTTATTAAAATCCTTTGATATTTTAGATGTGACTAGGAGAGGATTAATAGTGAAGTCAAACCTATTACTATTTTATTAATTAAATACCACATTTACCCCCTTTCTCCAGCAATCACTAGGGAAAGGCTGGTGTTACTTCAGATTTATGCCCTATTAACACACACACACACACACACACATGCGTGCATGTACACACACAAGCACACACCATGTACTTTGGCACCAAAATTTGAATGAAAAAGGCTTATATTTCTCCCTCCTATCTTCTCTCTTCCCTCTATTTCCTTCCACCCAGTCTTTCTCACAAGTACACATTAGGTTTGCTGAGGGTAGGGGAAGGGTAAGTCCCTCCAGAAGCAGTTAAATGATGAAGCAACAGGGGATCAGTACCCTCAGATTAGTCATTCAGCTATCTGATTTGAGGGTGATATTAACCATCACTAGAACTTGATGGTAGAACTGTCTGCAGAAATAAAAAATGCAGTCTTTGGCAACAACCACTAAAGGATAGAAAACAGAATGAAATATATGGTTCTTCAAAATAAGGAAAAAATAGCATAAGTTGAAAGTGATCAATTAACATCCTCACTAAAATATATCAAAAGAATAACTGCTTGGTCTCAGAAAATAATCTAGTCTGATAGGAGTTGGGAAATTTTTCTCTTTATTTAAGTTTAAACTTGTGTTGAATGCTTGGTGGGGAAGGGGAAAATAGAGTTCTTTAAAAAAATCTCAAAATATTTTGATAAAAATATTAATAATGGGGGTGCCTGGGTGGCTCAGTCTGATTTTTGTCTCAAGTCATGATCTCAGGGTCCTGGGATTGAGCCCCAAGTTGGGCTCTGCACTCAGCAGGGAGCCTGCTTGAGATTCTCTCTCCCTCTTCCTCTGTCCCTCCCCCCACTTGTGAGTGCACATGCTCTCTAAATTAATTAATGAAAATATTAGTAATGGATTTTGAGCTGGTATTCTTTAAAGATACCTGGTTCCCACTTTTGTAAGTAAAATGTTGACAGGAAATATTGAAAAAACATACCTATAGCAGCCAGACCGATGGCTTGCATGCAGTACGCTGTCAAGTATGTGTTAGTCAATGGAATAATTAAATTTAAGAAGTTTAAAAGTTGAAATAATAATTAAAGAGCTTGGTCTAGTTCAATTTTTCTCATTTTACAAATGGAGAAACTGGGGTCCAGAAAAGCAAAGTGACTTACCAACGTTCATGTGGCTATGAATAAGTTCATGCATTGAATTTTTTATGTGAAAGATATCAAAGGCATCATTCTATCAATATTGGTTCTAAAAGATAACTATATAATTAATAAGTACATATTGTAATTATGGGAAGTTATGAAGAGACTTGCTACCAAAGAGCTCACTAATGCAGTTATATAATTACTGGGATAAGTGTTTTCTAGTGAGAGCTTCTTAGGGAAAGAAAAGGTGGGGGGAGAGTAAATGTACTTTTGACCAGCAATCGGTATTCTGAACATCTTTTTGTTAAACTAGAAATGGAAATAATGAAATTAAGTTGTGTAAGTAGAGATATCTTTCCATTAACTGCTATGAAAACATTGCTTTGATTAATTCAATTCTAAATCAATAATCAAAGTTTTGATCCCCAAGAAGAGGTGGGGAGAAAAGAACTTAAAAACATTTAGTAGTCACTTGAACTTTGGTTGTGAAGTCTTAGTTTATGACTAATTAGCTTAATTTGCTCCACTGTTTAACCATCACCACAATGTGCATATGTCCACTTGAGTAAAATGATCACACTTAACATTCATCAAGTGTTTACTGTAGGTTAGGTACAATTCCACATCTTTACATACATAACTTGATTAATTCTCACAACAGTTTTATGAGTTTTATGAGATTACCATCAGCCTGTTATTATCATTTAAGGAAATTGAGGCACCCAGAGAATAATTTGTCCAAAGTTACATAGCTCATAACTAGTGGATCTCAGAACTAAACTTAAAGAGTCTGTCTTCAGCACTTGCATGTTTAATCATTTATTTGAATAAAGTAGAAATGAATGGAAACTAACTTTTATTTTCTGTTCATTTTCTAATGTGCTGGGCTTTCTGATAAATTTAAAAATAAATTTACACAAAAATGTTCATTTACACTGTAAATTGTGAAAAGAGTAAAGAATTATGATCAAAGAGAAATTATATCTTCCTCCAATGACATTTTATCATGACAAAAATGAAATTGTACATTTTTAAAAAGTAAAATATTAATTTCATCTCCTATGAATCTCAAAGTTTCTAAAGCAGAAAAATATTTTCATATAAAAATGATTTATTCATCTGGATGGGAAAAATAAAGTGGAATAATAATTGAATATTTGGTCTTATTTATTGAAATACAGAATCTATCATTTTTTACATTAGTCTTTAGTTTAGTATAAGAGAAAAATATACTGAGAAAATTAACAAAATTTCTCCCCTTGCAATCTTAATTATTCCAGTTAAGCACACAAAATAGCATTAAAAACACTCATAAACATATAAAATATTTGTACTAATAAAAAATGTTCTCATTTATTCTTTCAATTAAGTTAAATGAACTAATGTGTGACAAAATGCATTGTAAGATACAAATACATTATTTTTTTACAAATACATTACTAAATATGTTTCTAAAAGTAAAATTGGAGACTAGAGAACATCGTCCTACTAATTTTGTTGAGCAACCTATTTGCATGCCTGAGATTAGAAGTTATGGTGAAAGTGTCCCTATTATCTACTACATTCAGGGGTGAGAGGAAATAGATAGCTGTCTTTTTTTCTCCTGCTATGTTTCTTTTGGCATCCTGAAGTACTTTAATCCTAAGTCTTTTGTCCACTCAAATAACTTATTTTTTCCTGTTTCCTCCATCTGCTGTGTTTGCAAGTAAATTAAGATGATTAAATACCTATTAAATGGGAATAAGATACTTTCTGAATGCTACCTCATTTTAGAGAACTTCCATTTTAAAGAGAATAAACCTTTAAAAATGACACTCTATCAATGATATTTTCAACACCATATAGTATGGACACTTGTAGTAGGTATCAGGAAGTACAGGTGAATGAGAAATCATATCACACTGGAACTATCCACTATTGCTGAAATTAGTTTTTCAGGTAAATTGCTAAAAATATACCCCTTTCATAGTAGCCCTAAGACTCTTTCATTAGTAACTATTGAGTTGCATAAAAATTATGGGATGAAGGTCATAGGGTTGATTGCTGAATAGTTAATGTTGGGGCATACCTGAGGCAAGACTCTTATCTTTAAGGAACACATATCTCAATGGCTTTGGATCCTTACAATCAATAACCTTAATCTAGCTATAATCTCAAGAGAATATGCAGTTTTCATCCTGAACTAGGAAAAAAAAATTGCAGCAACAGTTAAGCCACAAGCAACAGAAAAGTTGCATCCTGTAATTTCCTTATGAAGTCTATCCCCATATTCACACCCCATGTTCTCCAAACTACTCTTCACCTGCCCCCACTTCAAACTTCAAAGTTCTTATTGATAGTCTAGAGAAATACCTTTTGCTATTTAGATGATAGCAACTAATGACTCAATTCATCTGTTACAAAATCATTCATATGGAAGAGGGGGAGCTAAGATGACAGCATAGTAGGAGGACCCTAGGTTTGCCTTATTCCATTGAACATAGCTAGATAACTATCAAATCATTCTAAATACTCAAGAAGTCAACATGAAGACTGATAGAACAAACTGCACAACTAGAAGGAGAGAAGAAGCCACTTTGTGGAAAGTAAGAAGTGTAGACATGTGGTTTGGGGAAGAAAAGGTTCACAGGTGCTGCAGAGGGAAGGGAGCCCTGGTTGCACAGAAAAGTGAGAATGGAACACACACGGATGCACACAAGGAGAACACTTCCCCAAAGCCATTGGCTGGGAAAATGATAGGGGCTGAATTTCATGAGTTTTTGCAACCAGTGGGGCTCAAAGACTGGAGTTTTAGAGGTCCCTGAGCTTGACTGGGATAGAGACCTGAGGACACTGCCTTAATGTTGGGGCATACCTGAGGCAAGACTCTTATCTTTAAGGAACACATATCTCAATGGCTTTGGATCCTTACAATCAATAACCTTAATCTAGCTATAATCTCAAAAGAATATGCAGTTTTCATCCTGAACTAGGAAAAAAAATTGCAGCAACAGTTAAGCCACAAGCAACAGAAAAGTTGCATCTGTTTCTCCTGCTATGGAGACTGGAAAGGACACAGGGAAAGGACACAGGGAAAGACTGTGTGATCTGAGGGTTGCCTAAGGGGCCCAGGGAGAGAATGTTCATACTTTTTGGAGAGCAACTGTGAGAGGTGGCATTGCCTCTCTGGGGACAAAAGAACTAGTGAGTGCCATTTTCCTCCCCAACCCCTCAGCATAAGCACAGAGACACCTGCTGAGGGCAGCTAACCTGGACACTGGCTGTTTAGCCTGCTCACTCCAAATCCCATGCCCCTGTGCTCTGGTGCAACTACCCATCTGAGTCAAATCTGCATTAGTCCCAGCATGGCCAGATGCTTTCCCAGAGGACCAGCAAGCACAGGTCCCCACCACACAAGTTTTCTGAAGTTTGGAATTTTAAAAATGATCAGGGCTGGCCATGGTAGAGCTTGAGGTATGCTGCTGTGTTCCAGGCAGGCAAATGATACATAGACAGTGTGAAATCTTCTATCTGAAAAACACTTATAATGCACATGGGAAAATTATTTGCTCCTCTGAAAGTGCTTCCGCAAAAGCAGCAAGCACAGACTTCCCTCTCCTTGGACAAAGGAGTGGGATGGTGACATTTCTTACCTCACCCAATAAGCATAAACAAACTTAGGTAAACATCACAGCACCAACACTGGCTGCCTAACCTGCTTACACCAAAGCACACCCCCTGCACTCTGCTGGTACTGCTTTTCTTGGGCAAGTGTGTGTAACTACCCATGCAGCAGGCTCCTTCCCCAGAAGACCAGCAAAAAACCCTGCATGTACCATGTCTACTGTCCATAGAGTTCTGCAAAAGTTCAGTTCTAGTGGAAATAGATCAGGTCTCTTTTAGCAAGCAAACCAGAACACACCTAATTAAAACTCACCACACTCTGCCCAAAGTCCAAATACTACCCACTGCAGGCAAGGAGAAACTCTGAGGACAACTGACCTGGGGGATAGAGCAGTCAAACACCACAGCAGAGTGCACACAGGACACAGCAGAGACACTTCCTGAAGCACAAAGCCCTGGACAGTATATGACCTTTATTCATAAGCCATTACTCTCAGAAGCAGGAAACATAATAGGCTTTCCTAACACAAAGAAGACAGACACCTAGACAAAATGCCAAGACAGAGGAATTCATCCCAAAAGAAAGAACAAGAAAAGATCACAGCCAGAGATCTAATTGAAATAGATATAAGTAATATTCTTGATGGAGAATTTAAAGCAACAATCAAAAGGATACTAACTGGGCTTGAGAAAAGCATGGAAGACATCAGGGAGACCATTAGCAAAGAGATAAAAGAGCTAAAAATCAATTAGGCTGAAATGAAAAATGCAATAACTGAGATTCAAAACTGACTGGATGTAATGACTACAATGATGTAAGAAGCAGAGGAATGTTTAAGTGATACAGAAGAAAGAATTATGGAAAATAATGAAACTGAAAAAACAGAGAAAGAAAAATTTGAGATCATGAAAGTAAGCTTAGGGAACTCAGTGATGCCATCAAGCATAATAATATTTGTATCAAGGGAGTCCCAGAAGAAGAAGAGAGAGAAAAGGGGGCAGAAGATTTGAGGAAATTATAGCCGAAAACTTCCCTAATCTGGGGAAGGAAACAGACATCCAAATACAGGAAGCACAGAAAACTCCCATCAAAATCAACAAAGTCAGGCCAACACCAAGACATATCACAGTTAAATTTGCAAAATATAGTGATAAAGAAAAAAATCTTTAAAGTAACAAGACAAAAGAAGTCCCTAACTTTTAAGGGAAGACCAATAAGGTTAGCAGCAGATCTTTCCACAGAATCTTGGCAAGCCAGAAGAAAGTAACATGATATTTTCAACGTGCTGAATGTGAAAAGTCTGCCACCAAGAATACTTTATGCAGCAAGACTATCATTCAGAATAGGAGAGATAGAGTTTCCCAGACAAACAACTAAATAAATTCATAAAGAAGTTCATAACCACTAAACCAGCCCTGCAAGAAATATTAAAGTGGACAATGTGACTGAAGAGTACAGAACAAAATAGACAGTATGAAGATAGAAAGCACAAAAGTAGTAAAAATGAATATTTCTGTAAAAAATCAGCCAAGGAACTCACAAAATAAAATATATAAAATATAATAACACATACCAAAAATGTGGGACAGGGGAGAGGAGTAAAGAATGGGTTGATTCAGAATAAAAAGATAGAGTTTTCCAGACAAAAAAAAAAAAAAAGTAACAAAGTGGCACTAAATACTTATCTATCACTAATTACTTTAAATGTAAATAGACTAAATGCTCCAATCAAAAGACATAAGGTGTCAGAATGGATAAAAATGCAAGACTCATCTATATGCTGCCTACAAGAAACTCATTTTAAACCAAAAAGACACGGGACGCTTGTGTGTCTCAGTTAGTGAAGTGTCTGCCTTTGGCTCAGGTCATGATCCCAGGGTCCTAAGATCAAGTCCCACATAGGCCTTGCTCAGCGAGGAGCCTGCTTCTCCCTCTGCCTGCTGTTCTCCCTGCTTGTGCTCTTTCTCTCTGACAAATAAATACATAAAATCTTTAAAAATTAAACCAAAAAAACACCTGCACATTGAAAGTAAAGGGATGGAGAAACCTTTCTCATGCAAATGGATGTCAAAAGAGAGCCCAAATAGCCATATTTATAGCAGACAAACTAGATTTTAAACCAAAGACTGTAACAAGAGGTGAAGAAGGGCACTATATCATAATAAGGGGGTCTATGCAACAAGACCTAACAATTGTAAATACTTGTGCCCCCAACTTGGGAGCATCCAAATATATAAAACGATTAATTTCAAAAATAAAGGAATTCATTGATAATAATGCAATAATAGTAGGGGACAAATGAGAAAGGAGAAATAACCAACACCACAGAAACAATTAAAAGAGAATATTATGAAAAATTATATGCCAACAAATTGGACATTCTAGAAGAAATGGATAAATTCCTAGAAACATATAAACAATGAAAACTGAAACAGGAAGAAACAAACAAACAAAAAACTTGAAAAGACCATCAACCAGCAAAGAAATTGAATCAGTAATAAAAAATCTCCCAACAAACAAAAGTCCAGGGCCAGATGGCTTCAGAGGTAATTTCTACCAGGTATTCAAAGAAGAGTTAATACATATTTTTCTGAACTTTATTCTCAAAGTCATTCCAAAAAAATAAAAATGGAAGGAAAACTTCCAAATTCATTCTATGAAGCCAACATTACCCTTATTCCAAAACTATACAAAGAATCCATTGAAAAAGAGAACTACAGGCCAATAACCCTGGTGAACATGGATGCAAAAATTCTCAACAAAATACTAGCAGATTGAATCCAACACTACATTAAAGGAATCATTCACCACAATCAAGAAGGATTTATTTCTAGGCTGCAAGCGTAGTTCAATATTACAAATCAATCAGTGTGATACCCCACATTAATAAAAGAAAGGATAATAACCATATGATCATTTCAGTAGATGCAGAAAAAGCATTTGACAAAGTACAACATCCATTCATTATTAAAAGCCTCAACAAAGTAAGGTCAGATGGAACATACCTTAAAATAATAAAATCTATCTATCTATCTATCATCTATTTATCTATCTATCATCTATAAACCTCACAGCTAATATCATCCTCAATGGGAAACAACTCAGAGCTTGTCCTCTATGGTCAGGACCAAGACAGGGATGTCCACTCTCGCCAATGTTATTTAACATAGTACTGGAAGTCCTAGCCTCAACAATCAGACAACACAAAGAAATAAAAGGCATCCAAATCAACAAGGAAGAAGTCAAACTTTCATTACTTGCAGATGACATGATACTGTACATAGAGAACCCAAAAGAGTCCACTCAAAAATTGTGAGAACTGATGCAGGAATTCAGTAAAGTCACAGGATACAAAATCAAGCTACAGAAATCTGTTACATTTCTTTTTTTATAATAATTTTTACTATGTTATGTTAGTCACCATACAGTATATCCTTACGTCAGAAATCTGTTACATTTCTATACATGGATAATGAAGCAGCAGGAAGAGAAATCAAGGAATTGATCCCATTTACAATTGCACCAAAAATGAGATACGTAGGAATAAACCTAACCAAAGAGGTAAAAATCTGTACTGTAAAAACTAGAGTTCACTGATAGAAGATATTGAAGATGACACAAAGAAACAGAAAAACATCTCATGCTCATGGATTGGAAGAACAAATGTTGTGAAAATGTCTATATTACTCAAAGAAGTATACACATTTAATGCATTCCTTACCGAAATACCACCAGTATTTTACCCAGAGCTAGAACAAACCATCCTAAAATGTGCATGGAACCAGCAAAAACAAAAACAAAAACAAAACAAAACAAAACAAATAGCCAAAGCAATCTTGAGAAAGAAAAGCAATGCTGGAGGTATCACAATTCCAGACTTGAAGTTGTATTACAAAGCTTTAGTGATCAAGACAGTATCATACTGACAGAAAAATAGGCACATCAATCAATGGAACAGAATAGAAAACAGAAATGAACCACAACTATAGGGTGAACTCAACTTTGACAAAGCAGGAAAGACTATCCAATGGAAACAAGTCTTTTCAACAAATTATGTTGGGAAAACTGGACAGCCACAAGCAGAAGAATGAAACTGGACCACTTTCTTACACCATGGTGGCAGCAAATATATTTTTATGCTTGTCTATGTATGACCCACAGCACTTGATAAATGCTCATTTAATTAATAGATAAATAAATATTCAGATTAAAATATACATTGTGTTGATGTGCCATCCCTTGTAAATTGGGTAGTCTATTAGTTGGGGCAATGTTGGTATCCTGGGTCTTCTTTCCTTTTTTTAAAAAACTTTTTATTTAAATTCCAGTTGGTTAACATACAGTGTATTATTACTTTCAGGTGTACAATATAGTGATTCAACACTTCCATTCAACACCCGATGCTCATCACAAGTGCCCTCTTTAATCTCCATCACTTATTTAACCCATTCCTCCACCAACCTCCCCTCTGAAAACTACCAGTTTGTTCTCTATAGTTATTAGCCATCAGGGAAATTCAAATCAAAACCACACTGAGATACCACCTTATGCCGGTTAGAATGGCACAAATTGACAAGGCAAGAAACAACAATTGTTGGAGAGGATGTGGACAACGGGGATCCCTCCTTCATTGTTGGTGGGAATGCAAGTTGGTACAGCCACTCTGGAAAACAGTGTGGAGGTCCCTTAAAAAGTTAAAAATTGAGCTACCCTATGATCCAGCCATTGCACTACTGGGTATTTACCCCAAAGATACAGACGTAGTGAAGATAAGGGCCCTATGCACCCCAATGTTCATAGCAGCATTGTCCACAATAGCTAAATCATGGAAGGAGCCGAGATGCCCTTCAACAGATGACTGGATTAAGAAGTTGTGGTCCATATATACAATGGAATATTACTCAGCTATCAGAAAGAATGATTTCTCAACATTTGCTGCATCATGGATGGCACTGGAGGAGATAATGATAAGTGAAATAAGTCAAGCAGAGAAAGACAATTATCATATGATTTCTCTCATCTATGGAACATAAGAACTAGAAAGATCGGTAGCGGAAGAAAGGGATAAAGAAAGGGGGTTAATCAGAAGGGGCAGTGAAGCATGAGAGACTATGGACTCTGAGAAACAAACTGAGGGCTTCAGAGGGGAGGGGGGTGGGGGAATGGGATAGGCTGGTGATGGGTAGTAAGGAGGGCACGTATTGCATGGTGCACTGGGTGTTATATGCAATTAATGAATCATCGAACTTTACATCAAAAACCAGGGATGTACTGTATGGTGACTAACATAATATAATAAAAAATATTATTATAAAAAAACCAAAAAAACAAAAAACAAAAAAAGTCTGTTTCTTGGTTTGCCTCTCTTTCTTCTTTTTCCCCTGTGCTCATTTTTTCTTATTATTTTTTTTAAATAATAATATTTTTTATTATATTATGTTAGTTACCATACAGTACATCCTTAGTTTTTGATGTAAAGTTCCATGATTCATTACTTGCGTATAACATCCAGTGCACCATGCCCTCCTTAATACCCATCTGTTTCTTAAATTCCACATATGAGTGAAATCATATGGCATTTTTCTTTTTTTCTTGCTGTAAACATTCTCCATAGATTATCTCATATACCCTCAATATTGAAATAGCTATCTCAGTTAATGACTCTCAAATCTCTATCACTTATCCCAGATATTTCTTCTAGGTTCCAGACCAAATATCTAGTTGCTCACTGAACATCTCCACCTGGATGTTTCTCAACCATTTCAAGTACAATACATTCCTATTTGAACTCATCTTTATCCTCACTAGCAAATCTGTTCTGCATTCCCTGTCCCAACAAATGCTATCACTCTCTGTCTAATTGCCTAGTTCATAAGATGTCATCTTTGTTTCTTTCTTCTCCCTCATGTCCTACATTTAATCAACTGCTGAATCAGGTTGATTCTTCTCATTAAGTTTTTAATTTATCAATTTCTTTTCATACCCATTGTCACCACCTTAGATCAAGTCGCCATTGTTTCCTATATTAACTACTGCAACAATCTCTTAACAGGTCGCCCTCCCCAAATTCATTCTCTACTCTGTAGTTAAACAAAAACATTCAGCTGGTAAACTCAAAATGCATTTTATCCTACAATAACCTATAGACCAGCTCATTTTTATCCATCAGAATTCAGCTTTATTTTCTTCTCTTTCTCTGACTGTGGATCAGTACAATTTTCATGTTTATGTAACATCCCATATTTCACCTATCCTGGTACTTATCACATTATATCATAATTACAGATTTACTATTCTGGATATCCCCATAGACTGTGAGCTCCTGGAGGACAGGGGCTAAGTCTGTTTCATGTACCTGTCACCTAGCCAGTACTTGACACACAGTAAGTACTTAATTATTATTAGCTATATGAATAAAATAAAAGTAGAAAGAAAGGGATAATAAAGGACAGAAGGACAGAAGGAAGGAAGGAGAGAGAGAGGGAAGGAAGGAAGGAAGGAAGGAAGGAAGGAAGGAAGGAAGGAAGGAAGGATGAGAGTAAGGAAAGAAGAAAGGGACAAAAAAAAAGAAAGGAAAAAGAGTTATATCTCTCCGTCTGATTATTCCAGTTTTACTGGGGCATGAGATACAAAGTAGTGGAGTTCTTAAAAGGCATAGAACTTAGTAGATGTTTGTCCAGAGTATGTGCTTTATTTGAATTAATCCATTGAAGAGAACACAGATGAATTGACAATGCCTTCAGATGATATATAATGTATATGCTCTTCATTATAAATTTTTGAGTGGGACTGGGATGAGACATGGAGGAAAGGAAATCTTTGACCTGGGACATAGATTTTATTTACCGTTGATGTTTTTGTTGTATTTTGTTTTTAATTTGGTTTTTTTTCTGAGTCAGATCATAGCTACAAGTTCTTAGTATATTGCAAACAAAAATGTGCCATGTGAGATGCATTGTTATAGTCACCCTTCTAGTCTACAGAGCTAAGTGAGCCTGCTCTTTGTCTCCCTCCAGCAAAAGCTAGGGAGTCTTAGGGTTCCTAAATTGCCTAATCCAGGATGTCATTATGTTGATTGGTTTGAAATCTATTGAATGATTCATGTGAGCTGTAATGGCCTATATTTGCAGTTTGTCCTATCATTTTACATGGTTATTCTGTGACTGACACTTCTTGCACTTTTACATTGATGCAAACTAATATTTAAAGTGAGTTTTCTAAGCTAGGAGCCCTTATTCTTTTATTAATCATGATTAAAGATTACATTTAAGAGCCTGACAAACAAAACCTATAATATGTCATGATATTTTTTATGGGCAGGTGTTTCCATTCCTTTTTCCCAAAGGGTGGACAATCTGAGAAGGGGGAAATTGTTTAATGAAGAAAGTGAAAAAGAAAGAAAGAGACTGAAAGAAAGAGTTAGTTTGCTGGGATAGCTGGGTTTCCCTTTATTTATTCCTAGCAATACTTTCTACCTAATCATTTTCATAAAAAATCTATCACTTTTTAAAATAACAATCACAAATTTAGGAAGTTTCTTTTTATCTTAACTGACTGGTTTAGTTTTTTAAGGTTACATAAATAAACTCATTATTATTGTAGAAAACTTAAACATTACAAAAGCATATGCAGTAAAAAGTGAAAGGTCCATTAGATGAGCCCACTCTCATCTGAATCAACTCTCTAGTAGTAGCTATTGCTAACATTAGATGTTATATCTTTCCTATTCACCTTAGAAAACATTTCTTTAGTCTTCAAAATACTATATCATCAAAGAGCAAGGACCATGTTTACATGTCCTTGTATTTTTACCCAGACCTTCATACATTGTAATCTCATTGTAAAGATTTTTGTTTCATTTTGTGGGGGAATTTAGCATAAGACATGCTTATCATAGTTTCTCAGGCAATAAAACACAAAGAGGACCTCCACAGAAGACTGCTTCAATTATTACACCATCTCACTTGGATCCAGAAGAACAGTGGGATCCTAAGGTCTTCCACATACAATGTAGTGGCACCAATTAAAATTAGATAATTGCTCTTCTACATTCTGCCTGACTAAACCTGCTGAGAAGAATAAATTTCTGTTATCAAAAATATGTATTGTGCCTACATCATGCAGATTATGTGTGTTAAGTTGTTCTAAAATATTTTCACTCTGTTGGCCCTTTGGATAGGGCAAAAGACTTCATAGACCACATATTCCATTTGCTCCTTCCCTTCTGCAAAACAAAACAAAACAAAACAAAACAAAACAAAACAAAACAAAAAAACACAAAAAACCCCAAAACACCAAAAAACAAAAAACAAAAAAACAAACAAATCTTCCCAGAATTAGGAAAAGTCCTACTTTTGAAGAGATGGAATGAAGTTATGTCTGCATTTAAAAAAAAATAAATTCTGCATAAGAGAAGGCATAACAGGAACTAAAGAATACACATCATTATATTATTTTTATTAATGTTATAAGATAGCCTGATAGACCACCTGGAAAACTCACATGGACCATGACTTGCAAACCGAAGTTCTGTGTCAGAGTTATTGCAGAAGTTTGATGTACTGGAACAATCACATGAACATGGAGTCAGGCAAACCTAGATTTGAATTCTGAGCCAGTTGCCTAGATTTGAATTCTGAGCCATTTGCCAAACCTTAGGCAAATCACTTAGCCTTTTAGGCCTCATTTTCTCCTTCTCAAAATCAAGAAATACCTACCTTATTAGGTTATTGTGAGCATTAAGTGAGAATGTGTATGTGCCTCCTTTCTCATTTCCTCCCTCTTTCCCTCCTATGTTCCCCCTCCCTCTCTTCCTTTATTCCTTCTTCTTTCTTTCATCTTAACATTTGTATTTTTTCTAACTGGCTCTAAGAAAATTGTGTAAAATATCCCTTCTAAAGGAGCTACACTCAACGAATCCATTTCTAAACACAAAGAGTCACAAGAATATAATCATAACATTAAAGTTGTATCACTTCTTATCCAAGCGTTTTTTTCATCATCTCCTGCCACCAATTTTTCCCCCTTAACTATAGCTGATCTTGGTGATTCAAATCAAGTCTCATGTAAAAACAGGTTCTTCAAAGTTGTATCATTACATATATTCCTGGGTTTTCTAAACCCCCCCTCTCAATTCCTCCTTATTTCATGTTAAATTCTATTTTGTTGATTGAATGTATAATACATTATTGGAGAGGTATACATGATTGGATATTTGAATACTTGGCAGTTCTCTGAGATAAGAGTTATGAGCTTGAAGGATGACTAAAATCTCTTTTATTTATGCACATGATGGTAGCAAAATGTTTATGGGAAAAATCTTTAAGAGTTTCTTTCTCACACTTCAGGTATTGTAGTAAATATGATTTAGCATGAATTCACATTGTTATTGGAGCTGTGCCTACAGAAACTGCCCTAGTGTTTGCATGGCACATAACTAAGTGCATGTTATAACTTGTTCCTAACTATTATACATGCCAGTTTAGACAATGCGCAATATGCAATCATAAAATTAAGGCCTATGTTATTCATTATGTCTGTCAAATTTCCCTGATTTTGAGAGTAGTTGTGACCCTCAAATCATGAAACAATAAAAGTCAACATGAAACATAAAGTATGTTTATGTCCCATGGTGCCTGGGAAATACTAGATAAAACAAACAGGGGAGACTTGTTATTTAGTTTTACCAATACTTGGCTACCAGAAAAGTCAGATTAAGTTCTAGTTTAGCCTTAGCAAATAGAGCTTTCTTATTCAAGTGTTAATGCCGTTTCTTGACATGTGAGCTGCTGCACTTAGGAAGTGCCTTCACTTGTTCAGACCACTATATGTTATTGCAAGGTAGCCTTGGAGAACCAGTAGTGCAAATTGACAACTACCACCTGGAAACTTTAAGTCCAGAAATGGAGATAGGCACAGCTGAAATGTAAGGACCAAGGGGAGGGAGACAGTAATATAAGAGACACGTAGAAAATAAGGGGAAAATCATGTAGGCCATTTGACCATTTGAAAAACTTAAGCTTTTACTTTAAATGGTATGAGACATCATTGGAGATTTGTGAGAAGGGGAATAACATGGTCTGATTCTGTTTTATTTTTATTTTTTATTTTTTTTTAAAGATTTTATTTATTTATTCGACAGAGACAGAGACAGCCAGCGAGAGAGGGAACACAAGCAGGGGAAGTGGGAGAGGAAGAAGCAGGCTCATAGCAGAAGAGCCTGATGTGGGGCTCGATCCCAGATCGCTGGGATCACGCCCTGAGCCGAAGGCAGACGCCCAACCGCTGTGCCACCCAGGAGCCCCCTGATTCTGTTTTAAAAACATCAGTCTGGCTTGTGTGTTGAGAATACACTATAGTAAGGACAAGAGCAGAAGAAAGGAAATCAATTTGGAAGGTGTTGTAACATTACAAGCAAGAGATTATGGTAGTTTAAAACTAGAGGAGGTGATGAGAATTGGTCATACTCTAGAAATATTTCAAATGGGATGGGGGCAGTAAAATAATAAAGATCTTATATTGCAAGCCCCTAGAAGGCTAGTACCAATATAGCTAACTAGACCTATCTCACACACAACTCAGAATCATGAGATAATAAATGTATATGAGAATTATGACGATTCCGTTTTTGAAACCACTGTTCTATCAAACCTCCCACCCTCCCTTAATTAGTTTCTTAAATGAAAATATACTCATGCTGGTGTTACATGATTAATCAGATCGATTGTACTATGCGTCAATCAATACACAGCCTATTGGATCACAATTAATCAGTCCTATTCTGTTCTAAGACCTGGTCTGAATAATAATTTCATACAGTTTTCAGCTCAAAGGTGATTTGAAGATCATCTAGTTTAAAGATTCCCAACCTTTTTGAGCATAGAAACCCTTTTTAAGATTGCAAAATATGGTGGCTCTCCCAAAATAATGGGACACTTTTAGCAGCCATTGATTGAGAAAATACATAATTACAAAAAGCTACAATAGATTTGATATTGGTTTTGAGTGAATGTGTATTTTACTAATCTCAACAGCATTTTCATATATATAGATGGATGATAGATGATAGATAGATAGATAGATAAATGATAGATAGATGATACATAGCTAGATATAGATATAGATTAAATATATGTTGTGTACTGTACAAACTATGTCCAATGGATATATAAATTCATGTACTCCCTGCAATATTTTTGAGACTTTCCCCACTCATACACCAAAAAATTCTTGTTTACAGGTTCAAACAACTAAGATTCAACCCTTACTTTTCATACCCCTTGGCAATTTTGCAGGCAGAAAAAATTACATTCGAAAAGGCTAAGTGGTTTGAGGAGATCAGTATCAGCACTAGGACAGGAAGGCAGAGTTGTAAGGTAAAGGACAAAATCTTAGATTTTGGTTTCAGGGTAATTGAGCTCCAAGCATAGCTCTCAAGCTAGTCCTCTATTTTCTTTGAGCCTCTGTTTTTTTAATCCATAAAGGGAAGATGATAAGAAAAGCCTTAGAGAATTATGCTGGGGATTAAGAGATAATGCATATACATGTTTTCTTTTTCCTTGAAATGTACTATACAATGGAAATACTTTACCATTATAAGAAACTGAATCCCAGTTGAATACTCCAGGAGTTATTTCTATCTTTTTAATGATGACAACTGGCCATGGTATTGTGATGATTCTGATGCTGGAATCAAATGAAACATGTAGATTTGCTCAACATCGGATAATAATAACACAGACCACTATACAAAATGAAGACTGAATGAATGCTCTGATGTGTACACTGTCTCAGTGAATGATATATTTATATTCCATTGTTTTCTCTGCCTTGTTGTGTCCCTTTCTGAATCCAAGGAGACTTCAGTGATGTTTTTCTCATAATCAGAGTTGTTATTCTTCTTGAATGCTTTTGGTACTGTTTCTGTTACAAAATGGTCATTAAATTGTATGGACTTTAGAATGAAAGATAGTGGTAAAGTGGAATTCTCTGAAACCCAGTATTGTGGGCATATCTACTACTAAATAATTTAGGGTAGAAGCAACTTCAAGCAGTTTCTTTGCCAGTGATGATCACATGATATGATATTATATTGGTAGTCATTGCTAATAACTAATAGCATATATCACCTGATTATTTCCTTTCTTTTTTTCTAAAGTGATTTTAAAACAATATTTCCATAATTAGGAGCAGGCAATATCAAGCTTAAACACTTTGTTTAAGACAGTCTCAAAACAAGCACATCAAGTTTTCTAGGCTATTACATTCTATTGTGCAAACAGAGATTTTAAATATGTCAATGTAAAATCTAATGACTTTTATTGAACTTGCATATTGGAAGTACATAAAGTGGGAAATAATGGCGCAATCATTTGAAATGATTCCTTACATATATGTTTACATCTGTGATGCACAAACGTATGAATGACTTGGGGTTTTGGTTTTCAAGTTTTTATTTAAATTCCAGTTAATTAACATACACTGTAATATTAATGTATAATTGTAATAATTAATATTTTAATTTTTTTATTTTTGAAGCTTATAAGCCCTAGGCACAATGTGGGACTTGAACTCATGACCCTAAGATCAAGAGTCACATGCTGTACTGATTGAGCCAGCCAGGCGCCCTTATTTTGACACTACACACACACACACACACACACACACATTACTCAGCCATAAAAAAGAATGAAATCTTGCCATTTGCAATCACATGGATGGAGCTAGAGGGTATTGTGCTAAGTGAAATAAGTCAGTCAGAGAAAGGCAAGTACCATATGATTTCACTCGTATGTGGAATTTAACAATGCAGATGAACATAGGGGAAAAGAAAAAGACACAAAACAGAAAATAGACTCTTAACCATAGAGAACAAACTGCGAGTTACTGGAGGGCAGGTCAATAGAAAAATAGGTTAAATAGGTGATGGGTATTAAGGAGGGAACTTGTGATGAGCACTGGTTGTTGTATGTAAGTGATGAATCACTAAATTATACACTTGAAACTAATATTACAATGTATGTTAGCTAACTTATTTAGACACATTTATTAATTAAATTAATCTGTTAATACTTTTATTACCAATTCTTCCAAGGGTGGTTCAATATTTGCAAGTCAATCAATGTGATACACCACATTAATTTTTAAAAAAAGGATAAGAACCATATGATCATTTCAATCGATACAGGAAAAACATTTGACAAAGTACAACATCCATTCATAATAAAAACCCTCAGCAAAATTGGTTTAGAGGAAAAAAATACCTCAACACAATAAAGGTCATACAGGAAAAACCCACAGCTAACATCACCATTAACAGGGAAAACTGAGCTTTTCTCCTATGGTCAGGTACAAGATACGGATTGCCACTCTCATCACTTTTATTCAACATACTACTGGAAGTCCTAGCCACAGCAATCAAACAAAAAAAATAAAAGGCATCCAACTCAATAAGAAAGATGTAAAACTTTCACTATTTGCTGATGACATGTTATTCTGCATGGAAAACCTGAAAGATTCTACTAAAAAACTACTAGAAGTGACAAGCAAATTCACTAAACTCATAGGATACAAAATCAATATACAGACATCTGTTGCATTTCTATACAACAATAATGAAGCAGCAGAAAGAAAAATTAAAGACTCAATCCCATTTACAATTGCACCAAAACCAATGAAGTACTTAGGAATAAATCTAATCAAAGAGGTTAAAGACCTGTACTCTGAAAACTATAAAACACTGATAAAATTGAAGATGACATAAAGAGATGGAAAGACATTCCATGCTCATGAATTGAAAAAACAAATATTTTTTAAATGTCTACACTACCCAAAACAATCTACACATTTAATGAAATCCGTATTACAATACCACCAGCTTTTTTCACAGAGTGAGAATAAACAATCCTAAAATCTGTGTGGAACCACAAAAGACCCCAAATACACAAAGCAATCTTTTAAAAGAAAAGCAAAGCTGGAGGCATAACAGTTCCAGACTTCAAGTTATATTACAAAGCTGTAGTGATCAAGAGAGTATGGTACTGGCACAGAAATAGACACATAGATCAATGGAACAGAATAGAAAAGACAAAAATGAACTCACAAATATACGATCAATTAATCTTCTATGAAGCACAAAAGAACATCCAGTGAAAATGAGACAGTCTCCTCAATGAATGGTGTTGGGAAAACTGGACAGCAACATGCAAAAGAATGGAACTGGACCACTTTCTTACACCATACACCAAACTAAATTCAAAATGGATTAAAGACCCACATGTGAGACCTGAAACCATAAAAATCCTAGAGAACACAAGCAGTATCCTCATTTTGACATCAGCTACAGCAACTTCATTTTTTTATTATTTAAATTCAGTTGGGGGGAAGGGGGCAAGATGGAAGAGGAGCATGGAACTCCATTTCAACCAGTCCCCTGAATTTAGCTGGATATCTACCAAAACATTCTAAACACCCACAAAATCAACCTGAGATGTAAGAATATGTATCTGGATCTCTACAAGCAGAAAATGAGTGGTGGCAAGGTATGAAAGATGGAGTTATGATCCTGCGGGCAGATATCGGAAGATAAACAGAAGGGGGAGGGAGCCACCATAAGCTTGCCCCTGGAAAGTGATACAGCACCCAAGCACAAAAGTGTCCTGCACTGGGGACTGGGGATAATTTACAGAGCAGTAGCCGTGGGATGGGAAGGGTCTGATAACACCCGCGCTCAAGAAGGATCCAGGAGCTGAGAGGACATGTTCATGGACCCAGGGTGGCCACTCATGCAAACCTGCGCCCTTGGACCCAGCGCTGGCTGCCACTGCCAAAGCAGACTCAGGTCTGGTCGCTGCTGACATGGACCTGGGACCACTCACAGTTTTAGAAGCACAAAGGGCAGAGACAAGCAGGGGCCTGAGTCAACCACTGAGAGGGTCGCCAGGGGCATGCACTGCCTGTGGGAGGCTGCGGTTTTCATGGGCGCTTACAGAAAGGGAGATTGTGTGGGGCAGAGGTCTGGGTGTGGACTTTTTCCTTTGCTCTGACCCTCCAAAAAGGTGTGAAAAACTGCCAGAAAACAAAAGCCACCAGAAAACAAAAGCCACCAGAGAACAAAAGCCCCCCAAACCGATTTCCATGGAGTACAGCCCTCTGATGGGGGCAGGGCAGATCCACCCAAGCAGGGTTGCCTGAAAAACAGCGTGGCAAGCCCCTCCCACAGAAGACAAGCTGAAAGAACAAGAGGACGACAACACTAGGGTCCCCATAAAACTGTAAAACCTCAACACCAGGGGAAAATAGTATATTGAGCTCCAGGTGTTGCCTCACAGCTTGTGTATTTCTCAGATACAGCTTTTCTTTTTTCCTTTTTATTCTTTTTCATGTTTCTTCTTTGGTTTTTCTTTTTACCTATTTCTCATTTCAACTAGATATTTAATATAACATATTTCATACTAGCTTTTTAACTTTTACTTTTTCACACCTATATGTTTTATATATATGTAGATACAAGCTTCAAAGTAGTCCTTTTTTCCCTATTCAATATTACCTTTATAAATATACCAGTTTTATTTTCCCTGTAACTCTGGGAAGTAGTGTCCTCAAAGAGAACAAAATACACCCAGGAAGAACTGAAACACCCTACTTTGCCCACATTGAGAGATTATAGCCCCCCTCCCCTCACCTCCCTTTTTAAAAAATTTTTATTCTTTTTTTTTTAAATTGTTTAATTTTATAAACGTTATTCTTGGGTTTCATTTTGGCTGTGTTTTCTCATGATGGCTTCCAACCACTCTGGATTTTCCCAGGGTGCATCTTACCTGGATTGTGGTTGGTATTTTGGACTCTGTACATCCCCTTAACCAGCTCTCAACAGAATGACTAGGAGGAGGAACTCCCAACAAAGAAAAGAACCAGAGGCAATGGCCTCTTCCACAGACCTATTAGATATGGGTATAAGCAAGACGTCAGAAATAGAATTCAGGGTAAAAATTATGAAGTCAATAGCTAGGCTTGAGAAACACGTTAGCGACAATATAGAATCTCTAAGGGCAGAAATGAGATCTAACCAGGCCGAACTTAAAAATGATATGAATGAGATGCTGTCTAAAGTGATTACTCTAACAGATAGGGTAAGTGAAGCCGAAGAATCAATTAGTGATCTAGAAGATAAACTGGTAGGAAGGAAAAGGAAGAGGCCTGGGACAAACAGCTTAAAATCCATGAGAACAGACTTAGAGAGATCAGCGATGCCATGAAACATTCGAAGGTCAGAATTATTGGGATCCCTGAGGGGGTGGAGACAGAGGACTAGAAGGTATATGTGAGCAAATAGTAGCTGAGAACTTCCCTAACCTGGGGAATGAAACAAGGATTTGTGCCCTAGAGCCAGAGTGGACCCCTCCTAAGATCAAGGAGAACAGACCAATGCCCTAACCTGTAATAGTAAAACTCACAAATCTTAGAACCAAGGAAGCCATCCTGAGAGTAGCTAGGGGGAAGACATTTCCTATGTACAGAGGGAAGAAAATCAGAATAATGTCAGATCTGTCCACAGAGACCTGGCAATCCAGGGCTGGCAAGACATATTCAGGGTACTAAATGAGAATAACATACAGCAAAGAATACTTTATCCAGCATGGCTGTCATTCAGAACAGAGGGAGAGACAAAGAGCTTCCAGGACAGGTAGAAACTGAAAGAATGTGTGACCACCAAGCCAGCTCTGCCAGAAAAACTAAGGGATATTCAATAAAAGAAGAAACACCCAAAGAGTAATATAGACCAGAAATTTATAGGAACAATCCATAGAAACAGGGACTGTACAGACAATAGGATGGCAATAAATACATATTGTTCAGTAGTAACTCTCAACGTGAATGAGCTAAATGCTCCCATGAAATGGTACAGGGTTGCAGATTGGATACAAAGACGTCTGAACCCACCCATATGCTGTCTACAAGGGACTCATTTTGAAGCTAAAGAAACCTACAGACTGAAAGTGAGGGGATGGAGAAGTATTTATCACGCCAACAGACCTCAAAAGGAAGCTGGGGTAGCAATTCTTTTTTCAGACAAATTAGAATCTAAACCAAAGACTGTAATAAGAGATCCAGAGGGACAATATATCATTCTTAAAGGGTCTATCCAAGAAAAAAATCTAACAATTGAAAATATCTATGCCCCCAACATGGGAGCAGCCAACTACATAAGCCAGGTGTTAACCAAAATAAAGAATCAGATCTACAGTAATACATTAATAGTAGGATATTTTAACACTCAACTCTCAGCATTGGACAGATCGTCTAAACAGAAGATCAACAAAGAAACAAGAGCTTTGAATGACACATTGGGCCAAATGGACTTTGTAGATATATACAGAACATTCCACCCTAAAACAACAGAACACTCATTCTTCTCGAATGCACACAGAACGTTCTCCAAAATAGACCATGTACTTGGGTCACAAATCAGGTTTCAGCCAACACCAAAGGAATAAGATTATTCCCTGCATGTTATCAGACCACAATACCTTGATACCGGAACTAAACCACAAGAAAAAAAAATTGGAAGGAATTCAAACACTTGGAAGCTAAAGACCATCGTGCTAAAGAATGATTGGATCAACTAGGAAATTAAAGAAGAACTTAAACAATTCATGGAAACTAATCAGAATGAAAACACATCAGTCCAAAACCTATGGGATATTGCAAAGGTGGTCCTAAGGGTGAAATACATAGCCATCCAAGCCTCTCTCAGAAAATTAGTAAAATCTCAAATGCGGAAGTTACCCTTATACCTAAAGGAGCTAGGGAAATAACAGTAAATAAAACCTAAACCAAGCAGGAAAAGAGAAATAATAAAAATTAGAGCAGAGATCAATGAAATAGAAACCAGAAAAACAGTAGAACAGATCAACAAAACTGGAAGCTGGTTCTTTGAAAGAATTAATAAGATTGATAAACAACTGACCAAACTTACCCAAAAGAAAAGAGAAAGGACCCAAATTGATAAAATCATGAATGAAAGGGGAGAGATCATGACTAACACCAAGGAAGTAGAAACAATTATTAGAAATTATTACCAGCAACTATATACCAACAAATTAAGCTACCCGGAAGAAATGGATGCCTTCCTGGAAACTTACAAACTACCAAGACTGAAACAGGAAGAAATAGACATCTGAGTAGACCAATAAACAGTAACAAAATTGAAGCAGTAATCAAAAATGTCCCAAAAAACAAAAGTACAGGACCAGGTGGCTTCCCAGGGGAATTCTACCAAATATTTAAAGAAGAAATAATACCTATTTTACTGCAGATGTTCCAGAAAAATTGAAACAGAAGGAAAACTTCCAAACTCCTTCTATGAGGCCAGCATTACCTGATCCCAAAACCAGACAAAGATGCCATCGAAAAGGAGAATTACAAACCAATATCCCTGATGAACATTGATGCCAAAATGCTCAACAGGATCCTAGCTAATAGGATCCAGTAGTACATTAAAAGGATTTCTTACCAGGACCAAGTGGGATTTATAACTGGGCTGCAAGGGTGGTTCAACATTCACAAATTGATCGGTGTGAGAGATCACATCAATAAAAGAAAAGATAATAACGACATGATCCTCCCAATTGATGCAGAAAAAACATTAGACAAAACTACATTATATGTTCCTGATGAAAACTCTTCAGAGTGTATGGAAGAGGGAACATTCCTCTATATCATAAAAGCCAGCTACGAAAAGCCCACAGCGAATATCATTCTCAATGGGGAAGAGCTGAGAGCTTTTCCTTTAAGGTCAGGACAGGGATGCCAACTCTCACCACTATTGTTCAACATAGTGCTAGAAGTCCTAGCCTCAGCAATCAGACAATAGAAAGAAATAAAAGGCATTCAAGTTGGCAAAGAAGAAATCAAACTCTCCCTCTTCACAGATGACATGATACTTTACATGGAAAACCCAAAGGACTGCACCCCTAAATTACTAGAACTCATACAGCAATTCAGCAATGTAGCAGGATAAAAAACCAATGCACAGAAATCAGTTCCTTTTCTATACACTAACAATGTAACTGTAGAAAGAGAAATTAAGGAATCGATTCCATTTACAATGGCACCAAAAACCATAAGATACCTAGGAATAAACCTAACCAAAGAGGTAAATGATCTATACTCTAGAAACTACAGAACTCTTATAAAAGAAATTGAGGAAGACACACAAAAAAAATGGAAAAACATTCCATGCTCACGGATTGGAAGAATAAACATTGTTAAAATGTCTACCCTGCCCATAACAATTAAAATTTCAATGCCATTCCTATTAAAATGCCATTGACAATTTTCAAAGAGCTGGAACAAACAATCCTAAAATTTGTGTGGAACAAGAAAAGACCTTGAATTGCCAAGGGAATGATGAAAAAGAAAAACAAACCTAGGGCATCACGTTGCCTTACTTCAAGCTATATTACAAAACTGTGATCACCAAGACAGCATGGTACTGGGACAAAAAAAGACATAGACCAATGGAACAGAATACAGACTCCAGAAATGGACCCTCAACTCTATGGTCAACTAATCTTTGACAAATCAGGAAAAAAATATCCAATGAAAACAAGACAGTCTCTTCAATAAGTGGTGCTGAGAAAATTGGGTAGCTACATATAGAAGGAAACTGGACCATCCCCTGACACCATATGCAAAGATAAACTCAAACTGGATGAAAGACCTCAATGTGAGACAGGAATCCAACAAAATCCTAGAGGAGAACATAGGCTGCAACCTCTTTGGCCTCGGCCACAGTAACTTCTTTCAAGACACATCTCCAAAGGCAAGGGAAACAAAAGCAAAAATGATTTGTTGGCACTGCATCAAGATATGGCCAACAAAGCAAACAGTCAACAAAACTAAGAGGGAGCCCACAGAATGGGAGAAGGTATTTGCAAATGACATTACAGATAAAGGGTTGATATCCAAGATCTGTAAAGAACTCAAACTCAAAACTCAAAGAACAAATAACCCAGTCAAGAAATGAGCAGAAGACATGAACCGACACTTCTCCAAAGAAGACATACAGAGGCTAACAGACACATGAAAAAATGTTCCACATCACTTGGTATCAGGGAAATACAAATAAAAACCACAGCATGATACCCTCCAGTTCCTTCCATGTCAACATAAATGGTAGCTATTCATCCTCTCTGATGGCTGAGTAATATTCCATTGTATTTATGAACCACATCTTCTTCATCCATTCATCTGTTGAAGGCCATCTCTGCTCCTTCCACACCTTGGCTATTGTGGACACTGCTGCTATGAACATTGGGAATCAGGTGCCCCTTCTCTTCACTACTTCTGTATGTTTGAGGTAAATATCCAAGAGTGCAAATGCTGGGCCATAGGGTAGCTCTATTTTTATCTTCTTGAAGAACCTCCATACTGTTTTCCAGAGAGGCTGGCTGTACCAGCTTGCTTTCCCACCAACAGTGTAAGAGGGTTCCCTTATCTCTACATCCTTGCCAACATTTGTTGTTCTCTGTCTTGTTAACTTAGCCATTCTAACTGATGCAAGGTGATAATTCATTGTGGTTTTGATTTGTATTTTCCTGATGCCAAGTTATGTGGAGCATTTTTTCATGTGTCTGTGGGCCATTTGTATGTCTTCTTTGGAGAAGGTCTGTTTATGTCTTCTGCCCATTTTTTGATTGGGTTAATTGTTTTTTGGGTGTTGAGTTTGAGAAGTTCTTTACCAATCTTGGATATCAACCCTTTTTTTGTAATGTCACTTGCAAATATCTTCCCCCATTCTGTTGCCTTTTAGTTTTGTTGATTGTTTTCTTTGCTGGGCAGAAGTTTTTATAGTTCCATTTTGCCTTTTTTCCCCTTTACTTTAAAGACGTGTCTTGAAAGAATTGTCTGAGGTCAAAGAGGTTGCTGTGTATGTTCTCTTGAGGGTTTTGATGGATTTCTGTCTCACATTTAAGTCTTTTATCCATTTAAAGTTTATCTTTGTGTATGGAGTAAGAGAAAAGTTCAGTTTCATTCTTCTGCATGTGGCTGTCCAATTTTCCCAGCACAATTTATTGAAGATACTATGTTTCTTCCATTGGATATTCTTTCCTGCTTTGTTCAAGATTAGTTGACCATAGAGTTGAGGGTCCGTTTCTGTAGCCTCTATTCTGTTCCATCGATCTATGTGTCTCTTTGTTCCATATCAACTTTTTTTTTAATTAGGTGATGTTAGTCAACATAGAGTACATCATTAATTTTTGATGTAGTGTTCTATGATTCATTGTTTGCATACAACACACAGTGCTCCATGCAAAACGTGCCTTCCTTAATACCCATCACCAGCCTAGCCCAATCCCCCACATGCCTACCTCTGAAGCCCTCAGTTTGTTTCCCAGAGTCCATAGTCTCTCATGGTTCATTCCCCCTTCTGTTAACCTCCCTTTCATTCTTCCCTTCCTTCTCCTACTGATCTCCCTGTTATTTCTTATGTTCCATAAATAAGTGAAACCATATGATAATTGTCTTTCTCTGCTTGACTTATTTCACTTAGCATAATCTACTCCAGTCCCATCCATGTTGCTGCCAATGTTGGGTAATTGTTCTTTCTGATGGCTGAGTAATATTCCATTGTATATATGGACCACATCTTCTTTACCCATTCATCTGTTGAAGGGCATCTCAGCTCCTTCTACAATTTAGCTATTGTGGACAATGCTGCTATGAACATTGGGATGCATATGGCCCTTCTCTTCACTATGTCTGTATCATTAGGGTAAATACCCAGTAGTGCAATTGCTGGGTCATAGAGTAGCTCTATTTTTAAAGTTTTGAGGGACCTCCACTCTGTTTTCCAAAGTGGCAGTACCAACTTGCATTCCCACCAACAATGTAAGAGGGCTCCCCCTTCTCCACATCCTCTCCAACATTTGTTGTTTCTTGCCTTGTCAGTTTTTGCCATTCTAACTGGCGTAAGGTGGTATCTCAAAGTGGTTTTGATTTGAATTTCCCTGATGGCTAATGATTTTGAACATTTTTTAATGTGTCTGTTAGCCATTTGTATGTCTTCATTGGAAAAGTGTCTGTTCATATCTTCTGCCCATTTTTTATTTGATTATTTTTTTCTCGCATATTGAGTTTGATATGTTCCTTATGGATCTTGGATTCCAGCCTTTTATCTGTAGATTCATTTGCAAATATCTTTTCCCATTCTGTGGGTTGCCTCTCTCTCTCTCTCTCTCTCTCTTTTTTTTTTTTTGATGACTGTGTTCTTTGCTGTACAGAAGCTTTTTATCTTGATGAAGTCCCACGAGTTCATTTTCTCTTTTGTTTCTCTTGCCTTTGTAGATGTGTCATGAAAGAAGTTAATGTGGCCGATGTCGAAGAGGTTACAGCCTATGTTCTCCTCTATGACTTTGATGGATTCCTGTCTCACATCGAGGTCTTTCATTCATTTGGAGTTTATCTTTGTGCATGGTTTGAGAAAGTGGTCAAATTTCATTCTTTTGCATGTAGCTGTCCAATTTTCTCAGCACCATTTATTGAAGAGACTGTTTTTTTTTTTTCCCACTGGATGTTTTTTTCCTGCTTTGTCAAAGATTAGTTGCCCAAAGAGCCGAGGGTCCATTTCTGGAGTCTCTATTCTGTTCCATTGGTCTATGTGTCTGTTTTTGTGCCAGTACCATGCTGTCTTTGTGATCACAGCTTAGTAATATTGCTTGAAATATGGCAATGTGATGCCCCCAGCTTTGTTTTTCTTTTTCAACATTTCCTTGGTGATTGGGGATCTTTCTGGTTCCACACAAATTTAAGGGCTGTTTGTTCCAGTTCTTTGGAAAATGTCGTATTTTGATCAGGATGGCACTGAATGTGTAAACTGTTCTTGATAGCCTAGACATTTTAACTATGTTCATTCTTCC
>NW_024423319.1:56175274-56179140 GCF_017311325.1 Ursus maritimus
GATCCATGAGCATGGGTATGTTTTCCATCTTTTTGTGTCTTCTTCAATGTCTCTCAACAGTGATCTGTAGTTTCTGGAATATAGATCTTTTATTTCTCTGGTTAAGTTAATTCTGAGATATCTTATGATTTTTGGTGCTATTGTAAATAGAATAGATTCCCTAATTTCTCTTTGTTCTGTCTTATTGTTCATATATAGAAATGGTACTGATTTCTGAGCATTGATTTTGTATCCTGCCACATTACTGAATTATTCTCTGAGTTCTAGTAAATTGGGGGTGGAATCTTTCGAGTTTTCCATATAAAATATCATGTCATCTGAGAAGAGAGAGAGTTTGACTTCTTCTTTGCCAATTTGAATACCTTTCATTGTTTTTTGTTGTCTGATTGCTGTTGCAAGGACTTCTAGTACTATGTTGAATAATAATGGCGAGAGTGGGCATCCTTGTCATGTTCCTGATTTTAAGGGAAAGGTTGTCAGTTTTTCCCCATTGAGAATGATATTTGCTGTGGGCTTTTCATAGATGGTTTTTATGAAATTGAGGAATGTACCCTCTATCCCTACACTCTGAAGGGTTTTAATCAGGAAAGATGCTCTATGTTGTCAAATGCTTTTTCTGCATCAGTTGAAAGACTCATATGGTTCTTGTCTCTTCTCTTATTAATGTGATCTATCACACCGATCAATTTGCAAATGTTGAACCACACTTTCATCCCAGGGATAAATCCCAGTTTGTCGTGGTGGATAATCCTTTTAATGTAATTTTGGGTCCTATTAGCTAGGATCTTTTTTTTTAAAGATTTTATTTATTTGACAGAGATAGAGACAGCCAGCGAGAGAGGGAACACAAGCAGGGGGAGTGGGAGAGGAAGAATCAGGCTCATAGCGGAGGAGCCTGATGTGGGGCTCGATCCCATAACGCTGGGATCACGCCCTAAGCTGAAGGCAGACGCTTAACCGCTGTGCCACCCAGGCGCCCCTATTAGCTAGGATCTTGTTGAGAATTTCAGTATCCATATTCATCAGGGATATCAGTCTGTAATTCTCCTTTTTGATGGGGTCTTTGCCTGGTTTGGGGATCAAGGTAATACTGGCCTCATAGAATGAGTTTGGTAGTTGTCCTTCTGTTTCTATTTTTGAAACAGCTTCAGGAGAATAGGTATTATTTCTTCTTTGAATGTTTGGTAGAATTCCCTGGGGAATCTGTCAGGCCCTGGACTCTTGTTTTTTTTGGAAGAGTTTTTGATCACTGCTTCAATCTCTTCATAGTTAATCGGTGTGTTTAAATCATCAATTTCTTCCTGTTTCAGTCTTGGTAGTTTATAGGTTTCCAGGAAGGCCTCTATCTCTCCCAGATTGCTTAATTTATTGGCATAAAGCTGTTGATAAAAGTTGCTAATGATCCTTCCTATTTCACTGGCGTTGGTCATGATCTCTCCCCTTTCATTCATAATTTTATTAATTTGGGTCCTTTCTCTGTTCTTTTGAATAAGTCTGGCCAGTGGCTTATTGATCTTATTTATTCTTTCAAAGAACCAGCTTCTAGTTCTGTTGATCTGCTCTACTGTGCTCCTGGTTTCTAATTCATTGATCTCTGCTCTAATCTTGATCAACTGCCTTCTTGTGCATGGGTTAGGCTTGTTCTTCTGTTCCAGCTCCAGCTTCTTGAGGTGAGAATATGAAAATTGTACTTTAGATTTTTTGATTCTTTTGAGTGAGGTTTGGATGGCTATGTATTTTCCCCTCAGGATTGCCTTTGCAGTGTCCCATAGGTTTTGGACTGATGTGTTTTCATTCTCATTGGTCTCCAAGAATTGCTTAATCTCCTTTTTAATTCCCTGGTTTACCTAATCATTCTTGAGCAGGATGGTTTTTAGTTTCCAATGTTTGAGTTTCTTCCAAATTTTTCCTTGTGATTGAATTCCAATATCAAAGCGTGTGGTCTGGAAATATGCAGGGAATAATTTCAGTCTTTTGGTATTGGTTGAGACCTGTTTTGTGACCCAGTATATGGTCTATTCTGGAGAAAGTTCCATGAACATTCAAAAAGAATGAGTATTCTGGGGTGTAGTGTTCTGTATATATCTATGCGGTCCATCTGGTCTAGTATGGCATTCAAAGCTCTTGATTCTTTGTCGATTTTCTGCTTAGGTGATCTGTCTATTTTTTTTTTAATAATGATTTTTTATTATATTATGTTAGTCACCATACAGTACATCCCCGGTTTTCGATATAAGGCTCGATGATTCATTAGTTGTGTATAACACCCAGTGCACCATGCAATATGTGCCCTCCTTACTACCCATCACCGGTCTATCCCATTCCCCCACCCCCCTCCCCTCTGTAGCCCTCAGTTTGTTTCTCATAGTCCATAGTCTCTCATGTTTCATTCCCCCTTCTGATTACCCCCCCTTAGGGTTAAGAAATTTCTAAATCTGGGAAGAGATCTGGATTTCTAAGTTCATAAAGCGAATAGGTAAACCACACCCAAAATTTTAATCCAAAATAATCCTTTCCAAGATGCATTATAACCAAATTATCTAAATCAAAGACAAAGAATTTTAAAAGCAGCAAGAGAAAAATAATTCCTCACATATAAAGGAACCCCTATGAGTCAATGAGCAGATTTCTCAGCAGAAACCTTGCAGGCCAGAAAAGAGTGGGATGATACATTCAAAGTGCTGAAAGAAAACTGCCTCTCAGAAATGAAGGACAAATAAAGACATTTCCAAGCAAACAAAACCTGATAATTCATCAGTTGAACTATGAAAGGTATGTAAGGTTACTGTTGTCATCTAAGGAATACAGGAGGCAAGGGATGTTGCTAAAACCCTACAATGCAGAGGACAACCTCCACAATAAAAACTTACCCAATACTAAATGTCAATAATGCTGAGGTTGAGAAACCCTTTCCTCGTGGAAATCTCTGTCCTCCTCTATCTCACTGAGAGTAGTCAATGACTATCATATGTTAATTAGGAATGCTTTTAGCTAATAAAACCTGAAACAAATGATAGTTTATCTTTTTGAAATCAAATTCATAAGGATGACTGCCCACAGCTGAATAGCATCAAGGGCTCATAGCCTCAAGGTTATAAGATGACTGCTACAGCTACAGGCATCACTACCACATTCAAGGAAAAAAGTGGGGATAGAAGAGAAAGCAGTAGTGATAGCCACATCTGTGCCTTTTATCAGGAAAGCAAAACCTAACGTCTCGGTGAGCAGATCTACCTTTAAGAAACTGTGTAGATTATTTAAAAAGTGGTACTTCTTTAATTGACCCACTGGTCACACATTCTGCTTTAAGTTATGTTGTGGTTAGATATTAAGTTAGGGAGTAAACAAAAGAAACTGGTAAAGCAAGTACCCCTCTTTCATTATAGAGTGAAAAACAAACTAAAGAGCTATCAATTAGAGACTAACAGTGAAAAATCTTAGAAACCCTCTTCAGGGAACACTTGGGAAAGCAGTTTAATTACAGAGAACAGCCTCAGTTGTTGGCAGGAAAAACCATTCCTGACTAATTTGCTGGGGTCCTTCAGAGATATTACAGCCTTGATAAGGGAAATTCAATATATGTCAAAGATCAGAGATACATGTCAAAGATCAGAGATATATGTTAGAGTCCATAGGTATGATGCCTCTTGAATCTGTACAAAGCCATCCCAGTCGCTGGTATAAATACAAGACACTTTGACTTACATTTAAAATGAAAGAGGCATGCTTGCAATTAATTGTGCAGATACTAAAAAAATTTTTTTAAAAACCTTCTTCCTCTAGAGAAGCACATTTCCTAACCAGCCTAACCAGTCTAACATACTTAAATTCGGATTTCTGTTTGGTACATAAAAATTACAGATCCT
>NW_024423319.1:56183402-56187495 GCF_017311325.1 Ursus maritimus
CACGGTTTACAGCTCCCCTCTTCGTACCTCAATACTCAGCGCTGGAGATGTTCATTTGTAGAGATCCAGATGCATCATCCTGCGTCTCAGGCTGATTCTGTGGTTATTTAGGCTGGTCTGGTACCTATCCAGCTCGACTCGGGGGACCGGCTGAAAAAGGGGCCCCCTACTCCTCCGCCATCTTAACTCCCACCTCAGGTGATCTGTCTATTGCTGAGAGCGGAGTGTTGAGGTCCCCTACTACTAAAATATTATTATCTATATGTCACTTTATTCTGGTTAAGAGTTGGCGTATGTAGGTGGCTGCTCCCCTGTTGGGGGCATAGATATTTATAATTGTTAGATCCCCTGGTTGGATAGACCCTTTAAGAATAATATAGTGTCCTTCCCTATCTCTAACTACAGTCTTTAGTTTAAAATCTAATCTGTCTGTTATGAGAATTGCTACCCCAGCTTTCTTTTGAGGTCCATTGGCATGAAAAATTGTTTTCCATCCCTTCCCTCTCAGTCTAGATGTATCTTTAGGTTCAAAATGAGTCTCTTAGAGACAGCAAATGGACAGTTCATGTCATTTGATCCAATCTGCAACCATGTGGTGTTTTATGGGAGCATTTAGGTCATTCACATAAGTGATTATTGAGAGATATGATTTTAATGATGCCATGTTGCCTGTGAAGTCTTTGTTTCTATAGATTGTAAATTTCTGTTTTGTATCACTCCTGGGGTCTTTTTACTTTTATAGAAACCCCCCTTAATATTTCTTGTAGGGCTGGCATGGTGGTCACATCTTTTTTCAGCTTCTGCCGTTCTTAGAAGTTCCTTGTCTTCCCATCCATTCAGAATGACAGCCTTGCTGGATAAAGGATCCTTGGCTGCATGTTCTTCTCACTTAGTGCTCTGAATATGTCTTGCCTGTTGTTTGGCTTGCCAGGTTTCTATAGACAGGTCTGACGTTATTCTGATGTTCCTCCCTCTGTAGGTGAGGATTCTCTTCCCACTGGCCACTTTCAAGATTTTATCCTTGGATCTAATATTTGCAAATTGTAATATTATATGACATGGTGTTGGTCTGTTCTCATTGATCTTGGGAGGGCTCCTCTCTGCCTCTTGGACATGAATGCTTATTTCCTTTGCCAGATTAGGGAAGTTCTCTGCTACAATTTGTTCAAATATCTCTTCTAGACCTCTATCTTTCTCCAACCCCTCGGGGATGCCAATGAATCTGACATTGGAATGTTTCATTGAGTCAGTAATCCCCCATATTCTACATTTTTGGAATTGGACTTTTTTAAGCCAAGTTCCCTCTTTTTCCTTCTTTTCTATCATCTCATCTTCCAACTCATTAATTTGTTCTTCTGCCTTGTTTACCCTGGACGTCAGAGCATCCAGTTTAGACTGCTTTTGATTCATAGCATTTTTAATTTCTGCAAGATTTGCTTTCATTTCAGCCTTTAGAGATTCTATATTCTCGTTAATATTTTTTTAATATTTTTTTCAAGCCTACACATCATGTTGACCATTGTTTCTCTGAACTCCATTTTGACAATTTGGTTATAGCCATGTCCATTAGTTTTGTGGCAGAGGCCACAACCTCTGTTTCTTTCCTTTTGGGGGGTTGTTCTCCTTGTGATTCTGATGAAGAGTGGTTGTGGGGATGTACACAGCCCAAATTATTGATGAGGACCTAAGCAATGTGCACTTGTGTTATAGGAACCTTAGGGATGTGAGCTTCTTGTTTTTTCAGCCTGCCTTCTGGGGGAGGGGCCTGCTGTGCTGATTCTCAGGCAACCCTGTTTGGGTAGAATTGCCCTGTCCCCTGTGTGGGGGGGGATGGGCACAGTGTGAACCGGTTTTTCTGTGCTTTTGTTTTCTGGCAGCTTTTCCTGGTGGTTTTCTGTGACTCTTCTAAGAGTTGGAGCAGCAGTGGCTGTATCCAAGCACCTGTCTCAGAACAGAGAGATCGCAGTGTGCTCTTCACTGAGTTTCTCTTCTCTTTGTGGTTCTAACACCGCCAGCTGTCCCTGATTCCTGTGCACCCTCCCGAGCTCCCTGTTTCAGTGTGTTTCACGCCCACTCTGGAGCTCTGGTTTTCAGTCTGGTCACATGCGTGCTCCTGAGCTCCCAGTATCAGTCTGGTTTTTGCGCTTCCGAGCTCCTGGCTTTGGTCTGCTTTCTTGGCGGCTACCAGTCTGTGAGTCCTGCCTGCTCCCCAGCTCAGGAGGCTACTGCTTCCCAGTGCCCGAGAGCAGTGGTTCCCTCCCTCTTCCATTTATCTTCTGATATCTGTGCGCAGATTCATGGCTCCCCGCTTCGTACCTCTATGCTCTGCACCAAAGATGTTCATTTGTAGAGATCCAGCTGTATCTTCCTACGTCTCAGGCTGATTTCGTGAGTGTTCAGGATGGTCTGGTAGATATCCAGCTCAATTCAGGGGACCAGCTGAAAAAAGGTCTCCTACTCTTCTGCCATCTTTTTTTCTCATCCTCTCAGGTTCACCGTCTCAGGGAGAATTCTAGGTGCTGATCATATAACTGAACAACAGTGCCTGGCACAAGGAAGCATGGGGGTCTGTCTGCTCCTTTTGTCTAAATCTCTGAGTCTGTTTCTCTGTTAAGAAAGACAGCTACATCTCCTGCACTTGAAGGTAATGGTCTTATGAAGAAGCGGTCTTGTAGTGTCCTACTGTGTTTATTCCCTGTTTACCAGAACCTGGTGCTCTAAGGGTGTCTCTTATGTGTGATGCATGCACCCTGCTGTTGTAGCTGAGCTGCTTTTTAGTTCAGTTTAGTCATCTGCAATGGCTCACTTTGCCTATTGTGGGCAGGAAAACAGTGTTCCTGTGGTGTTAGTATGCCAGTCTGGGGACTCCTTGGGCTTGAGTTATGTCAGAGCAGATGGTTGTGTCAAACCAAGTATTTGCCAGAGATGCAGTAGTGATGTGGGAAACAAACACAGAAGTGAATGTAAATAAAATTAAATGCCCTTATAACCTGTGGCCCATTGAAAAATACTTGAGGTAAGCAGGGTATAATGTTCCCCCACAAAACTCCCAACTGTCTCAATGTTAATGCTTTGCTAGAGGGGAAAAACAACCTTAACTTGATAACAGCCAAGCCTCCAGTATTCTGAGTCTTCTTTAGCATAAGAAAGTCCTTTTGGACACCTCCCTTTTTCCTTACCTCCCCCAACTCCCAAGTGTATAATCAGCCATTCCTCACAACCCCAGTGCAGCAGCTCTTTTTTGACCATGGGTCCTGTCCCCATGCTTTAATAAAATTACCTTTCTGCAACAAAGATGTCTCAAGAATTTGTTCTTGGCCATCAGCTGCAGACCCCAACAACAACATTATTCAAAGCTATATCACTAGATGACTGGATTAAGAAGATGTGGTCCAAACAACGATTTCTCAACATTTGCTGCAACATGGACGGCACTGGAGGAGATAATGCTAAGTGAAATAAGTCAAGCAGAGAAAGACAATTATCATGTGATTTCTCTCATCTATGGAACATAAGAACTAGGAAGATCAGTAGGAGAAGAAAGAGATAAAGAAAGGGGGGGTAATCAGAAGGCGGAATGAAACATGAGAGACTATGGACTCTGAGAAACAAACTGAGGGCTTCAGAGGGGAAGGGGGTGGGGGAATGGGATCGGCTGGTGATGGGTAGTAAGGAGGGCACATATTGCATGGTGCACTGGGTGTTATATGCAACTAATGAATCATCGAACTTTACATCAAAAACCAGGGATGTACTGTATGGTGACTAATATAATATAATAAAAATATATATTATAAAAAAAACAAAAAAAACCTATATCACTAGAACCAAACTTCAGGGTGCTTTTTCTGTGTTGTCCCCTGAGAAGGTTTCATTGGTGGGTGGGGCCTGCAGTCAGACCAGTTGTCCGCCTCTAGCTCACTCTTATGGCCTCTGTCTGACTTGTGTGTGTGGTTATCATTCCCTTTTTCTGGGACAGTAATCACTTTGGAGTGGTGTTGGCCATTGTAATGGCTGCTTGCACACTGCCAGGCTTGTGGCACAACCCTATATGGGCTCTGGCCAAGAGCATACTGCAGAGGGTGGATCTGCT
>NW_024423319.1:56187504-56189991 GCF_017311325.1 Ursus maritimus
CCACGGGGTGTGGGGGCAGTGTGGTGGTGTTATCACACTTTGAGTGCTGCTGTTCCTCTGTGGGAGGAGCCCTACAGTGCCCATATTGAGATGGTCTGTTTAGAAGGCAGATTGGCAGAAGCACAAAACTGGGGGGAGGGGGGAGCAAGAGTGCAAGCAAGTTAAGTAGCAGGAGTCCCACAGGTGGCTTTGTGTTTACACTGGAGAATGGGGGAGGGAAATGCCTCACTGTTCCTTTGTTCCTTGGAGTTCCCCAATTATTTCTATCCCTCCAGGACATGCTCTGAGATTAGTAAATAACTGTCCCTCCCATATGCTTACGGTGCTTTTCAAACTGCTGCTTCTGTGCTATATTTCCTTGGGCTGTTTTTTGTGCCCTCTGTTAAAGATTGGGGCCTCAATTTCCTCTCACCCACTGGCTTTCCCTAGTCAAGCCCACTGGTTTTCTAAAATTTCAGGTTTTAAGTCACACTGGTTGTAAGAACTTAAGAAATTCACCCCCTTTTGTTTTCAAAGCCAAATGTTATGGGGATTAATCTTCCCCATGGGGGATCCCTGGTGTGAGGGTCTGTTTCTTTCCCCTCTCCATGCCCATGGAATTCTTCCCTCCTATGGGGACATTCTCAGTTTAATTTCCTATGGTGTCTCCACCCTTCCTACCCTCTCCAATGTGGCCTCTTCCCTATCTTTATTTTTTTTTAAAGATTTTATTTATTTATTTGACAGAGATAGAGACAGCCAGCGAGAGAGGGAACACAAGCAGGGGGAGTGGGAGAGGAAGAAGCAGGCTCATAGCGGAGGAGCCTGATGTGGGGCTCGATCCCAGAATGCCGGGATCACGCCCTGAGCCGAAGGCAGACGCTTAACCGCTATGCCACCCAGGCGCCTCTCTTCCCTATCTTTAGTTGTGGAGTTTGTTCTACCAGTCTTAGGGTCATTTTCTAGGTTATGCACACTGGTGTACGTGTTATCTAGTTGTATCTAGGGATGAAGTGAGTCTAGGGTCCTCTTACTATGTCTTCTTCCCCAGAAGTCCTCCCATGTCTTACTTTCTCTATAGTCATTGTGTGGAAATATTAGTTTAAAGTCATTGTTGCTTCTCTCTCATTGTCCACTCTTCAACCTCTTTTGATTTGGTTTCCACTTTATCACTCCACTGAAATTTATTTCATTAGTGTCATAGTGGACCTTCCAATTGCCAAACTGAATGGACAAATGTTAGTGTTTTAAAAAAATTAAAAACATATTTCCTTTGTCCAGATTGATTATGTCCCTTACTTATATTTCTAGGTTTATCTTCCTGTCTCTTTCTATACAACCTGATCCCCAAATATGTTCAACTATTTGCAATTCAAGAGTGTACAGTAAGTTTTCCCCAAGGCTTTTGCATATGCTGCTTCTCCACAATGGAAAATTCATGTACATGATGAACTAGTTTTAAGGCTAAACAATGTCAGAACCACATGAAACTACCATATCTCCTTAGTCAAAGATAAATTCTTCGTCTGTACCATACCATTGCACTTCATACATGTAGCATTAATTGCATTATCCTAATATTTCATTTATAAGTCTTTCTCCCCTCCAGACTATGAGACAATTTTTAATTATCTTTACATCTTTATTTTCTCAGAACTTAGACCAACATATATTTGTGTTTAGTAAATACTTAATGAGTAAATAAATGAATAATTATTATCAATAAACACTTATTCAAAATCTACTATTCTCAGGCACTGTGCTAGATGCAGAGTAAGTCAAAGTATATGACATGTTTTTAACACTTTCAATCTACTTAAAGTAACAGAATGAATATAAAATAGATATATACATAAATAACAGCATAGGGTATCCTACAGTAAGTGCCAAATGAATGATAAGGATAAATGTTATGAGACTACAAATGAAGAAGAAAAAAGTAGTCTGGACTGGAATGGTCACAAAAAGCTTGAACTTGATCCCAAAGGAATGATAGAATTTTTTAGAGTGAAGAAATGACCATCTTTTTGTAAGAAAATAAAACATCAGCAAATATGCCAAGGCAGAAATACATGTACTGTGTTCAGGAAATTGTTAATAGAAATGTATGATAAGAGGGGGAAGTTCAAATATAGTTCTACCACTTTCTCATGTATGATCTTGAACTCCCTCACCAGTAAAAGGAGATTACAATGTTTCTTATCTCCTAGGGTTGTTGGGAAATTATAAATTATAAATATATTTATTATCAAGACCTGAGCTGATATCAGGAGTCAGCTGCTTGGGGCACCCAGGTGGCTTGGTTGGTTAAGTGCCCAACTCCTAGTTTTTCCTTATGTCATAATCTCAGGGTCATGGGATAAAGCCCCACGTTGGGCTCTGTGTTCAGCACAGATTGTGTTTGGCATTCTTTCCTCTCCCTCTCCCCTCCCCTCTGCTACCCCCCACTCTCTCTCTCTCCCTTTCTCAAATAAATAAATAAATAAATAAATAAATAAATAAATAATT
>NW_024423319.1:56190001-56192263 GCF_017311325.1 Ursus maritimus
AAATAAATAAATAAATAAATAAATAAATAAATAAATAATTTTAAAAATACTTTTTAAAAAAAAAGTCAGACATGTGAAAGGCACTAGGTATTATACACAACTGATGAATCGTTGAACACTACATCAAATACTAATGATGAACTATATGTTGGCTAATTGAAAATTTAAAAAAAGAGTCAGACACTTAAACAACTGAGCCACCCAGGCACCCTGAGACAAACTATATTTTAAACCAAAGATTGACAAGAGATGAAGAAGGGCACTATATCATAATAAAGGTGTTTATTGAACAAGAAGATCAAACAATTGTAAATATTTATGCCCCAACTTGGGAGCACACAAATATATAAAACAATAAATAACAAACATAAAGGAACACATTGATAATAATACAATAATAACAGGAGAATTCAGCACCTCACTTACACCATCTAAGCAGAAAATCAACAAGAAGAAAAAGGCTTTGAATAACACAGTGGATGAGATGGACTTAACAGATATATTCAGAACATTTCATCCTAAAGCAACAGAATACACATTCTTTTTCTTTTCTTTTTTTCTTTTTACTTTTTTTTTAAAGATTTTATTTATTTATGTGACAGACAGCCAGCAAGAGAGGGAACACAGCAGGGGAGTGGGAGAGGAAGAAGCAGGCTCCCAGCGGAGGAGCTCGATGTGGGGCTCGATCTTGGAACGCCAGGATCACGCCCTGAGCCGAAGGCAGATGCTTAACGACTGCGCTACCCAGGCGCCCCCAGAATACACATTCTTTTTGAGTACATATGGGATATTCTCCAGAATGGATGATGTACTAGGTCACAAATTAGACCTCCACAAGCACAAAAAGATTGAGATCATACCATGCATTGTTTTTTTTTTTTTTAAAGATTTTATTTATTTATTTGACAGAGAGACAGTCAGCGAGAGAGGGAACACAAGCAGGGGGAGTGGGAGAGGAAGAAGCAGGCTCCCAGCCGAGGAGCCCGATGTGGGACTCGATCCCGGAACGCCGGGATCACGCCCTGAGCCGGAGGCAGACGCTTAACGACTGCGCTACCCAGGCGCCCCCATACCATGCATTGTATATTTTCTGACCACAACACTATGAAACTTGAAGTCAAGCCCAAGAAAATAACTGGAAAGACCACAAAGTTATAAAAGGTCATCAGTTTGTTGAAGTTTTCTATTTCTTCCTCTTACAGATTTGGTTAAAGAACATGTTACTAAAGAATGGAGATTAAAGAATATGTTACTGAGGAATGAATTGGTCAACCAGGAAATTAAATAAGAAATAAAAAAATACATGGAAACAAATGAAAATGAAATGATAATGGTCCAAAATATTTGAGATGCAGCAAAAGTGGTCCTAAGAGGGAAGTATATAGCAATACAGGCTTACCTCACATAGCAAGAAAACTCTCAAATATGCAACCTCACTTTACACTGGAAGCACTTAGAAAAAGAACTAACAAAGCCTAGAAAAAGGGAAAATAATACAGACTAGAGGAAAAATAAATGATATAGAAACAAACAAACAAACACCCAGTAGAACCAATCAATGAAAGTGGGAAATGGTTCTTTGAAAAAATTAATAAAATTGATAAACTCTTAACCAGCCTTATCACAAAGAAAAGAGAAAGGACTCAAAGAAATACAATCATGAATGAGAGATGAGAAATAACCAACACCACAGAAACACAAACAATTAAAAGAGAATGTTATGAAAAAATCTATGCCAACAAATTGGACAATCTGGAAGAAGTGGATAAATTCTTAAAAACATATAAATCATCAAAACTAAAACAGGAAAAAATAGAATACTTGAACAGAACAATAACTAGCAAAGAAATTGAATCACTAATCAAAAATCTCCCAAAAAACAAAAGTCCAGGACCAGATGACTTCCCAGGGGAATTCTACCAAACATTTAAAGAAGAGTTAATATCTATTCTTCTCAAACTCTTCCAAAAAACTAGAAATGGAAGGAAAACTTCCAAACTCATTCCGTGAGGCCAGCACTAAACTGATTCTAAAACCAGACAAAGACTGCACTAAAAACAAACAAACATTTGGAGAGGGAGTTAAGATGGCGGAGGAGTAGGAGACACCGTTTTCAGCCGGTCCCCCGAGTCGAGCTGGGTAGGTACCAGACCAGCCTAAACAACCACGGAACCAGCCTGAGACGCAGGAAGACGCATCTGGATCTCTACAAATGAACATCTCCAGCGCTGAGTATTGAGGTACGAAGAGGGGAGCCCTGAA